>NC_092874.1:484630588-484946422 GCF_028372415.1 Notamacropus eugenii | reverse complement strand
AGGGTCACAGACCCAGAGCTGGAAGACACCTTCGAGTTCATCTAGTTCACCTCCCCCCATTTTCCAGATGAGGAAATTGAGGCACAGAGAAGTTCAGTGACTCTCCCAGGGTCTCATAGGCAGACAAGAGCAGAGCCTGGACATAGGTAAAAGTCCTTTAGTCTCAAGGCCAGGGATCTACCTTCATCTAGGATCTCATGATCCTGGGGCCTGTGCTTTGGCCTAGCATAACAGGAGGGGCAAGGGATGGCAATATCTCCATCCCTAAGGCTCCTCTTCTCCAGCCAAATTCTCTACTCATCTGCCCTGTTCCCACTCCCACCCAAGCAGAGCCACTGGGAGACTGTTCTTCCCCGTTTCTCTGGCATCAGCTTCAAATTCAAGTCACAGAACAGCAGATTTAGGACAGCCACCCAAGTCAACCTTTTATTTTACAAATGAGTAAACTGGGGCCCAGAGAAGACAGTGGCTTGTCTTCTCTGTCCAAGGTCTTACTGCCAGGATTTGAATACTATTCAACAAATATTTGTCAAAGGTCTGCTGCATGCAAAGCATTTCTTTCCTTTATTTAGGGTGGGGAAAGGGAGCAGAAAACTTTGGCAAAGGGGAAAGAAGGACAAGGATCGAGGACCAGCAGATGACTTTCTTTATCAGAATCTTCTCTTTTGTTTTGCCCAGGTTCCTCCTTTCTGGGATTTTCCCCTTTGTTGTGTGCCCTGTGACCCCACTGTCAAAAAGTACTTCTGCTTGCCCCAGCCAGTGCTCGGTCATCTGGCACTCATAGGTTTACAACACAGTTGGTTCATAGCTCACAGATATGGGCTGAGGATGGGGAGAGAGGACCCGAGGCTGCCCCTCTGCCATTCCCACCCTGACCCATTGAAAACGGGTTCCTTCTGTGCCTAGGTGTCTGGAGGAGTACTAGACCTTCCCTCGCTGCCCCACCCCCGCAGAAATCCAAGAGCCTTCGCTTGTCTGGAACAAATAAATGATATTTGACGACACAGGGAGTCTAAAAACAGTATGTTCATTCAGGATAAATCAGGAATTTAGCACCTGCTCAGGCTTCTCATTTTCTTGCTGCTGCTTCCCAGGTCTTTGGGAAAAATGGATGACATTTTAATGAGCTTTGCTGGCCTTGTTCTTAGTTACACTGAGAGAAATGAGTCTTTTCACATGGAGGAAACCTAATTAACGGATAAGCGCTGGAAGGTCGGATGACAGAGTCTAAGAGGGAGCGTGTAGGATGGACACATCCGCAAGTCTGAAACAAACATGAATCTGAGAGATGGCCTCCGGCTTAGCGCCCTTTGTGCCCTTTGTGAATTGGTGTCATGTTTTGGAACACCTGAGCTCAGCTGCATGCTCAATCCCCTATGTCCACTTTGGCTGGAGAGCACCCAGAGCCCTTGGGCCCCATTCCCAACTGGCACTGCTTCCCAAGGGGCATGGTGCCACACCATCTGTTCCTGTGGCTGTGACCTTGGGACCCTAAGGACCTCTGGGTCTTCCATCAGTCATGAAGGGAATTTTCCTACGTGTGTTACCTCCCCTAATGAGCTCCAGGAGAGCTGGGACTGTCTCAATGGTGTATCTGTATCCCCAGAACTTAGGACAGAGCTCTGCACAATGCAAGAGACTTTGCCATGTCATACCATTCCATTCCACTGAAACACTCTCAACACCTTGGAAGGTGCTCCAGGTCCCCTTGGACCCTGAGGAAAGGTTGCTTGGAGGCCAACCCCTGACTCCAACCCAAAGACATTTAGGACACCCCCTGTTCTAGCACTTGCCTGAGTATGGGTCTATAGTAAAATTATTTAAGACAAAGGGTTACTTTTAAGATCTTGTTTTTAAGAGACAGTGTGATGGAGCGAATACAATGTTGCTCTTGTAGCAGAGGAGTGAATAGAATGTTGCTCTTGCAGTGGAGAAGGCTAGATTCAAATCCCACCTCAGACATTTACTGTGTGACCCTGGTCCAGTCATTCTATCGTTCTGAGCACCAGTTTCTTCTTCAGTAAAAGGAATAGTGAAAATCTACCTCACAACGTTGTTGAGGTGCCAATGAAGCAATGTGCATAAAGCCCTGGGCTACCAATGTTAGCTGTAACATCATGTTCTTCAGGGACAGAGACTTTGGGTTCTCCCTTTGCACCCTGGCATACAGAAGGAACTCATGGGTTCCTTCTGATGTCTGATAGGAAGTTCTCTTGCATCCAAACCTATTTCTCTCTATTTAGTTTTCTGTGGAATTAGGGCTGGGGTAGCATCCTCAGGTAAATGCATCCACTTCAGTTCAACAAAATCTTAATTAAACACCTATTGTGTGCAAGGCTCTGGATGGCAATACAGGAGAGATAAGAACAGAAACAGTAAGTATATCTGTAGTGCATGAAGGCTCAAGCAATGCCTTGTACACATTAGGTGCTATTATAATTCTCATTTTACAAATGAGGAAACTGAGGCAGACAGAGGTTAAGTGATTTGCTCAGGGTCATATAGCTAGGAAATATTGAGGCTGGATCAGAGCCCAAGCCTTTCTGACTCCAAGTCCATTTTGTCAGACTGACATGAGCCCACAGACTCTGCTCTCAGATTCTTTATAGTCCAATGTTGAGAAAGCCACAAGAGAAATAATGATACAAAGAAGACCTCTGGGCAAAGTGCTCAGAGATATGCAAGAAAGGAGAGATTATTTCCACTTAGGTGTAAAGGGGAAGTTTTATAGCTGGTTTAAGCCCTGAGTTGGGCCTTGAAGGAAGGGGGAGATTTCAGGCAAGGTGTGTGTATTTGCAGTGGAGTGCCATTCCTGGAATGGGACACAACATGAGCAAAGACTTGGAGATGGGAGATAGACTGATAAGTGGAAATGAAGAGCAGTCCCATTTAGCTTGAATGTGGAGTATGGAGACAGGATTATCACAGAACCACGGAATCATAAGTTCAGAGTTCTGAGAGGCTTGTCTAGTTTAGTCCTATAAGAATCCAATTGTTCTACAAGGTGATATAGAGTCCTCTGAGTCAGTAAGTGCCTACTATGTTCAGGGCACTGTGCCAAGCCTGGGGATACAAAGTCAATCTCCACTTTGAAGGAGCCCATAGTCTAAAGTGGGACACAACATGGGAATGACTGGGGATGATTACCAGAGGGAAGCACTGACATGGAGGGGAATCTGATAAGACTTCTTGTAGAGGGTGGGATTCTAGTTGGGATGGAAGGCCAAGGAAGCCAGGAGATAGAAATGAAAAGAGGATTCTAGGCATGGGGGCAGCCAGGGAAAGTGCCTGAAGTCGGGAGATGAGCACATGCTTAACAGAAGAGACCAAGCAGGGACCATAAACTTGTTCAATGAGATCTGAACAAAGGGGCAGAGGAATGGGCACAGGGACTCCCTGGCTGGGTGGCCCACTCACTCCAATAGGGCCTGGGGGACGTACACACCCTCTGCTCTGTTGTCAGAGGAGCCACAGGTGATTTTCTGAGCCCAAGGGGGTGGGGTGTGAGGTGAGGAACTGTCTGAGAAGGAGCTGATTATGGGGAAATGGGGACAAAGGCCAAGTCTGCCCCACCTGGGCCCTGAAGCCTCCCACAGACACTGGGTGTCTTCAACATTCCTTCCCTGGCACTCCTGGTCACTGGTGATAATGTTTAATATAAAATTTTAGAATAATCTCTTTGTTCTCTCTGAAGCAAACTCAGAGGGTGCCTCTTTCTATGTCAACAAAGCCAGCCAAGGCTGACTCTACATTCCTTAAGAGACCTTTAACCTAAGACACTATCTTGAATAATGGGACGTTTTCCATATCTTGATATTTATGGACATGTGCTGTGTTGTGGCGTGTTGGTGGTGAGGAAAGCACAGACATCTTAGGTCGTAATTTCTACTGAACTTTGTTTACCCTTTCCTATGTCAGTTATCTGTTTAGGGCAGGAAGCCTGCCACTCACTAGTGGTGGGATTTCCTTATCACCGAGACATATGTTTATCCAGCCTGGAATCCCAAGGCCTGACCAACATTGCTTTGTTAATTGTCCTGTCTTACTGAATTTACGATTTGCTCAATTAGGAGAGTTCCTTTCTCACGGCAAAATGTATATAAGCCAGAAGATTTCTGCACTGGGTAGCCAGAACATTTCTGGCTCCATAATGCATTATGTTACCGTTGTCTTTAATAGGGAATTGATGAATTAATTAATTAAATCATAAAACGTATGCATTTAGCCTGTTGCCTTTTCTTAACAAAGTTTTCAGGTCAACACTGGTAACAGGACTTTGTCAGGTTTTTGTCAGATTAGTGGGACCAACCCTCAGGGGTGGGGGTTGGGGGATGAGAGAGCCTGCTTTTATCTGTTTCTTTCTTCCTCCTTTCCAGCCTCCAGCCCCAGGGACCCCCAGCCTTCACCTCAGTCCCATCACACACACACACACACACACACACACACACACACACACACACACACACACACACACACACACACACACACACACCATCTACACTGCCGGACCCACAGAGAACAGCTGGTATAAAGGAAGTGATCACAAAGGCCTCGGAAATGATTTAATTTTTTTTTCAATATAACAGGCATGTGTTGGTTCTTCCGCCTCCCTATTAGGCAAACTAAAAGGAAAAAAAAGCCAAGCCCTGGTGACAAATTTGCAAAACAAATATGCACATTGGCTGCATGGGACCACGTGCCTCCTTCCACCCTTGAGGCCAGGCCTTCTCAGGAAGAGGGTGGTGGATGATCCTGCCCAATCCCCGAGTCATCAGAAGTCCCCTGTCTCTCCAAGCCCCTTCTCCTGGCTCTGCTCACTTCACCGTTCAAATCTTCCCTTATCCTCCATTTCCCATTTCTAATGGTACCAGAGGATTCTGGGACGATGCTTTGTCCCATCCAGGAGGCATAGGGACCGAGACTAGACCTGTTTTAGGCATGAGCACAGGGAACTCCCAAGGTTGAGAAAGCTCTGCTTACTGGTGCACATCGTCTCTAATTTATAATCTTAGAAAATGGCTCAGGGCACTGGAGGATCAGACAGCCAGGACTTGTCAGAAATGGGACTTGGGCTGCTGTCTTCCTGGCTTTGAGGATGACTCCCTGCGCTTATCTCCGAGGATAAACATTTGATCTCGCACTTCTTTATCTGAGAATCAGGACAGGGCATAGGTTATATTTCCTGCTTTAAAAACATCTGACTTAAAACTTTCTCAGCTTCATCTTTGTCCCAATATCTGGGTGGATGGAAAAAACTAGGACCCTGAGGAATGTATATTGGACTGCAAGGCTCTCCTGGAAGAGCCATGGCCCCAGCAACTCCAGGGGGGCTTCCTCTCTCCTGGCCCCCACGAGCAGCTCCAGAGGGGACTCAGGGCTGCTGAAGGTACATCAGGGAGTGATTTCAGTCTGAACAAGAACAAAGAAGCTGAGGGGGCAGAATGAGAGGCAGTCCTGGAATAACGCCCCCTCCCCCATCCCTAGTTCTGCTGCCCCCACCTGGCCTCATTTCTGTCTTTCCTCACTGATAAACCAACAAGCATTTAGTAAGCACTTACTGTGTGTGCTAAGTGCTGGGGTTATAAAGAAAGGCAAAAATGGTGCCTGCCCTGATGAAGCTTGCCTTCTAAAGGGGAGACAACGGAAAACAGCTATGTACCATCAATACCTGAGCAGGATGGACAGGGGGGAATTCACGATGGAAGGCATTAACACTGAGAGGGACTGGGAAAGGTGACATTTTAACTGGACTTGAAAGAAGCCAGGGAAGTCAGAAAATGGAGATGAGGGGGGAGAGTGTTCCAGGCATGGTGGACACAGGATGCAGATAAAATGTCTCATGTGAGCCCCAGCAAAGAGGCCAGTGTCATGGGCAAAGAATTCCTGGAGGGTAATAAGACAGAAGACTGGCCAGGTTGGGAAAGGCCTTTGAAAGCCAACCAGAGACACTGTATTCAGTAACAGCAATATTTTTTTAAGAGTGACTGAGTAACCAAGTCATTTTGATTATTACAAATACCCAAATTAAAAATAAAGGACACATGAAGAGAGATGCTATCTGTATCCAGAGAAAGAACTGATAAGTAGAAGTATGTATAGAATAATTTTACATATATGTGTGTATACCCATGCATGTGCACACACACATATGTATGTATATCTAATGGCAGCCATCTCTAGGGTGGGGTGAGGAGGGAAGGAAGAAAAAGAAATCTATGTGATAATTTGTATGTGGTAGATTTATAGCTTCATGAGCAATTGTCTTTTTTATTGCCCTGTGTTATAGCAATGCTAGTTTTGTTCCCTGAATTGAAATAAAACAATTAAAAAAAAAAAAAACCAACCAGAGTTCCCAGTGGAAAAATGCTCAAAGGATATAAACAGGCAGTTTTCAGATGAAGAAATCAAAGCTATCAATAGTCACATTAAAAAATGTTCTAAATCACTATTGATTGAAGAAATGTAAATTAAAACAACTCTGAGGTGCCACCTCAAATTTATCAGATTGGCTAACATGACAAAAAAAGAAAATGACAAAGCTGTTGGGGATGTGGAAAAATTGGGGGACCAATGTACAGTTGGTAGAGTTGTGAACTGATCCAACTATTCTGGAGAACAATTCGGAACTATGCTCAAAGGACTATAAAAATGTGCTATTTGACCTAGTGATGCCACTGTTATACCTGTATCCTAAAGAGATCAAAGAAAAATGGAAAGGACCTGCATGTATAAAAATATTTGTGGCAGCTCTTTTTGTGGTGGCAAAGAATTGGAAAATTAGGGGATGCCCATCAATTGGGGAATGGATGAGTAAGTTGTAGTATATGGATGTTATGGAATACTATCGTGCTGTAAGAAAGGATGAGCAGGTGGATTTCAGAAAACCTTCAGAAGATTTATATGAACTGATGCAAAGTTGAGTGAGCAGAACCAGGAAAACATTGTGCACAAACACCAATATTACATTATCAGACTTGGCTATTCTGATCAACGCAATGATCCGTGACAATTCCAAAGATCCCAAGAGGAAAAATTCTCTTCCCCTCCAGAGAGAGAACTGATAAATTCCGAGTGCAGCTTGGAGCATACTTCTGCTTTCTTTATTTTCATTGCTTTTTTGAATTTTTTTTGTAATATGGCTAATATGGAAATTGTTTTATATGATTTCACATGTATTATCTGTATGAAATTGCTTGTCTTTTCAAGAAGGGGAGACGAATGGTAAAGAGGGAAAGAATCTGGAACTCACAATTTGAAAAAAATATTAAAAATGTTTTATATGTAACCAAATAAATGTATACACACATATACAGTCAGAGGAGTTTATATTGCACCCTGGAGGTGATAGGGAGCCATTGTTGTTGGTTGAGGGGGTTGGGGCAGAGTGTGGTGATTGAAACCTCCTTGGTGACCTCTGCTTTGGTCACGAGTACAGGTCCTTCATCTACAGCTGGCTGGGAGACAGGGTTTCTGCAGAGGCATGAGACAGCTTCCTGTCTTTCTCATTCTAGAAGCTGACCTTGTCTCAGGCTTCTCCTAGCTGGCTCATTTGATGAATAAGCCCTTATTTAGGACAGCCCAAATCCAAGATTCTCACTCTCCCCCGTGATTCCTAATTGACTGCTCAGGAAAGGAGACTTCTCTCCTGACTAGTTTCTCTCCCCTTTCCTTAGGGGTCCAAGGAGCTCAGTGGCCTTTTTTCCTTCTCCCAGGTGACTATCACCAACCTGGCAGGATGGCAGAGGTTGGTGTTCCGTTGATAGCCTCTTGCAGGAATATTTGTTTCTTAAATGTTAAGGATTATTGTTTAGAATTTTATTTTCCATTATTCTTTGTTGTCAGATATTTGTGTCAAACTAGGGACTGTCTGAATAATCCATGAGCTGGGGCTCTGTCCTGGGGTCAGCACTTTTCTACAGCCCACACATTGGCTAATTCCCATTAAATTCTCTAGCAAAATTGTGTCTTTATTTTGTGAGGCTCAGCTTCCAGGGACTCTACTGGTCAATGTCCAGACTCAGGACTCAAACTTTTTGTATCATGGACTACTTTGGTAGCAACTTGGAGTCTTTCATTGAATAATGCTTACAAAAAAATTCATAATTAAGAGAAAGAATGAATTTCAGTTAAAGATCAGTGAGAATAATGACTTTTCTCATTCAAGTTCATGAACCCTCTGAAATCTACCCATGGATCCCTTAGGGGTCCATAGAGCCCCAAGTTAAGAACCTCTGGTCTAGAAGATCTCCAGAATCTTAATAGAATGAGACCCGACAGGCTCCATGGTAACAGTTAACTCTGGCTTTGAGACATGAAACAAGTTCTGTCTGCTCACCAAGGTGACCTTCACTAGAATGGAGTATATCCAACACAGGGTTCAGATGCTTCCTTGGAAGACTTTCCCAGGCCCCCTTGGTGTTAGTGCCTTCCCTCCAGTTGATCCTATCTATACCTTATTTGTGCAGAGTCATTTGCATGTTGCCTCCTCCTATTTGATGGTGAGCTCCTTGAGGGCAGGGATTGTGTTTGTTGACTTGACTCCAGGTGGTAAGATGTTCCAAATTATCTTGTCTGTAGATGGCATTGTGCTGATGAAATGAAAGCCAGGATAATAAATGAAACCTTAATCACTCAAGAGACTTTAGCCCAACCCAAACTTACAGGACTGTGGTGAGTCTAGTTACCTGCATTTCTGTTTGTGATCATGACAGAGGAATGAGGCATGGACTCAATGACAACAGGTTGCATCCCCTGGGAGCAAATGTCAGCCAGAGGAGGTGAGCTCAGCTGATGAAGTTCCAATTCCATTTTATTATCAAAATCAAAAGTTATTGGGCTTCCCTGTGAGTAGGGCACTGTTGTCAGTGTGGAGGCAGAAGCAAAGAGGAATACTAGTCATAAAACACAGCCCTGGGGCTGTGGCTCACCCGAGGCCAACACATGGTGTGGGCCCAGTGCCTAAAGCGAAGGGATGTGGGACACATGGGATGCTGTTCTCAAACATAGTTTAATTGGACTCCATCAACCCTTGGCCAGCCCTTGTGGGGAGATATGACTGTCGGTGAGGGAGAAGGGAGGGTGGGATCAACAGTAACATTGGACAGGTCTGCCTCTGGTCAGCTCTGTGACAGTATGTGGGTCACAGTCCCTTGTTGGGGACCCATAATGTAAAATGAGAGGGTCACATTAAATGCTCTCTTAGGTCTCTTCTAGTTAATTCATTTGTGAAGAGACATTATTAAGTACCTACTGCAATGCAAGGCATGATACTAGGCTCTGGCTATCCAGAGATAAACAGGATGCAGACCTTGCACCCAGGTAGCGTCAGAGCTGGGATTCAAATCCAGGTCCTTTAACACCAAAGCCAGTGCCCTTTCCATTCACCATCATGAGAAAAGAGGAGGAGAGAAAGGCCAAGGATGGAATCTGAAGGGTAAAGAAGAGGAGGAGGAGGATTCAGATGAGAGAGAGAAAGAGATTTTCTTTAGGAAACCAGGACCAAGAGTCACTCTAGGAGCATCCTAAGCCTGGCCACGTGGACATTCTCCTCAGTTTTGTGAACCCAACAGTGAGGAAGTGTTAATGTACACTTTTAACCTGATCTCATCAATGTGGGGAATAAGTCCTCATCTAGTGCAGATGATCCAGTGACATAAAGGAGTTCTTCCGATAAATTTTATTTTTTCGCTTAAACTAGTTACTTTTAAAAATGGCTTAAACCTAGACATTTTAATTTTTTAATTTTAATTTTATTTGCTAAATATTCCCAATTACACGCAAATTGTTTTTGGCACTCACTTTTTAAAATTTTGAGCTCCAAATTCTCTTCCTCTCTCCTGCCTCTCCCTCACCTCCAAGAAGGCAAGTCATTTGATATTGATTATACATGTGAAGTCATGCAAAACATGTTTTTGTATTAGCCATGTTGCAAAAGAAACCCCCCCCCCCCCCGCCCCATACACACAGAAGAAAAATAAACAAAAGAAGCATGTTTCAATCTGCACTCAGAGTTCATCAGTTCTTTCTCTGGAAGGGGGGAGCATTTTCTCTCATGGATCCTTTGGAATTGTCTTGGATCATTGCACTGACAGAGTAGCTAAGTCTTCCCCAGTTGATCATCCTTACAATGTTACGGTTACCGTGTACAATGTTCTTCTCGTTTTGCTCACTTCACTTTGCATAGCTTCATATAAATCTCCTGAGATGTTTTCTGCAGCCATTCTGCTCATCATTTATTATGGCCTAATAGTATTCCATCCCAATCATATATCACAATTTGTTCAGCCATTCCACAATTGAGGAGCATCCCCTCAGTTTCCAGTTTTTTTTTGCCACCACAAAAAGAGCTGTTATAATATTTTTGTAGTTATAAGCTCTTCCCCCTCCCCCTTTTTACTTTTGTAGCTTCCAGGTTTTTTTAAATTAAATTATTTTATTTGTTTTCAGTGTTTGACAATCACTTCCATATATCTTAGATTTTTCCCCCTCCTTCTCCCTCATTCTGCTCTCCTTTCCCAATCCCTCCCTGAGACAGCATACAATCTTATACAGGCTCCACACGTACTTTCCTATTAAATACATGTTGCATAGAAGAATTAAAATGAATGGGAGGAACCACAAAATAAAAAAAAAAATCAAACAAAACATAATACAAAAGAAAATGGTCTGTTTCTAGTTGTGATCCAAATCCATAGCTCTTTCTCTGGAAGTGGAAGGTGTTTTGCCTCGAGTCCACTGGAAATTTTTTACGTTCATGCATTTCAATGAAGTACTAAGTCTACCAAAAACTTCCTCGCACGCTGTGGTTGTTGCTATGTACAAAGTTCTCCTGGTTCTACTCCTTTTACTTAGCATTAGTTCATATGAGTCTTTCCAGGTTTCTCTGAAATCTTCCTGTTCACCTTTTCTCATAGAACAATAGTACTCCATTACATTCATATACCACAACTTCTTCAGCCATTTCCCAATTGATGGGCATCCCCTTGATTTCCAGTTTTGGTCACCACAAAGGAGAGCTGCTGTAAATATTTTTGTATATGTACCCTTTCCCATTTCTATGATCTCTTTGGGATAGAGTCCCAAAAGCAACATTGCTAGGTCAAAGAGTATACCCAGTTTTATAGCCTTTTCAGTATAGTTTCAAATTGTTTTCTAGAACGGTCGAATCATTTCACAACTCCAACAATGTGCCCTCTTTTTCCACATCCCTTCCAGCATTTATCATTTCCTTTTCTATCATGTCAGCCAATCTGATAGGTGTGAGGTGATACCTCAGAGTTGTAGTAATTTGCATTTCTCTAATCAATAGTGATTTAGAGCATTTTTTATGTAACTATAGATAGCATTAATTTCTTTGTCTGAAAACGGCCTGTTCATATCCTTTGGTTGATTGAACCCGGTACATTTTCAACAGGAGACAATGGAGTCTCCTCCCCACTTGTTGATGGCTTTTCCACAGTTCTTTTGGTAATGCTTGCGTGCCAGTGGAGCCCCTGGGCTGTCCATCACCCTCACCATTCGGTGGCCCCTCTTTGCATTCGTATATCTTTGTGATGACACAGTTTATTCCACTCTCAGCATGGGGCTGTTGGCCGGTCCTGTGCTGCAGTTTGTTTATATCCAGCCTGCATCTGTCCGCTCCACTGCATTGCACTTTAGGTCACGTGCAGTTCAGATTTTTAGAAGGTCGTGGTATTTCATGACACACCCACATTCATACCATCAATGGCAAGCACTAATTCGTGACTAGTCATGGCCACCAGAAGAACAATGGCGTGGAAACCTAGGCTTTTGTGTCTGCAAGAAGCTTGAGGGCCTTGAAAACCCTCCCCCAACATCTGCTTCCCCCATTCCGTTCAGTTTTGAGCCCAGCTCATTGTGCACCCTTTGTGTCTGTCCACGATCTCTGCACTGACGGACAGTCTCTGTGGGTTGTCCTTCTAATCACACGAAGTTTCATCCACTTGGTTTTTCCTGTGTGACAGTTAGGCTGAACTCTTTTGAGTGACAATGGATCTCATTCCAGACACTCTGCAGTGTTCTGAGGCTAGAGGCAGCCCATTGTTGTCGTCTGCAGACTTCACTATCCACAGGAAATCCCTTCTTCCCTTGGACTGGACTGGACTTTCTCCAGCCTCACTGCTTCCCTCTCTCTTACAGCAGGCATGCCTATGAAGTCACAAGAGACAGATAGGAAATGATGCCTCTTTGCTTCCAAGACTTTCAGGTGTCCCCCTCTGTTTCCTCCTTTGCTGGTCAGACCTCCCAATTCGAGGCTATGGAGGCTTTGCCAACTCTCCTGGTTCTTTGAATTCTACTTCTCCAGAGTTCCCTGCAGCCTCCCCACCCCCACCCCTGAAGCATCTTCCAGGAGTTTAGATTCTAATTTAATCTCAGCATCTTTGTTGGAAGTTACCTGTGCATTGGTTTCCATGTGTGGGCCAAGGAGGGAAGCTCTCAGAATGCTCCAGATTTTGGTCAAAGGCCAGCAAAGCTCTTCCCTTGCCCTCCCCTTTCAGTTTAGTCAAATTTAAAGTGTATTACAGAGATCTGGAATCATGAAAATCCAACATCCTGAAGACTGATCATGTTTTTGATGTCCTCCTGGACAAGCCTTTTGGTATAGAGTCAATAAGCATTTACTTGGCACTTATGGTATTCCAGGTCCTAGCATAAGGTACTAGGAATAGAAATAGAAGCCAAAGGGAAGACAGTCCTGCTCTCAAGGAGCTTACAATCTAGTGGGTGAAGAGTGTTGGGGTCCCCTAGACCATTTACGGGAACCCCTGATCCCGACCCAAGGCTCTTGTCTGGCAAGAGGCCTTGATCTCGTGAGTAATGAAATGGGGCGGGAGACAAAGATGGTGAAGACTCCGTTTTATTCCTCTAAAGCACATACATTTATAGTTTTACCTATGTACATTCCTAAGTACATTCCTAAGCCCTACGTAGGACCTATCACCTATCACTTTTCCTTATATGGGTGTCTTCTCCACTGGACATCCGGAGCCAGGACAAAGAACTGCCACGTTGCAAACAAGGACGAGACCCTTCCTCCTGAATCCATCTAGTTCCACCCCTACTGACAAGCCCCTAGGTTATCTAGGCAGGTTCTCAGTGTGTGGTGTCCTGAAATGGATAGGGGTTGGCTCTAACTCATCCCGTTACAGAAGAGAACTCTTACCTCCCTTAACTGGCAAACATGAGTGTGTCAGGAACTTGTCTGAGTTGATTGCATAAACTGACAAGATTCTTCCTTTTGTGAGTGAATGAAGTGCCTAGTCTGTGAGGAGCACTGAGGTAGATCCTAATCTAGGATTCCTGCCTCTGAGAGTTTACCCTCCAATTGATGGGGGTAGATGTAATGGCAATCAAAATAGGATCTTTTGCTGTTTTTGTTTTAGTATAATCAAGTGCCTCTGATTGAATCTTGCCTTTATCAATCAAGAGTCTTTACAAGGAGTAAAGTATAGAAACAAGAGTTTCTTTAATAACTATAAATGTATATGTATTTGTATTCTTAATTATTTTAATGTGATTGAAGATCTTCCCCACCCTTCAATGGGCCTGCCCATTAAGGGGAATTTGATTAGGGAAGATTTGTAGGAACACCCACAGCTTTTGTTAATGAGGCACTGGCTCTCAAGGGTTGGGATGCCCTCTGACTCTAAAAAAGGTATAAATACTCTTGAAGGTGAGGTTTTACTTTGGGGCTTAGTTTTTGTAAGAGTGTTTGTTTGGCCAGATGAGGACTCTGGGAAGCCACTAAGGAATCTCCTTGGCCTTGAGAAGCTAGATGTCATGCTTCCCTCTCTGGAAACTATGGTCAGGTGGTTGGGATCCAATTGTCTGTTGGATTCAGGCAGAGGAAGACATGTCTGTTGATCTTTTGATTTCTTTGTATTTTCTTTGCAATTCAGGGTGCTGACTCCCCTGAACTAACTGAATGATATATGTATTTGGTTAAAGGAAAAATACATGTGCTCGATTAAAGTGATTGTTAACCCCTCAAAAGTTGACTTTCCTTTTATGAATGCAGATCTAAGAACCTGTAATAGCAGACCCCCCTGTATATATTGGGGTGCTTACTGAAAAAGTGGACAACACACAAAGGATGGTGGTGACTAGGAGAGGGTATCTTGCTCCTCAAAGCCACAGGATAGTCCCTGAGAACTCTGAGGCTGCTTGTCCTAACCCCTACTCTCATAGATGAGTCTTGGGTCCTGGAGCAAGATGACATCTGCCTTTAGGGCTCTAGGGGGCACCCTCGAGGAGTTAGGGAAGATCCTCTAATGTGATTAGCTCAAACCTCCACCAGCATGATTTCTCCCAAGTTTATCATCTGAAAACCTGTTATCTAGCCTTAAGTAGTTTTTGTTGTGGTTAATTTCTTTCAGTGGTGTCCAACTCTTTGTGATCCCATTTGAGGTTTTCTTGACAGATACTGGAGTGGTTTGCCGTTTCCTTTTCCAGCTCATTTGACAGATGAGGGAACTGAGCAAACAGAGTGAAGTGACTTGCCCAGGGTCACACAGCTAGTGTTTGAGGCCAAGTTTGAACTCAGGAAGATGAGTCTTCCTGACTTTAGGTCCTAGCACTCTATTCATTGCAATATCTACCAGCTCCATTTTGTACAGTATCAAAGCTAAAATGGGACAGAGTGGTTTGGATCCATCCTTTATACAGGGGTGGTGAGTGAAACCACAGGAAGTAGATTGATACCACTCATCCAGGGACAATGAAACAGTTCATTTTGCTCTGGCTTATGCTTATGGAACTGAAGTTGGGGTAATGAGGGGGAAGGAAAAGGAATTTGGCAGCAGGTTGTTGGCCAGGAAGAGATATCTGGAGAGTCAGGTGTAAAATGAGTCATAGTGGTCTAGACTTTTCTGAAATAGTCCAGGATACACAGTAACCTATTAGGATAGGTGCTGGGGCAGTTAGTTTTTCTCTAGAAGCAAAGTTTGGAAGAGGAGATGGTCATAAACTAGGAAATAAAGTTTCACCATGTGCAGGAATGCATTTGAGTGGTTTCTCTGGGTCCAAGAAGAGGAAATCAAATCCCTTTTCCATATGGTGGTCCTACAAATACTTCATTATCTTCTCTTCAGACTTAGAGCTAGAAGGGATGTTCAGAGATCATTTGGTGCATCCTCAACATGAAGCCAGGCTAAGTGACTTGTTCAAGGTCACAATCTAGTCCTAGGGCCCCTCAGGACAAATCCAGATCTCTTTCCACAGCATCACATGCTCCCTGATCCTTCATTTCCGCAGGCACCATCTTTTCAACTGATCTGCATATGCCCTCCTGTGGAGGCTCTTCATTTGATCAATGTTCTTCCTAAAACATGGTGACCAGAACTGAACCCAACTCTGTAGGTGTGCCACGCCTCTCCGTGCAGCTGTAGATCGCCTTGGTGTTCCTGGAAACCGTACCACAATGTTGGCTCAGGCAGCATTAAATCCCTACTCAAGTCTCCTAAAACCCCCACATCTTTTTCATACTGTCTCATCATGCCTGCCCTATCTCGTTAATGAAACACATTACACTTGTTTACATATATATGTATATATACATATACACACACATACATATATACATACATATATGTGTGTATGTATGTATTTCATTGGATTTCAACTTTCTTGATTTGGTTCATTGTTTGAGTTTGTCAAAACATTTTTCAGTCACCACTCTGCCATCCCGGATGTCAGCCATCCCTAACAGCTTTGTGCCATCTTCACCCTGGATGAGCCTGTCATCTCTGCCTGTATCCAAACTGTTGAATAGCATGGGAACATGGTGAGATCCCTGGGGCACTCACTTAGAAATCTCCAAGTGGGACATCCAACCATTCTTTGACTCTGGCTGTTCAACCAGCTCCTAATACACCTCCCTCTACTATTGTTTAGTCCTGTGTCTGCCTCTCTACTGTTTACAAAAGATTAGCTTGAGAGAACAAATCAAGGTCAGTCACACACAAAGATAGCATCTACTGGTAAAGGAAACCAGCTTGTGCCCTGTAATCCCTCCTCGAGGATGCTGCTCTGGCTTTTTGTGATTGCTGCTTCCTTTTCTAGACATTCGCTACACAGCCCTTTAATAATGCATCACATACTTTGGCTAGAAATCAGAGTCTAGCTCACTGAATGTTGGGTTATAGATTCTTCCCTCTTTTTTGAAAACGAAGGACAATATTTGCCTTTCTTCAGTCCCTTGGCCTTTCTATAATCTCTTTGATCTTTCAGATACACTGACAATGGTCCAGTGGTCACCTCTCCTCTGTCCTTTGTTGTGCCTGGATATGATAAGCCTGAGTGTGAGGCTTCAAATTCAGTGCCTGAAGCCACATGTTCTCTTCCATTACCTCACTCCTCTTCAGCTCCATTGATCATAATTTCTCTCCCTTCCCACTCTAAAGACTTTGCTCCTTGGAAAGAAATTAAAGCTATCTATAGTCATAGGAAAAAATGTTCTAAATCACCATTAATTAGAGAGATGTAAATCAAAATAACTCTGAGGTACCATGTCACACCTTTCAGAGTGGCTAACATGACAAAACAAGATGATAAATGTTGGAGAAGCTGTGGGAGAGTTGGAACACTAATTCATTGTTGGTGGAGCTGTGAGCCGATCCAACCATTCTAGAGAGCAATTTGGAACTATGTCCAAAGGGCTACAAAAATGTGCATACCCTTTGACCAAGCAAGCTTCTTTGTATCCCAAAGAGACCATAAAAATGGGAAAAGGTCCCCACATGTACAAAAATATTTATAGCGTATCTTTCTGTGGTGGCCCAAAACTAGAAATTGAGGGAATGTCCATTAATTAGGGAATGACTGAGCAAGTTGTGGTATGTAAATGTAATGGAGTATGATTGTGCTATAAGAAATGACGAACAGGTAGATGTCAGAAAAATCTGGAAAGCTTTATATGAACTGATGCTGAGTGAAATGAGCAGAACCAGGAGAACATTATACACAGTAACAGCCACAATGTGTGAGGACTGTTTCTGATAGACTTAACCCTTCACAGCAATGCAAGGACCTAAAACATTCCTAAACATTCCCAATATTCTTGATGGAAAGTACTATCCACATTCAGAAAAAAAACTAGGGAATCAGAAGGCCTAATGAAGCAGACTATTTTCTCTTGTGTTATGTTTTGGTTTGGTTTTTCTCATGGTTTCTCCCATTCATTTTAATTCTCCTGTGCAACATGCCTAATACAAAAATGTGTTTAATAAGAATGTATGTGTAGAACCCATGTAAGATTGCATGGGAGGGGGGAGAAAATTTAAAACTTTTGGAAATGATTGTTGAAAACTTAAAACAAATAAATTAATTTAAAAAAAAGAAAAAAAGAATATGCTCCTTGGAAGAGAAAACAAACCGAATGAGTAAAGAAATGATCTCTTCTCATTCACCTGTTATCATCTTGCTATCCAGCCTGCTCTAGAGGGAAAGCCACTCCAGGGCATCTCTCTTAGTATGACAGCTGTTCACTCTTCTCCTAGCTGCTGCCTCTCAGTTCTGCTCCTTCACACTCACTGTCATGCTCATGGACGTACCCTGCCGTCAACTTTCCCCATTAGTAGGGACTGTCATATTCTTATTTTTGTATCTTTAGTGTTTAGCGTAGTGCCTGGCATATAGTGGTACTTTATAAATCCATTATCTACCTACATACTTACCTACCTATCTCTTTATTCAGCTTCATCATCATCATCTACGGACCATGAAGGATCTCAAAGAGGGAGGAGATTCCCAAATAATGGGGGAGATCACAGGTGGCATTATCAACCATCCAAGAAAGGTGACTGAGAAGGCATAAGCAGCTGAGACTATTTCTTATCTCCCCAAACCCTTCTTAGAACAGTTAATGCCTACATCCAGGGCATCCTTGATGAATCAGGACACTTTTAAAGACAGTTGTCCATAGAATATCACTTCTTCACAGTCAGGCACTTGACTAAGAGCTGTAGTGAATACAAAATTCCACTGAACTTTTTGCTTGTGGTGTTCATTAATACAATTGACTTGGTAGAACAAGGCCCAGCCTTACTGGTTTCCCTCTAGCATGACGTCCCCCCCTGCACATATTCCAAACACTTCTGAGTGAGACCATGATGAAGGCAACCAGCGGGAGGAAGAGAGGGGGGAGCTTTATTCAGCCATTCTTTGGGGATCACCACTGTGGGATAAAAATTACTCAGCATACAATAAGAGACTGAAGCAGACCTCCAAACCAATGACACTTTATTAGAGGGTCCATAGTCCCCTCTAATAAAGTGGACCTCAGATCTTCCTCACAATTGGAGATACCCTCTCCTTCCAGGGCCCCATTTTTATGGCGTTAGATATCTAAACATTCAAGAACAGCTGTACCAAATGCAAAGTAATTCCATTGGCTGACAGGTGATGCATAGGCTAAAATAAACAGAGCAGTTTGTTAGTAGGGTCACAGATTGGGCAAGGCAGGAAATATCCTGCTGACCAGGTGCTTACAAGATGAATGGGCTCTCCTTAGGTTAGGCAGGAGCTGTACATGTGCTACCAGAACATACTGTGGGGACTTTTCATCCCATGACACCACCCACGCTTGGGTTGGTCATGGAATTTCAGCCACACAGGATGGAGATCTCTTTGCCCACATTCTTGTGGTAGTGCACGTGATCTCCACAGCTGGTAAACAGATAATGAATATTACATCAGAGTTTGAAGGACCCTTCCATTAGAACCTACATTCCAAGTGACTTATGCAAAGTATGGTTTAATACATGGCTTATTCTTACCCTAATATGCAAAAAAACATGGCAACATTGAGGGCCAAAACCTGTATATTAGCAGGAGAAGAGTCACAGAATGGGTGAAGCATGGGGCATCTTCACTAAGTGGTCATAGGATGGTCACCTGCTTGTGTTGGACAAGAGAGAACTATCCAGAGGTACAAAAATAAATTGGGGGATTTTCCACGTAGTTGAGTCACCTCTGCCACACTGGGCTTGGTCACCATGACAAGACAAAACAAAGGTAGAGGGTCTCTAGTTAATTTCCTATGAATAAACAAGTGAATCTTCAATCTGTAGCTCACAGCTCTGGGATCAGATATAGAGAACTTATAATCACTACCCCTATAGAATCATATCAAATTGCTGGATCCTGACTGGGATGGAGTAGTGCTCCTCAATGACTCAACTTTCTCACCATCAAAGAAGATGCAAACCAGGTGCTTCTCTTGTCCAGGGAGAATGGCTGGACACATGTCAGGTCAAGGAAAAAGTGTCTGCCTATGGTGAGGTCCTTCAGATGCTCCTGTTTGTGGATATCATTGAGCCAAGGGACTGAGACCCCAAACTCTACAGGGCCACCTGACCCAACCAGTCACTCAAGAAATTAGTGCTACAATTCACAAAAGAATTAAAACCACAAGTGGATAAAGAGGGTCTCCCATTCGGACTGTGACCTACAGGAGAATGGAAAATCCACTGAGTTATTTCCTTAGAGTTGGAAAGGGATTGTAGACAGAGTTGAATAGAAGGAGGAAAGGGGACTAGATTCTGTTTGGGAAATGACTGAACAGTAACAATAGCAACCACACATGAATACACAGGGATCTTTGGCAGATAAATTAGCCTGAGTTCTAATCCAGCTGTTTCAGATGAAGGTCTTATCATCTTCTCTAAGAAATAAGAAATGACCCTTGGTGGCCACACCCACATGCCTCTTCGATCCTCTTTAAATGTGTTTCCCTGTTCAGTCATTCATTCAATCAATCAGCCGGTATTGGCCAAGGGTCTCCTTGGTGTCCAGCCCCATTTTCTCTCAACCTCTTCTGAGTCACTGGTTCAGACTCATTGCTGAAATGTGAGGCTTGAGTCCTGTGGAGGCCCCTTTGGGGAACCTCTTTTGACTGGTTATCATTTCTGTTGCAGCCCATCAATCAGGCCTTCCCTGTGGCTGTTAGACTTCCAACAAGGTATTCTGAGTTCCCTCCTTCCCAGGGTTCTGTGTAATGGATCTGCTTTGGGAAATCATCAATGCAAAGTTGAGCCTGGCTTCTGACAAAGAAGCTTGGGTGGACAAATGTACTTTGTAGGATTCAGAGCTGGAAGCGCCTTCAAATTCTGCTAGTCTAACCCCTTCCTTGTACAGATGAGGCATGTGAAGCCCAGAGAGAGAAGGCACTGATCATGGTCACATGGTCATGGTCACATGATCACATGGTCACAGAGCTAGTTAGTGCCAGACATGGCCCCGTGAACCCTCTTTCCATGTCTCTGCACTGTCCACTCTTGAATGGGTGCCTCATTAGCTTAATGAAAGGACACAGTACAGAAGACAGGATGAAGGTAATATAATGTCACCAATTGCAGTATGTGGTGCACCCATTATCATGGTGATGATGGTTTTGATGAGGAGCTCAGTGTACCCAAAGCAGAGCAGCAGCAGGCTTTTAAAGAAGGAAGACAGATTCTGAAAGAAAATCCATGGTGGAATTATAATCAGAAAGACCTGGGTTCAAAGCCTGTCTCAGATACCATCTCTGTGACGGTTCACCCTGCCCCCAACCCCAAGACATCATTTTCTTCAGTGATCCAGAAACCCACTGGAGTTTTCTTTAAGCATTCTCTATTGGTTGGAATATTAAACTTCATCATCTCGATGTGTGAAGGAGAGGGATGACTAGTGCATAGGCAGAGTGTCTAATGATTGCTCAACTTGCCTTCATGATAATTTAGTCTTTTGAAAAGTGGAGGAACCAAACACATTGAAATTTTATTCTGGATTTTTACACAAAGTTGGAGGCAATTGTTATGGTCCTGGACAAATCTGACTTAAGGAAATAAATCTGTAACATCAAATTGATCAAGAACAAGCCTCTACTAAAAGAGTCATTAGGCAGGAAATGCCAGTAGATCGTCTCTTCCCAAAGATAAGGTCGACAGAGACGTTTCTAGACATTTCAAGAGAACAGACCATCAATTAACACCATTAAGTTTGCAGAGCAGAGCTAGGTACAAAGTAATTATTTAAAAATAGGGACCTCAGGGAAGACGCAGCCACAATCCCCTCCCCTTGAACAGTGTGTGACAAAACACCTTGAGCAAGTAATGAAAACAAAGGCACAAAGCTCCTCAGATCCTTCAGCGGTCTTCTCAAAGTGAGACTCACTGCTCAAAGTGGAATCAGAACATTTTATTTCTTAAAAAGATGATGAGGGCTTGGTCTAGGGGTGGGGGGTTGGCCACGAGTCCGGAGAATCCAAGGGATTTAAAAGAAGCTGAATCAATAAGACTTGTAAATGACTGAATGTGAGACAGACAGAAGGAGAGGAATTGCGGAGGGCTCCAAGGTCCTGAGCCTGAGGCCCTGGGAGGATGGAGATGTGAGCAAGATAAAGAAGGAAATCCAAAAGAGGCATGGTTGGGGAATGGACTTGGCTTGGAGACTGGACCTGGCTTGCACTGAAGCTCCAGTATCTGCCGTCTCTCTCTATTAAAGTGTGAGATCCTTGAGAGCAGAGACTGCCTCGCTTTTTGAATCATATCTCTAGATATTAGCACGTAGTATATATTTAATAAATGTTCATTCTTTCATTCATTCATTTATTCATTCATCCTTTTCAATAAAGGTTGAGGGATAGGGTCATGAGTGAACACCAATTCTATTTGAATTTTTCATAACCCAAGAGATCCATACTAATGTCATAGCCTTAGGCAAGTTCAGGCTGAGCGTCTATTAACAGAAATGCCATAATTAGAAATAGACCATGTTTCATAAACCTTAGTGCTGTTAAAGCTTATGACTGCCCTGTGTTTGTGTGGTTTGTCCTTCCTTCTCAAAGAGGACCATGACATCAGGGAGATGATGACATGACTTGCAATTAACTTGGATTTGAGTGAGGGAGGGATGTGCAAAGTTGCCAGCCTCATTTTCTCCTCCAGAGCCATCTGGGTCCAGTGGCTGAATATGGATCAGAACGACTGGAGAAGGTCCAGGATGCAATGGGAGACCTTGGCTCTTTTAAGCTAAGGTCTTTTCAAGATCTCACTTTGAGTGAGGAAACACCATTCAGTGAATAGACCTCTTTAAAAAGTGAGTCAAGGGATGATCCCTTTAAAAAAATTCAAAGAGGGAGGGGGAGACTCTCGGGGTCTCTGGCCAAAAGAAAAACAAGTTACTATTTGCATTCACTGTGAGCCAGGAGGGCCCAAAATATGATCATTAAGTGGTGCTTGGTCAGGGACCTATTGTCCGATCCATGAGATGGAGTGAATTGGGTTTAAGGCTTGATCTTTTAGAAAGAAATCTAGCCAGCAAACCCCAAGTTAATTAGCCAGCTTTCAGCCATCAAAATTTACCTTCCTTTGGGCAGAACACCCTCAGGTAAGGGGAGAGGGGAGGGGAGGGAAGGAGAGGGGAGGAGGAGCTGAGTTGCCCAACTGGAACTGGCCAGATGAGTTCCCATTCAGACAACTGCCCCGAGACTTTTGGAACACCCTGTATATTTCCATAAGTCAAACCTGGGCAGAACTAGCCACCTGTGGAGTGTTTGTATTTCACAGGGCTGGGGCTGTTATTCATTCTTCTTATAGGAGGGCACCCCATGCTTCAGTGCATATGGTCATGGTAAAAAACCCATGGCCTCTTATTTACTTCCTTGCAAAGCCAAGACATGACCTGGCTGGAGAAGTCCATATGAAGATGCCTTGTCCTTGAGATTCTAAGTGAGCAGATTTACAAAAGCATTTGGGACTATGAGGGACTTAAGGGCCACCATATTGTTTCTGTCCTTGGAATAAACATTTCCCCTGCAACAGAGTGAATTATGTGCTTACAACTGGAGCAAGGGGAGTGGGTGGGAATCAATCTCAGTATTCTGTGGGTAGGGAAGAACAAATATTATGTTTCCCAGGTTTCCTGGCTTAGAGCAAGAAAATCTTCCAACCTCTTCCCTAGGCTGTTTAGTCAAAAACATCTCCAATATTGGGATTATACGTGTGTTTGAGAATTGTGTGGCTAGTGGAAGTTACTCAAACCATGGAAATGAGTGAGGTAAACAAGGGAGAGAGAGAGAGTGGAAAGAGGAAAGGGTCCAGGACAGAACTCCCAGGGCACACTAGGATGAGGGAGCAGGAGGAGGCCAGTGAAGGCATCTTCTCTCCTTCATCCTTTGACTTTTCAATAACAGGGATGATAATTACCCAACAACTCCAATCCTGCTCAACTCACCAGAGTGATCTCAAGGGGGGAGCACTGAGAGCTAAAATCAGCCAGCAGTATTTCTCCCACCCACCTGAAAACTGCCAGCCAGAGAGATGGATTCCTTTGAACTACTCATTAGATTCCCAGAAATTCCCTTCAAAGCTGTCCGTTTTTTTGCATGGGGCTTGGGGGTAGGGGTGGAAGAAGAAGGTAAACTTTGGAGGCTGGTTTGGCACTAGCACAAAGTGCTTAAGAGGAAGATGTGTGAGATGAGGCTGTATGGGAGGTGGGAACCAGGTTGTGGTGGGCCCCTGTCCAACTGAGATCACTTATTTGAGCAGTTGTCACAGGGTCTTTGAAAGATGTCATCGGTTACCTGCCTCCTCTGCTCAGGTGCACAAGTACCATTCTGTGTCAAAAATGAGGACTTCATTTTTCAGCTAGTTGTCCTCTGGGAGCCCTCTTTTCCACTCTAGAAGCCAATACATGGTGACCCCCAAAGCCTCCCTGCCAACCACCCTGGTGATGAGGCTCTCTCTGAACTTAACTGGAGGATGAGCCCCGGTATATCCTGGTTATCAACAGACACAGTCTCGGCTACTCATAGGTCTGAGGGACCTTCTCTCCTGTAGAGAGAGGCTAACACATACCCATATACACCCACCCACTTATCCACCCCACATGGGTCCACAGTCCTTTAGACAACAGCCTGGGAAGTTGTGACCTTCAATCTTTAATCATCGTAACTGACATTTAGATAAAACTGGAAAGTGTGTAAGGGGCTAGTTGTCCAGCCACTCATCTGAGTCTCCCAACAGCCTCAGTTTCCTCTAGAATTGTTGTGAGGGGAGTGCTTTGTAGGTTACAAAGCACTAACATAAAGCGTGTCTTACTATTATCACTCAGGGCCATTTACTCTGCCAGGGATGGCCACTAGACCTATCTTTCTTCTGAATAGCCTTTAAAACATTGGACAAAAACTACGCCAAGCAGGATATCCTGCCCCAACAGCTACCCGCTGCTAGATGGTGAGACCTCTGGGTTTACCAAACACAGGCTAAGAGTTCATCTGTTCCACTGACTGGCCTATTTTTTTTAACCAGTACCAAATTTTTGGGATGATCATGGCTTCATAGTGTACTTTGAGATCAAGGTCCAGAGATGTCCCCTCCCTTCACACACACACACACACACACACATTTTATATATGTATATATTTATCTCATCTCTTTTTTCTCTCATTCATATATGTATATGTATCTGTGCATGTGTGTGTATATATGTAAAATTTCCTTGACTTTTTGTTCCTCCAGGTGAATTTCATTAGCATTTTTCTAGCACTTAAAATAATCCTGTGGCAGTTTAATTGTATGACCATTTAGCTTTTTAGTTAGAAAGAAAGTACAGCACGGAGTCAGAAAAAATGATGACAACTATATTAGAAGGGTCTGTTCGTTTTCATTTGTAAAGTGTTCTCAGAGCCACTAGTTTCCCCAACAAAGGATGCTTTGTCTTTTGATATTTCTTGCCTCAATGTTTTCAGCTGGGAAAGGGAATTAATAAAACTTCTTCGGGACGCAGGAATCTACAAGGGCCTCGTTCAGTGGGAGGTTTAAAAACGGAAAGAAATGCTCTTTATACAGGCAAGTTGGTTCTAATTTCTGTTTGAGGATTATTTCTGTTTCGAAACCTTTGCTGTTTATGAACATGGGGAGCTGGGGGCAGATTTCCTCCTGGTCTGGGGATTTCAGTAAATGCCTAAAGTCTTGCCCAGAATTTCTTCACACCCCTTTCACTGACATCTTCACAGCCTGAAACTGTTTCTGGGACTCTCCTTGCCCCTGTAATCTCTTAGGGAGGCAGCCAGCTGTCGGTGCCCAGTCTAGCAACTAGTCTGATTAATGAATTAACCATTCACTACAGAAGGTTCCACCTTCATTCTTTTCCTCCAAATGGAATAGAAATTTTTTTTTTTCCTACTAATCAATAGTCTACAAAGTACAGTCTGACTCTGAAAGTTGTAAGATCTGGCTAGAAAGGTGGGTCAGATCCCATCTTTCCCTTGAAAGCCAATTGTGGGGCTAGTCTCCAATACAACTAGACCCACCCTTCATCCATGATTCCCCAATGCTCCCCTCAATGAACCCCTCCCACCCCAGCTGAGTTCCCAACAGAGGCAGCATCTCTGCTACCAGACACCCACAGCAGTTGCTTAGGTATCAGTGAGAAAATTATGTGCCCCATCTGCACACTGCCCCTGCTTTCCACAGCCCGATCTGGACCTCTCATGGTGGCGGTGGCCTATAGGTGAGGGAGAGTACTGCCTCTCCAATTTTGGCTCTGGGCCAGTCAGACTGAGTTGGCCTGAATGGATTGCCACAGGTCACAGATCTCTTTTCATTGTCTTCACTCTCTTCTTCCCCCAAGTCCTTCCCTCTTCCCAGCTTCTCCATAACTATGGGGAACACTACCATGTTCTTAGATAGCCAGGCTCCCAGTCTCAGTGTCCCCCTTGGCTCCCTATGTTCATCTACATTCAATCACAAATATCCAATCTAATCAGGACCAAGTAAGGCATTGTTATCATTACTAATCAGTTATTGGACATACCAAGACTTAATGTTCATGCTCTTCTCTCTCTATACCGCCCCTCCAGAGCTCAGACCTCTATCACTTCTTGTCTGGATCACTGGAACAGACTCAATGGGTCTTCCTGCCTCGAGTTTCTTCCCACTTCAAATAATTAAAGATTTTTCCTGAAGTATACATCTGACCACATCACACTTATACGTATATCCCTGCCCCACTCCCACACACCCACTCAATAATCACAGCTAGCATTTATACTGAACTTTAAGGTGTTTGCAAAGCACTTTCACATATAACCCTGGAGAACTGTGAGAGGTAGGCATCACTATTATCCCCATTTTATAGATGAGAAAACTGAGTCACAGACAGGTGAAGAGACACAGAACTAGTAAGTATCTAAGGCTGAGGCTCAGATGCAATCCAGCTCAGACTCTGTCTAGCTGAGATTCTATCTGGCCTGCTTGTGAATACAAGCGTTACAAATGCTTAGGCTCCTTAAGAGCCAACCCAAGGTAGCAAATCTTTAATAAACTTTGTCTTTCTTTGGCTTTAAGAAGGCTTGAGTCAAATTCATTCAAGCAGGGCCTGGTGTGTTGGTATTTCGGGGTCCCCAGCACCCCTAAACCTCTGGGAAAAACTGCTAATCTCAAGTTCTGCTGCCAAGACTGGAAGGTACATAAGCCTCCCCCTCTTCCTATCCTCTTCTTGCTCTCCAAGCATCTTGGAAGCAGATTTTTGGACCTGGCCTCAGGTCTCAGTATCAGGCAAAGTCTCTGAATTTCCTGGGCTCTAGGGAATTAGAGAACACTCTCAGGTTGTCAGTCCAGTGGCTGCGTTGAGGCAGTGGATCTGGGCACATCCTCCAAAGCAAGTGGGCCCAACTCTCTGGGTTCCCTGGGCACTAGTGAATCAGGGAAAACTCAGTTACTTTTTTGTCCTCTTGTTTTTTTTTTCAAGGCTTACTCCCAGGTCCTCCTTTATGGAGGGAGGGACTTCCAGCCCCACATCAAGTAATGGATAAATCCTCTTCAATTCCAAAGAATTCACCTTTAGGTTGTTTCTTCCGAAACTGGAAAAAATTTAGCTTCTCTAAAGAACTTAAAAAGAAAAAGTTGGTGTTCTTTTGCAACACACTTTGGCTTCAGTATCTCCTGAAGGACAATGAAGTGTGGCCAATTTTTGGAACCTTACAATGTAAAATTCTTTTTCAGTTAGAATTATATTATTACCAAAAGGAAAAATGGATAGAAATACCTTACATAAGGGCCTTCGTCAAACTCTCTCAGGACCCCATTCTCAGAAAAGACTGTAAGATGCTTGTAGCTAAAGCCTCCCCACAAAAGGACAATGGGGGTTAATTGGACATGAGGGTCTTGGCCTCACCTCCTCCCCTATCTCTGTTCCCATCATCCCAATGCTTATCCCCACCTCAGTCTCCCCCAGCTCCTCCCGTTGCTAACTTACCTTCCCCAACCATGGCCATCCCTTCTTTGCATTGGTTTCCCTTCCCTTTTCCTCTACCCTGACCCCCTTTGATTACTTCCCATGTCTCCTCTCCTGTATCTCCTCCCATAGTCCCTCCCCCCTTGGCTACTCCTGCTCAGGTCCTAGCCACGGGTCTTGCTGTGGTGCCTCCCTTTGCAGCTGGGGCAACATTCACTCAGGCCACAGGCCCCACCCCCACAGCAATCTCTGGGGCATCTCCTCTAACACCTTCATCTCCTCAAGTGCCAGCTGATTTTTCTCCTTCCAGCCAGATGCCCTGGCCTTACAGCCCAAACCAGTTGAGTCAGCATTCCCCAATTCTTCCCTCATGAAAACTGGGACTTCCTATCTCCATAACTAAGCCCTTGTCTTCAAGGTTTTTTCCCTTGAGGGAAGTGCATGCTCCATATCTCATTCAGATTAAAGAGAAAGTGGGGAGATAGTCAGAAGACCTCACTAAGTTTACTGAGAGTTTTAGGGACATTGCCCTACAATTTGAACTTTCTTGGAAGGACCTGCATATTCTTTTCTCTGCTTGTTGTACCATTGAGGAGAAGGGGAGAATTTGGGAACATGCCTAAAAGTTTGGGGATGGATCATATGGCTAGCAATGATCCCATAAAATGCCCCCCAGGAGCAGCTGCTGTGCCCACTAGTGACCCAGGATGGGATTATCAAAAGAGTGAGGACAGAGGAAAGAGAGACTGTATGGTAACTTGCTTGTTACAAGGCCTAAAAATAGCATTTCAAAAACAAGTAAATTTTCAAAAAGTTAAGGAAATTACTCAGGGAGAAGAGGAAAACCCTGAGCTTTTTCAAGACTGGCTAGTGGAAGTTATTAAAAGGCATACAAATTTGAATCCTGACTCCACAGAAGAAGCAGCAATCCTGAGCATGTATTTCATCAATCAGTCTTCCCCAGATATTAGGAGGAAACTGCAGAAATTGGCAATGGCACCCCAAACACCTCAGGCCCAATTACTGGAGACAGCCTTTGGAGTCTAACAACAAAGGCCTCGTTGTAGCAGAGGAAAGAGAGCCAAGGAGAAGGGCCAGGGCCAGGGAGCATGCTCAATTCTTGGTTGCTGCCTTGGCCAGGAAAAGACCCAGGGAGCACCCCTCCAGGGCGCCCCCTTGGAGGAAGCTTGTCTATTTGGGCAGTGGGGAAACCTGCTTTCAATGCCACAAAGAGGGTCACTGGTCCAAGGAGTGCCCCTCCAGGGCGCCCCCTCAGAGGGAGCCCCAGGAACCAAAGCCTGTGGAACCGTGCCCCTGTGACCAGGAGGGACATTGGAGGAAAGATTGTTCCTCAGGTTGGAAAAGTGGTGGAGACACCCCCCAGTACCCTGTCCTCCAGTCTTCTCAAGACCTGGAACAACAGGAAAGCCTGGATGCTGGCAGTTCTCCCACTTTCTCCACCTCTCTTGCCAAGCCCTGGGCAAAAATGAAGGCTGAAGGTAAGTTTACTCACTTTAACATGGCTAAATTCTCTGCTTTAACCAGTTACTCTAGCCCTACCCACTCCTTGACCCCTCAGGTCATCGGCATTGAAAGGGAAACTAAGGAATATCTCTAGACATACCCCCTCCCCAGCCTACTTGAGAATCTGTTGTTTAAACACTCCTTCCTTATGCCCTCCTCTAGCCCTGCCCCCTTGCTGGAAAGGGACATGATGGTGAAATTGGGGAGACAATTTTCTCTAGTTAATCCTCCCATCTCCTTTTTCCCTCTGTTCAGTAAATCTCCCCATGTTCACTTGAGAGTGTGGGAGACAGTCGAGCCAATTGTTTGGGACCTGGGAATTCCAGGGTGAGCTACTTCTGCTACCCCAGCCCTTGTTAACCTCCCAGACCCTGAACTGCTCCTCCATCTCAGTCAGTATCTGATTAAGCCTGAGACCTGGGAAGAACTACAACCTTTAATTGAAAAATTCCTTAAGTATAAAATTCTTGTCCGTTGTTCATCTCCATGTAACACTACAATCCTTCCTGCAAAAAAGCCTAATGGAGAATACTCACAATTTATTTTTGCTTTTGAATGCACTTTTCCTGGGGAATCAAGTCCATATCAGCTAGCATGGACAGTCTTGCCCCAAAGCTTTCGAGATAACCCTCATTTATTTGGCCAGGCTTTGGAAAGGGATTTAAGGTACCTGAAACTAGCAGGTAGTCTCATAATGCAGTGTGTGCATGATAGTCGTATTTGTAGGCCCCCCCCCCCCCCCCAGGCGGGTTCTTTGGCTGCTGCCACAGAAGCCCTTAATTTCTTAGGCATTCGAGGCTGTAGGGTCTCTTGGAACAAAGTCCAGATAGCATGCCAGTTCATAAGGTATCTGGGCCATGAGCTCACGCCCACCTCTCTCTCCTTAACAATCCTATTCCAGCCACTAAGAAACAAGTTCAAGTGTTTTTAGGCATGGCTGGATTTGGTAGACTCTAGATGCCTAATTTTGGTTTTGTTGCTAAACCCCTTCAGGACCCTGCTCAGGGCACTGACTCGGACCAGGCTAAAGCTTTTGAGATCTGAACACTAATTTGACCAGCACCCCATCACTAGACCTACCCATTCTGGGAAAACCTTTCACTCTGTGTGTTGATGAAAGGAGAGGACAGGCTTTGGGAGTCTTAAGCCATACCTTAGCACCTGACCCCAGGCCAGCTGATTTTATTTACTCAAAATATGCTTTCCTTGTTCTACATGCCCATGGAGCAATCTGGCAAGAAAGGGGATATCTGACAGCAAAAAACTCCCCTATCAAACATGCCCTTCTATGTTTTGGCCTTGCCATAGTCACCTTTAATTCTCTCCAGAGAAATTGTCTTTTATGCCAGGGAAGTTGTCTTTTCTTTATACTCCTTTTGCACCTGCTTGGTGTGTGTTTGCCTAACCTCCTTGCCAGGTTTGTCTTCCAGAGTGCAAGCCATCAACTTCCAGATGACTGCTCAGACTATGTACCCCTTCAACAGGATCCATTGAGGCAGAGACAGCTCTATGCCCCTTGCCAGCAGGAAGCAGTTTCAGAAGCTGAGACCTTTGCCCTTACCCCAAAAGAATTTGGGTCCAATCTGTTTGAGGGGGGAATGATGGGGTTCAGATTCTGGGAACTTCCTTGAATTCTCCTTGAATCTCCCCTCTTAGCCTGGCTTTTCATCCTCAAATTGAATTCTCCTTTAATCTTCCCACTTAATCTGGCATTTCTTACTCAAATCTAATCTTCCTATTTCTTCTGGCAGTCTCCAGAAGCCCATGGGCTTTTCGTTATCCCTGTGCCCAGGTCTCTGTTGTACTCCCCACCCTTGATCCTATCAAAACCCCATTCCCCAGGCTGCTGACCACTCCCATCAGGATCCTCCCTGGGTCTGATCTATGGAGACCATCCCTGGGACCCCAGACTACCTGGCGACACCTGCTTCTGACCAAGGCCGTCCATTTGTCTGATATCTCCTGATTGCCTCCAGATGTTTCCAACCCTTGACCAGGCATTCCCTCCTTGGACTTCTCCTCAAGACCTTCCCTAAACCCCTCCTCTCATCACCCCAGATCCCTCCTACAGTCTTTTCTGTATTTAAGTTCCATCTTGCCTATGTGAAGGTACTCAGATTCAATCCAGCTCAGACTCTGTCTAGCTGAGATTCTATCTGGCCTGCTTGTGAACACAAGCATTACAGATGCTTAGGCTCCTTAAGAGTCAACTCAAGGTGGCAAATCTTTAACAAACTTTGTCTTTCTTTGGCTTTAAAAAAAAAAGTATCTAAGGCTAAACTCAGGTCTTCCTGACTCCACATCCATTGAACCATCTTTGTGGTTGTTCAGTTGTTTCAGTCTTGTCTGACGTGACCTCATTTGGGGTTTCTTGGCAGATACTGGAGCGTTTTGTATTTCCTTCTCCAGCTCATTTGACAGATGAGGAAACTGAGGGAAACAGGGTGAAGTGACTTGTCCAAGGTCACACAGCCAGTAAGTGTCTGAGGCCAGATTTGAACTCAGGTCCTCCTGACTCCAGGACCAGTACTCTATCCACTGGGCCACCTTGGTTACTGCCTACTGAACCATCTAGATACTTGATAATAAACTCCAATGGCTCCCTATGGCCTGTAGGATCAAATGTCATTTCATTTTTACCTTACTGTTTTTAAGTTTTGGTTTTTTATGTCTGTTTTAGAATGTACATACATTTTAGTAGATTTATAACTGATGAAACAGGTGTACTCAGAGAGTATTGGCTTGTGGATCGATGGCAGTGTAATACAAAAGAAAGAACTCTGGGTCTGGAGGCAAAGGTCTTGAGTTCAAATCCTGGCTCCCACTTACTCCTTTTGGGTAAGCCCCCTCTGGTCTCTGGTTTCTTCTGTAAAATGGGCCATCTCAGAGCTCTGTCCTTGGTCCTATCTGTTCAGCATCCTCCTGGATAGCTTGGACAAAGATATCATGGTGGGCATGGTTCTGTGCATCCCTGCACAGTGGAGTGAGGACTCAAGTGCTCTCGAAGGCTGCACTCTGATCTGCTAGGGCTTCTCTCCCCAAGGGGAGGTCTCAGAGTTGTGACCCTCCTCCCTCTGGCTGTCACAACAGATCATGTTGACACAACTGGATTCTTCATTAAACAGGTCATGAGGATGAGAGCTCAAAATATACAAGGCCAACTGAATGAAAGCCCTTTCCTTCTGAATGAATCTTTAATCATGTTTGGCAGCTAGGTGGTGCAGTGGATGGAGTACCAGTGCAGGAGTCAGGAGGATGTGAGTTCAAATCTCACCTCAGACACTTGACACTTACTAGCTGTGTGACCTTGGGCAAGTCACTTAACCCCAATTGTCTCATCCTGGATCATCTCCAGTCATCCTCATGAATATCTGGTCACTGGATTCAGATGGCTCTGGAGGAGAAGTGAGGCTGGTGACCTGCACAGCCCTCCCTCACTCAAAACAAAGTCAAGTGCAAGTCATGTCATCATTTCTCTGATGGCGTGATCTTCTTCAGCAGCAGAAGACGAACACACACACACACATTCATCATGTTTAGGCTTCTGATGAAGTTCAGAGTTCAGCCTGAGGGTCACTCCCAGAAGATAGTGGAGTTGATGAAGAGCTGGGGATGCCAACAGACTGCTGGAGTCTGTCAGTGAGGGAGTCTGTGTAATACCTCAAACAAAGGCTCCTGTTAGATGGAGGGCCCAGATAAGAATGAGGATGCTAACTTACCCTGAAGCTGTCCTGTCTGCACATTGGCACAAAACAGAACCCCAGATTTGAGGCCTGGTGGGTGTCACTGGTCATCTTCTGAAACCTTTGCTCTCCAGACAGGTGCACATATCCACACCAAAGAAATGGGGGGAGCTCTGCTATGCCAGAGGTGTCTGACATCTTAGGCTCAGCAAAAAGCAGCAGAAATTCTCAGCTACCCAGGAAGGATCACCATAGAGGTCTTTTCATTTTTCTCTACAAGTGCATCCTCAGCCTTTAACTCTAGCACCTAGCACACAAGATGTGTTTGATAAATGTTTGTTGACTGACTGAGATGGACTCAAGAAGTGTTGGGCATGTATGGCTCTGGTCCAGTGCTGGTTTCAGGCATTCCTCCTTCTGTGGGTGTCCTAAGTGGGGGAAGCTTTCTCCTCAAGCTTCTCAGATACTTAAGAGCATGCTTCTCAGGAACCTGAAGAAGAGGAGGGAATTGAAGCACCAGGAAGTCCAGCTCCTCCTGTTGAGAAGACAGATGATCCCAGAGGAAGGAAGGTCCCCAGGGCAAACCAAGAGGCCAGGTACAGGACAAGTCGTGGCACAGCCCTGTGGCCTCAGCCCTGCAGTGCCTGGCTAGTCACTGTACTAGAAATGAGTGAAAGGGCATTTATTAAGCATGCACTGCTTTTTTTTGTGGTCTCTTGGTTACTCTCAACCTACTCTAGCCCTACTGAAAGAGATGTACCCATTCCCCATCCAGGAACAATGGCAGAGCTGATGTAATCCCGTCTCATTGTTCCAGAACCAGAGCAGGGTTGGGAGAGAAGAGTGTTTCTGGGAAGTTCTCAATCCAGATAATGGGACCTTAGGCTGGAAGTTGGGTCTCCAGATGGTGGGAAGAAGGTTATGAGGGGAGGTGGCTAGAGATGGAGGATACCCTTGGTAGAATTTTCTTACCTTGGCCCTTTTCTATTCCCTGTTGTTAATGTTGATTTTTTCCCTTGGGATCGTGCAGCATAGATGATAAAGGAGATGCACTTCTGGTCTTCTAAGGTTTGGGTCATTGTTTCTGGCTGGAGCCATGACTTTATCTGTATAGAGCAGGGACTCAATCTGGGGTCTGTGAACTTGTTTTTAGAAATGTTTTGATGGCGATTTCAACAGGATCAGTATCCCTGGTAATCTTGTGTGGGTCATTTTATGCCTTTGAGAACATGATTCCGAGAAGGGTCCACAGGCTTCACCAGATTGACTGCCCACGGGGTCCATTCCACAAAAAACTTTAGGAATCCCTGATTTAAGGGGAATTTCCTTTAGCAGTGAGGTTCAGCACCTACTCACCCTGGAGAGTTACGCTTTGCAGGCTGCTCTACACTTCTTCTACCTGGCCTCCCTCACCTTTCTCCTTTCCCAATTACCTCCCTGTTGAAAGCAAGGTCTTTCTGTGCCCAGGTCTGGGGGCGTCTGTTCTTGCATCATTTACCAGTTCAGGTGAGAGTGAGCTGCTATTGTCAGCTCTCTCACCCACCCCCTCCTTAGTTGTACACCCTGATTACGGGAGAGAATTTTCCCTCATCCTCCTTTTCCCTGACTTCCCCCCATTCATGTATTTTCTGTCCCTCTCTCTTCATTCTTATCTCAAGATCAAGATCAAGTCATAACAATCACACCTAGGCTTTTAGACTCCCCAGGCGAGGATCAAAGGCTTTAGAGATGCAGCTTCTTTATTAGATTTTCACTAGGGCTGCTCTGTTGATTAGTCTTTGAAGAAGCTATTCCATGGCCTTCTGGCATGCTGGTCAGCATCCTCCTGCCAGCCAAGAAGACCAGCAAATGGCTCCTGTCAGGGACCTTGACCCAACCTTTCTGTGCAACCATTAGGGCGGGTGGTAAAGTGTGCTCTACATGACTTTAATTAAGTCCTGGCTTCTCTCATCTCTGGTGCTTCCAGTATATAACCCTCGGGAGCCCCTCAACGGTCACCCAGAACCTCCCACCATCTAGGGATGCTGGTGGAGGAGGCAGAATTGACTGCAGTGGGGGCTGGCTGGTTAGCCAACACTCCCTAATTCACTCATCTCTTTCCACCCTTCAGACTTTGGCACTGGCTTTTACCCCATGATGAAATTCACTTCTTTGCCAGCTCTGCCTCTTAAAACCCCTCATTTCTTCAAGATTCAGCTCAAGTATGTCCCTAGGAAGCCTTTTATTATCCTGTAGCTGCTGCTAGTGCCTTCCCCGACAAAATCACCCTATATCAAGTTTGTATTTCTCTCTGTCCATATACACTGCTTCCTCCATTAGAATGGAAGCCCTTGAAGGCAGGGACTGATGTGCTTTCCTTTGTGTATCTCCAGTCTGGTGTTCTTGGCTAGGAACCTGAGCAAAAATGCCCTGAATCCCAGCACCTAGCACAATACCTGGCCCAGAGGGAGCCCATGCCATAAATGCTCCCATTGGCTGATTCAGTCTTTTTTGCATGTTTCCTGACTTGTCATACCTGGGAATGATGGATTTGGGGGAAGACAAAGCTCTCCACCCTCCAGGTTGTTGTGGGTTGGGAATCCATCATTGCTACTTACTGTGGGCAAAGAAGGTGTGAAAACCCTTGGTCTTGGGCAGGGGTAGAGGAAGAGATGCACCAGGAGGGACTCAAGGAAGGGAACTGGCCTTCTGGTACATCACAGGGCATCACTACTGAGAACTTGGCTAATTTCTCAGTCTTTCTTCCTGACTCCCTCCCTCAGTCATCAATTATATGGATGCTCTAAGCACCAGCAGATTGGTAATTGAGAGCACATTTGGCATCATAAAGCCAGGTTCAGCTGGCAGGATAAATCTACAAGAATGTTGTAAAGGCTGCCCTTCCCCAGAAGGTGCCCTGTGCCTGCCTGGCAAAGCTGTGACTAACTTCCCAGAGCCTGTCAGACCTGGGTTATATTTAGATGAAAAAGGAGAGATTAATGAGTCAAAACTCATTAATGATGCAAATGAGGGTAAGGTACCCTTGGGGAAAGTTCAGCAAAGACAGGAAGCTGGAACTGTAAGTGCCAGACCTGGATCAAGAGTCCTTAAATGTTAGCAGAGATGAATATGGAAATCTTGGCTCATGTGGCTCATGCAGAAACACAATGAAATGCAGAAATGTAAACCAAGATGCTGAGACATTAACCAAGAAGCTGAAAGTTCATGCCTCACCCCTATGGAGGCCCAATGCCAACAATTCCCCAGTGTTTGTACCTGAAGCTCCCCATCCACTTCATTTCTTTACTCCTGTCTTTCTAATCCAGAAAGGGCTGGATAGGGAGGGAACAGAAAACAGCCCCCTCTCCTGTCTCTGCCTCCTTGACTGGTTCAGCTTGGTTCCCTCCCCTCAATCCCTTCTCCCTCGCTGTTGGGACTTGGATGAGGGCAGGGGCTTCATGCTCCTACTCCCCGCTCTCTCTCCTTGCCCTGCCCCTGCCCCCCTGGAGTTTATAATACAGGCTCCAGACAAGAAATGCAGAAGGGCTTGGGCTCCATCAGAAGATTTTCCACCTTTTAGTAGTGAAAACAAGTCAAATCAAATTTTAATTTATAAAATTTTATTTTATAAAATAAAATCAAGGCTGGTGTAATACCACCCCTGGATGATATTCTGTTAATCTCCAGTGCTGGACAAAGAAGGGCTCCATTTGTACCAGAAGGAATTAGACTACATGGAGCCTATACCAAATGACATGCCATGAAAGGTACTTTTCTGAAATCCACCACAATAGCAGCCATTTATGTAGCACCTACTACGTGACAGGCCAAGTGCTTAGTATTTCATAATTATTATCTCATTTGTACCTCATGACATGACCTGGGAGGCAGGTGCTATTATTATCCTTGTTTGACAGATAAGGACACTGAGGCAGCAGAGGTCAAATGACTTGCCCAGGGTCACACAGCTAGTAAGTGAACTCATATCTTCCTGACTCCAGGTCCCAGAGAATCAGAGAACCTGGTTTTTTGACATGATAAGCAGGCAGGCTTGGGTTGAATGAAGCCAAAGAAGTGATTTTTCTGGGCTCCTCCAGGATGGCACTAGCGTTCCTTTGTTAGACATGGTGGGAGTCAGAGGCTGGTGGGGCAGCCTCGCATTCACAGTCCCAAATGCTGGCACCTTCTTGCCTCTCCGGCTCCATCTCAATCTCCTTCCTGACTCCACTGAGCTGAGGAATCTCTCTCCAATCTGATGTTTTTGACTATGTACCTGAGCCCAAATACCCTGTCCCTGGGATGAGCCTGGGTGACTGGGAGGGGAAGAAAGTCCTGACCCAGATAGAGTGGTATACTTCTTTCTTCATGATCATTCTTTCTTCTTCTCCCTATTATGGCACAAACACCCTGGGGCCAGCCCATTATCTGCATCCGGAGAACATCCCAGAGACACTTGGAGACTTAGAACCCAGGGACGTTCTAATCATGGTGGCTGCAAGCCCTCTTGGCCACCATTAGTCCATAGCTCCCACCCTCCATGTTGGATCTCACAAGGACCCACACTGCCATAATCCTTCTCTCCAGCTCTTGTTTGACTTGTTTTCCTCAAAATTTAACTGGCAAGATGAATGAAATGGACAATTATTTTTCAGCGGAAATCTCTAGTCAAGCCACAGAAAATCATCAGATTTCTGGGACACAAAAACCTTCAGCTTTCCTGGACATTTCTTGAGTGGTTTTTTTTGTTTTGTTTTTATTGTTAATGAAAATGATTCAGGTTTCAGGGAAAAACCACACTGGATGTGAGCTCCTTAGCCAGAGATCTGGAGCTGCCTTTTTTACAAAGGTATTTTAAAATGATTATATAGCCTTAAAAGTAGCTCTCCTCATTTTGAAGAGACTCCTAAAACCCCATCTGTTCTGGGAGGCGTTCCAGCTAGAGGAACCTTGGGAGGGAGGAAAGGCAGCTTCATCTTCACAATCATCTGAAGTTTCCAATCAGCCCACACCCCTGTATCCTTGGGAGAAGGAAGTCTGCCCTCTATGGAGGTCATTTTTCTCCTCTCTCTTGAAGAGAGCTTGACTTAATGCATAAAAACATGCACACTGGAGATGGGAGTCAAAATTAAGTAGCCAACAGAGGCCAGTCTGAGGCAGAAAGATCAAAAAGACTTAATCTGTTTGGAATTCTCTCTAGATTTTTTAAATGTAATTTTTAGCATCTTTCTCTTTTTCTCATCCTCTCTCCTCCATCCATCCCTGGACCCTCACTCTAGCCTCATCTCCCAAGTGCTCCTTCCCCCCAATTCTGGTTAGATAGACTGTTCAGCTCCTTCTCCATGGCTTGGACAGTAGGCACTTATTGTTTGTTTATCAATTGATTACCTCCCTGGGCCTCAAGTTTCTCATCTGTAAAATGAGGGGAAAGGTTGGACCCCTTGGCCCCTGAGGTCCAGCTCCATGGTCTCCTATCATTCAGACTTCATCACAGACAATGCCTGCGCTGAATCCTAGATGGTTCTTTCCTGCCTCAGTAAAACCTATCAAGACTGACAGGTTTTTAAACAAGTGAGAGAGATGTATGACAGGAACAGTCTGGTTGTGTAATGAGCATGAGAGATCACTGATGAATAGCCCATGTGCTCCAGTGGTACCCATGCACTGTCAGAAAATCTAAGAAAGCCCCCAGCATGTTGGGTGAGCCCCCAGCAGTGAATTTGTGGGATGACACAGACCAGAGTAAAAGAGAATGGATGATTAGGGATGGGCCACAATCTGCATTCTGAAGGAAATATTCACATTGATAAGATCAAAGATCAATTAAATTATTAAAGTGAGGGTAACTTTCTGAGGGTTTTGGGCTCCCTGCTGGGTTTATACTAATTTGCCAAGCACCTTCCATTGTGATTTATAAGGTCAAGGGTTCCTTGGTCTAGAGCTGAAAAGGACTTTGACAGACTTGGCCCTCAAGTCCAACCTGCTTGTCATAGAGAAGACACAGAGGGGCAGAGAAGGGGAGTGCATGGCCTGGGGTTACCCAGTTGGAAAAGAGAAGTATTTCTATTGTCCTGCACTGTCTCTTTTGAATGATTGATTGATGACTGGTTATGTCAATAAAGCCAAATGTTCAGTTGACTGAGCACATTACACATCACAACTTCTCAACTACAAGCCCCAGCAGCCCTAGGATAGCAGGTCATTTGCAGTCAGGGGGTGGGGGGCCCTCCAGCTGTCTCTCTATAGGGTGGTCTTGAGACCTTAAATGGTTCTTACTTTCCTTTTGTTTGGGCCTCATGGAGATCACTGAGGGCACTACTGGAGAGAGTCATCATGGACACAGAAGAGAATCTTGGAGCCTTGTAACTGGAGCAGTTGACTTCCTATCCTGTCTATTTCCAGGGGCTTGTACAAGTGAGCTAAGGGGTGAACATCCGGGTTGCCCACCAATGCTTACCCCTCTTCTCCCTCCAACAACCAGGCTCTGATCTCAGCCCCTGAGCACATGACTTCTTGGTTGCCTTCTCCAAGGACAGACAAGAGAGGAAGCAGCCTCCACTTGCCCGAGGGCCAAGGAGGAGGCCGGGTCGGGAAATGCTGCTGAGTTTGGCTTTGGCCTAGAGATCAGTGTTTGGAAACAAACGTGAAAAAGTAACGGGAGCAGTTGGGCTTCGAGGTGGCCACCTCCTTTGGTCTTGGTGTCAGCTAGGTCTGTGCCTAGACTTTTGTCTTAGTGCCCATGATAGCTTTGTTATACTTTTATAACGCTCCTCTTCTGGCCAGGCTATGATCTCATTCCTTCTTTCCTAAAAAGCTTTGCTAATTCCTCTGAACCAAGGGAAAGAGTGTTGCATTGAACATCTGGGAGGGGGCCTACCAAGTCAGGCCCTCCTGGGGAGAAAGGAGGAATTCCAAATCACGAGTATAAACAGACCCTTTATTTTAAAAGAAAAACAGGAGACACCGAATGGGATGGAAATCAACGTCCCTCACCCCTTTTAAACTCAGTCCCAAAGGCTCTGGAGACAGAACATGTGGGGCCAGGTGGAGTTTCTCAGGTGGGTTCAATGGTGTTCTGGTGCCATCTCTTAGTGCCAGGCTAAGCTCACGTGCCTGTTGTCCCTCTTGCTTGCACATATGGGAAGGGAAACAATGGAGCTCCCAGTGCAGCTCCATCCACAACTGCTCAGCACTGATGAAACCATCTGGACAATAGGGTCAGAACTGGCAAAGTGCTCAGTGGATGTGGATGAGGGTTACGATGGAACCCAGATGGAGAAATTGTTGGGAGAAAGACAGTGAGTCGATCTCCTGAGACTCTGAGAAATGCATCCCTCACCTTTTCCTGCATATGTGTGGGCATGAGAGTATGCTTGCATGGGTGCTTAGTAGGTGCCTGACACATAGTAGGTGCTCCAAAATACACAGGATCCACCATGACAGTCTGAGGAGGCTGAGTCCTCCCGGACAGATTTTCCAACATCATGATGGGTCAAGTCCTTTGCAGAATCTCCCAACTGTGTTATCAACATCTCCTGCTTCTCCCTACTCCTCCATTCCCCTGTTCCAGACCTAGCAGCTGCAGGCAGTGCCTTTGTCCAGGTCTCTCCACCTCTCCTCCTTATTCCTGCTGATCTCCATCCTAACTTCCACCCCTCAGAATGTTTCCCTTCCTTCAAGGCTCAGAAAGGTGCCACCTTCTAGAAGGGATTTGGGAGGGGTATAATTTATTTTAAATCCAATTTGGATAACCATGTTTCAGTATAGTTGGCTTCCTTTTAATCCTAGGTATTTTAATTTATGCATTTTGAAACATGATTCTGAGAAGAGAGAGGAGAGTCCACTAAAATGCTATCTTCTTCTGACAAACTGGGATCTTACCATATAACCTCCCTCTTGTACTTAGGAAGTTTGTTTTTTGAGCCTGACTCTCATGCTTTACATTTATTACTATTATCCATCATCTCATTAGGCTGGGCCCAGTGTTCTCCTGGATCCCAACATCAGGGAATCCTGTCCATTAAGGTCCTTTTCCTCCTTCATTCCATCTCAGAAGGTGACAGGTGCCACTGGACAGTCACCCTTTACCCAGGTCACTGATAAAGGCTTCCTTTCAAGGTGACCTCAATCCAGGAGTGACTCTTTTTCAGGGTCCAGTCAATTGTCCAGCTCTAAACCCTTCTGATTGTACCATCATCCAGCCCAGACCTTGGCCCTTTCCACAATCACAGCATCAGATACTTTGCAAATGCTTTGCTAAAGTTTTGCCCAACCATAGCTCCTGTGCTCCCCTAACAGGTTTAACAGCTGTGAGGTGAGTTGGGCATCACCTGTGCTTAATTCAGCTTTGCTGGCTCTACATTAATCCTTCTGCCTCTATTAGATGTCCAGGAAACATCCCTTTAACGATACATACATCCTAAAATTTTCCCAGGGGCACATTGGCCCATAGTTTATAGAATATTGTCTTATTCTTTCTTGATAAGCAAGTTCCAACCTTTGCCCTTCTCTTGGTCCCTGGCACCTCTGCCATTCTCTGTGATCTTTCTGTATCTTGGAATTCAGGTCATCTGAACCTAGTGACCCAAACCAACCATAATGGCTGCTGGGTCTCTCTTGTTATGTCCTTACTTATCCTGGATGTCAGATGCCTCTTCTTTGAATTAGTTTTGCCTTTCCAGCACAAAGATTATTCTCTTTGGCAGAAAAAACAGTGACACAAGAATTGAATGGTTCTGCCATCTTGTCATCCATTCTCATCATTCTAGTCCCTTGGACAGTGCATTGAGAGAACATTCTTTGAGTCTCTTTTCTCCAAGCCCCCTTCATCTTCCTTTCAAGGTTTAGTCAGGTAATACTTCCCCTATGAGGCACTCCCTGATCACCCTAATTACTGGAATCCTTTCCTCCTGAAGTCACCTGAGAGTTCAGTGTTTGAGCTCTTTTTTGTCCCTTTCATAGGCCACCTCATTTGTGTGTGTTCATGTTGCATTCCTCCCACTGAATGTGAGCTCTTTGAAGCTCTTTTTCACTTTTGCGTCTCCTGTGTCTACCATAGTGCCTGGTGTAGCAAGTACAAGACAGTCAGAAGAATATTACTAGAGAGGCCAAGTCATTGACAGAAGACATTGCCCCAAAGAAGGGGGGCAAGTAACAAGTCTCATTGGCTTGCAGAAATGTCTGGGGTGTGGGGGTGGGACATAAACAGAGTCAATCAACAAATGAAGTTCATTTGACCTCTTGGCTTCATTGAGTCTTAGTTGGATGGAACCCATGACTCAAATATAGCTCTAGAAGGCTCTCTGTCTTTCAAAGGAAATAGATTAGAAAAGGTAACAGTAGAGTGAAATAGTATTCCATGCTAAGGAGACCTCATGAGGAAATCATGAGCTGGAGTGGCAGTTGTGAGGGAACATGGTGGAGAGTGTTTGGGGGAGGACCAACGTTCGTGGGAGGGGAGAGAAGAAAGGGAAGTTGTGTCATATGTTCATCACGAATAAGATGACCTCAGAGAGATTCTATGATCCTACAATTCTCTAGGATGGCAGATCACTAGAAATAAGAGAAAAAACCTCTTACCTCTTTTGTTCCTTGTATCCTTTCTCAGAACGTCCCTCCAAGGAAAGGCTGGGCCATGAGGCTCTCCAAGTGCTTTTCAGCTTTGACATTCTTGACTCTTTCCTACTCCCGAGGGTTGTTTTGAGGAAAGCGGTTAGGAAACCTCCAAGTGCTAGACAGATGCTATATTGCTTTTCATAGCATTTTTAATAGATAGATGTGTGATTTTGCCCAGCTTATTTATTTCTGTCCTCAGCCTGTGCTAGGCTGTGAGGCTGGACCTTTAAAGGCCCTTCCAAGGCTCAGAATGAATATATGACTAGACAATGCTGCAGAGTACAGAAGATCTGGACCCATCAGGGACTTAGGATCATAGACTGAGAGCTGGAAAGGACTCAAAAAAACCACTGAGCCCAACCCTCTCATTTTGCAGATGAAGAAACTGAGGTCCCTAAAGGAGAAGTGACTCATCCATGGACATTTGAATTGCTAAGTGCCAGGACTTGTATTTGAACTTCTATGATCAGTGTTTTTGGAATGACTGAATGAACCACTATGCTCGCCTTTGGCTTCTTTCTCATTGATCTGAAGTCTTTGTGGACAGACCTAGTCTGATTTCCTGCAGGGTTTGCTACATAAAGATGCATTTATTTTCATGCCTTTGGTTTAGTTTAATAAATTCCTGCACCTGTTTAAAGGACTTACCCCACTGCTTCAAGTCAGAAGTCACTGATTCCTGGTGAGATTCTGTCTGGACGTTGGAATTTGGACTCTTCAGGGGAGAAGCTGAGATGCTTGGTGATGTCTCCTCTGGGTCCCTGATCCTAAGGCTGAATGAGACCCCTGGGCATAATTCAGTCCCCCAAAATGGCAATGGCAAAGTAAGGTCACCAAAAAACACCAGTACTCCACGACTAAGCTCTGTTCCCAGGCCACTCTACATGGTGCTCATGGTGCTGGGGACCTGTCTGTCCCCAGGGAACTCCTCTGCTTTTGGATTGGCAGGAGGCATCAAGCCTGGCTAGTCACATGGCTTCTGGGTGAGAGAAATGATTATTAATAACCAATGACTTGGAGAGATTCATATTTCCCCCATTTCTCCATCCTCATTTCAAGAACACCACCTCTGAAAGTTGAACTAAACTTCCTCTATCTGAGCCCACCCAACCTTACAAGGCATCTCGAGTCTAAAGTAAATTCTACTCACTCAAGCTTTGGTGGAGACAGAACCTTTTGTCTAGATTACCCAAGGCTGGGGGTGGTCTGGATGGAGAGATAGTCTCTCTGTTCAAAGGTGACACCATGTCTCTCTCAGCCCTCATTGCAGAAAACTCTCTTCTCTTGGTGAAGTCCACCTCTCATTAGCTATTCACCAATCAGAGTTGACTGCCATCCTTTTGACATGCCTCTTCTAAAAAACATATAAACCAGGAGTGGGGAAACTGTGACCCCAAGGCTACATGTGGCCCTCTAGATCCTCAAGTGCAGCCCTGGAACTGAATCCAAACTTCACAGAACAAACCCTAGAGGCCACAGTTTCCCTACCCTTGAATTATAAACCTTGAGTCCCCAGTCAGGATTGTCTTTGGTCTAAGAAAGAGATGGTCAAATGACTTTCCTTCTATCAAAATTAAAATGACTAAGCTATCTCTCCACATGGGAGGGAGGCAGAGGGCTCCGTCCCCCAGGAGGAGGCTTGTATTTCTCCCCTTTCTCCTCAGCTCGTGCTGCACGCTGGGCTAGTCTTCACTTGGGTCATGGGGGAATGAGTGCCTCATGTGCTTCACCTTAGACTGATGTTTGACCACATAGCGCCAGCTCCAATAGAGCTGATCTGGCCCCAGAGGATTCCTAAGGAAGACGCTGGATCCCCAGCTCGTCACAACTCAGACTTTATTACACAGCAAGTGGGAGAAGGGGATGTTGTTCTCAGGGATGTTTGGAATGGAAATAATTAAAAAAGCCGTCCTCCGAAAGTACACACATTAATGCATATCTTCTTTTCATTAAATATATATCTGTTTGGCAAAAATGTTAGACTCTTTTGTACAAAACAAAAACAAAAACCCTCGCAGATCTCTAACACTTGTAACTGTTATAGCAATGTAAACCAGGATGTCTGGCGGCTCCACCAACGGTGGGGAAGCCAAGGTGAAGCAAGAGCACTCGCCTGAGGAAGGAGACACTGAGCCCCGGGGAGGGATGGGGTCCGAAGCCAGGGAGAGCGCGAGGCATTCAGGGTTAGTGACTCTGCATGTGCATGAGTGCATGCACGTATGTGTGTGTGTGTGTGTGTGTGTGTGTGTGTGTGTGTGTGTGTGTGTGTGTGTGAGAGAGAGAGAGAGAGAGAGAGAGAGTGTGTGTGTGTGAGGGAGAGAGAAAGAGAAAAAGAGAGAGAGAGAAAGAGAGAGAGAGAGAGACAGAAAGACAGAGAGAAAACAAGAGAAGAGAGGGAGATACAGACAGAAAGAACAGAAAGGAGAAAAGAAATTGAGAGGAAGAACACAGAGAGAAAGACAGGCACCTAAAGAAACAGAGACAGAGAGACAGGAGAGACACAGACATAGACACAGATGCAGGAAAGGGAGGAAAGAGTGACAGATACAGAAAAATGTACAGAGAAAGAAAAAGGAGGGGAATAGACAAAAAGAAAGAGAGGGACAGAAGAGGAGGGAGGAGCAGAGAGAGGGGAGAAAGGGACAGATGGAGAGAGAGAGAGGAAAAAGAAAGAGAAGAGGAGAAGGAGGAAGAGGAAAAGGGAGGAGACTTCAGGAGAGTGGGGGAGAGAGGGAAGATAAAAGAGATGAGAAGGAGGAGGAGAAGGAAGGGAGAGACCACAGCTAAGGGCTTCATAATTTGTGCTTTGAGTTAATAAAGTAAAAGAAAGCTGGGGAAAGGGAGTCTAGAACCCATCAGAAAGAAGACAGAATGGAAGGCCTGGAGCAGGAACAGCCAAAAGCCCAAGGGTGTGAATCTAGAACGTTTGTCCTTAGGAGACCAAACTTCTGTGAAGCCCCAGGGATGGATGGAGATCTTGCTTTTGGACTTTGGGGAGAAAAGGGAGAAGAGAGAGGAGGTGGAAGGGGGAGATGGTAGGAACAATGGAGTCACAAACAGTCCTTGGCCCCTGGGGCCTGGCCTGGTGGTTCTTGGGAGCAGCGCTTGCTCTCCTCTCTCCTCTGCTGCTTCCAGGCTGGCTCCCTGTTCAGTCTCCTCAGAGCCATTTGACTGGAAGGCAGGCAGACAGCAGGGAGGTGGGCTCTTGTGACCCTCAAACCCAAGGCTGGTCCTTCACTGTTCTCGCTGGCGATGGTGGGACTTTGCTTTATCCCATACTTGGGCTGCAGCAGTGAGAAGGTAAGTATAGCTTTGTAGTCTCTGAAAATGATCGAATCTTCGATCAATTACTGATTGGCACAGAGGGTGGGGGGAGAAAGGAAGTGCAAGGGAAGTGTTGGGTGGCGGTGAGAGGCAGAAGATTTGGGGGACCTGGCCATCACCCCAAAGGGACCCCAAGAGTACTCTCACTCATGTTTCCAGTTATCCCAGCTGTATTTCGAGTTCAACAGGGGCACTGGGGTGGGCAGGGTCTGGGCCAGGGGTGGGTGCCCTCAGTTACAGTCATAGACAAAGTCATAGTTACTGGGCTCCTTGGGGATGGGGGGAGGTGCGTCGGGGATCTGAATGTTCTCCAGGTCCAGGAGTCGAAGCTTGATCTCCATGCTGAGCAGGGTGTCCAGATCATTGCGGGTGAGGTCACTCAGCATGTCCTTGCCCAGAAGGGCATTGAGTCCGTCTGTCCAGATGCAGTACTGTGGGTGAGGGAGAAGAAATAATGGCCTGTGTTAGTGCTCAGGATCAGCTGCTGACCCACCTGCCAAGGAAATGTCTGGAGGAAAGGGGTTACAGTAAAGGGCTGGAAACATTCCAGGGATTTCTTACAGGAGGCTGGAACAAGAGGCCCAAAGATATTTAATAAGAAGAGCCAGCAGGGACAATGTCAGGTTTGAAAGCACTTTACATACACAGGCTCATCTGAGACTCACGATAGTCTCTCAAAGCAGGTACACATTGTGTCTTGACCTACGAAGAAACAGCCCAGAGAGGAGACGAAAACTGTCAGGGCTGCCCAGTGAGTGAGGTCAGGGGCGGGATTTGAATGTAAGACCTCAGATTCCAATATAGATAGATAGATAGATAGACAGACAGACAGACAGATAGATATACACAATGCAATATACATATATATACACATATTAATAAAAATAAAACAGATTTATAAATACTGACATACACGCATACACGTACAAATGCATTTGTATATAACAAATGAAAACATAAAATGTATCTACAAACATACATACATGCGCACATTTACATGTACTTATACATAACATATGATGAAATAAAAATCTAAAATGTATCCAAAACACATGCACAGACGTGTATACATATTTACACTTGATATCTAAATAAAAACCTAAAGAATAACTATAAATACGCACACATACTTATATTTAACACATAAGTAAATGCGATATATTAAAATATACATGATGCATAAGCGCATGTTTATATGGGACATGTATAACTAATGAACATGAAGAATATCTATCAACATGCACATATAAGATGTAGAAACAGGCCTGGGTCTACTTGATGCACTTGGCGCCAGGATTATTTTTTACAGAGAAGGAGCATTTAAGGAGTCTGCTTCTGTATGATCTCTCTGGTTGGGCTTGCCTCTCAAAATCAGGGCTCCCAGGGGCTAATCCCTGAGTGAATGTTCCTTCCTGTAGGCAGACCCACAGGTTCCCCAAAGTGGAGACCATAATCCAGCCTGGCCCTGAGGTCCAGCTCCCACTCTCCACATCCTGGGACAAGCCTTCCTCTTCAGTGAGAAACCTCTTCTGGACCTCAGGTCTACCCTTTGTCTTTTGGGAGCTTTCTTCCCTAGCTCCGAATTTGGGTCCAGCAGAGAAGGCTGCCTTCTATACGGCAGGCCCTGCCAAGAGCCATCACATCTTTGGTTCATCTCAATGGCTCCTCCCAGTGCCCTTGCCTGGCCTTCCTGGCTGATCCTTGGCCTCCCTCAAAGGCAGTCCCCAGAGCTGCCTCTCTGCTTCCAAATGGCCATGCTCTGGTCTACAGCCAGCTGTCAGGAGAAAGGCCAAGTTTTATGCCCTCTCTTAAGCAAATGTCAAGTGAGAGGGCTTCATGCTTAAGGCTCGTTCTAAATTCAGGGCTTATGTATCGTCTTTCCTCCCTTTTCAGGAAGTACCATCTCACTGAGAAGCTGCCACCTGTGCAGAGCAGACACTCAATAGCATTGCACTAAGCTGAGACGTCTCCAGAGCCTCGAGAGAGGAACGGCGAGGGGGCCACTGGCGAGATGGGAGAGGTCTGCCTCAACAGCCTGGGCAGGCAGGATGAAGGATGCTCACGCTTGGCCTTCCTGCCTCCAACAGGCATGTGTCTGGGACAGGGGAGTCCCTTGCTCCTTCCCAGTCCCACCCCCAAAGCTAGATGCCTGCTCCTTCAGGGAAAGGATTGTATTTCACCTCCCCTGGTGCCTAGTACATAGCAGAAACCTCTTCTTTTTGTCTATGTCTGTGAATATGACAGATTCATCCGGAAATCAGGCTGTAGTTAGCAAGAGAAGTGGGACAGATGCTGCCTTGGAGTGGAGAAAGGCCTCATCCAGCACTCGTGGGGCCAGGGGCTGCCTGGACCTCAGCTCCCCCTGGTGGAAGGGTCCCACTGGTGGCTCCCACTTCCCAGGGCTGTCAGGAGAGAGCTCCAGGAGACTGAGCGGTCCCTACTACTGGCAGTTCTCTCTCCCCAACGCCTTTCCTGACGTTTCAAGCCGACGGGTGGGTTTTAAATATAGCTCGCGGCGTGTTTTAACAGGGAGAAGGAGTAAAGGAAACGAACATAAAACGTTGACAGCACAGATAGTCCTGAACTTTAAAAAAAAAGCCTCAATTTTTTTTTTTTTTTTTTGGCAAAATTCAAGGCTTTAAATGATTTGTAAGGGAGAAAACTGAAGACATGAGAATGGTTTAATTTGGGAAATTCTGAAATAAATCCTGAGGGTTAACCACAAGCCCCAGAGCCGCCTCCCCACGTGCTGAGCCTGGGCGCTGAGGGTGGATGCCACCGTCTCCCGCCGCCCCACCCGTCCCCCCGGGCCGGCTGGTGTGCTTCTTGGGGGAGGGGGCTGCGTGGGGGAAGCTTTGGAGTCCAGAAGGTTGGACTTTGCCTCAAATAGGGCAACTAGCAAGGGATACAAAGCCTATTCCCGTTATGGGGCCTCTTTTTTTCACTTAGATTCAGTCCATCAACCAACGCTTCTTAATCATTTACTATGTGCCAGACACCGTGCTAACTACTGGGCGTCCAAAGAAGGGCAAACCCTCCCAAAGCAGCCCTCAGATAACAACGACTCCTGCCTTCAGAGCTTTCACTCTATGGTGGCGAATGTTTGCAGAGCTATGACCAGCCCAGCAGTTTATTAAAAGCGACTGTAGGACGGACACACAGCTGGCCTTGGAGACAGGACTACCTAAAGTCAAATCTAGCCTCAGGATGGCACCAGCTGTGTGGTCCTGGACAAGTCACTTGCCTGCCTGCTTCAGTTTCCTCATATGTCAAATGGGGATGCTAATAGGACCTACTTTACAGGGTCACCGTGGGGATCCAATGAGAAACAGCATGTGAAGTCTTGGCAAACCTTGGGAGACTATTTCATTATCAAGGGCGATTGGGCTGCAAGGCACTGGAAAGCCCTCTGACAGTGTTTGAGGCATCAAAGGTCCTGCTTTGCCTTCTCAGGACATCTGCTTGCATTCCTCCCCTCCCACGCCACCCCTTTTCTGGAGCCGACTCAGCGTTTCCCACGGAAGTGGTCCAAGCGCGAGCCCTTACCTCATGCTTATCAGGAGCGATGAAATTGAGCTGACAGTTTGAGTCATACAGGATGGAGAAGGCGAGTTCCAGGACCTCCTAGAACGACACGGGAGGAGGGGTCATCAGCCTGGTCACTGCGCAGGATGTCGGGGAGGGGTAAGGGGAGGGGAGAGTCAGGATGCTTACAGGGGAGCAGCAAGGCGAGGGGAGGGATGCAGCTCATCGCCACAGTTCTCATTCACAGGGTCTCCTCCCTCCGTTCCAGACCTGCCAGGGGGATCCACCCCACCCATTCTCATTCTCAGGGAAGATGCACCACATGTACTGAGATCAGACGTGCTTCCAGTGAACGCCCCGCGCTTTGGGGGCTTCTGGGTCATTTCTTCTCCTGTGAGGACCTTTTGGGGAATCTCCAAGGCCAAGGACTAAGGTTATAGGACCACGGGAAGTTTGAGGTGGAGACTTCTGTGAAGGACTTTAATACAACTGCCTCATATAAAGAGAGGAAAGTGAGGAAGCTGCAGGAGGGGTAAGGGCTTACCCAAGATTATGAGTAGAAGGGCTTGGAGTTGACACTGAGCTTCAGGCCGATGGCCATGGAGAATTGTAGAAGGCCAGCACCAGAGTCAAGAAGACCAGAGGATGGGATAGATAGATGGAAAGTCCACCTTCTTCTCCTTTGCCCCCAAAGGATCCTCCATTTTCCATTTCCCCTCCCCCCTGCCCCAAGTTGTTTATTCAGGTGAATGATCCTGTGGGCACTTGTGTTATTGCATGGATTCATGATGTCTTTGGGTGGGGGGCTCACTCCTCAGTGCAGGGCATGGCCCCTTCTCCCATCTCCCTTTGGGGTCTGGTCCCAGTCTTTCCATGTGTTCTTCATAGAGGAACTTTTTAAAGCCTAGAGACCTCCCACCTAGAGGGGCCACCATCAGCCTTGGAGGATGGGACCCACATTGACAAAATCTTGGCTCCTTCAACTGGAATGGGGAGGTGACCAATGATGGCTCAGGAATGAATAGACATTTACGAAGCCCCTACTGTATGTCTGGTCCTATTTTAGCCTCAGGAATTCAAAGACAAAAACAAAGCTATCTCTGACCTCAAAGAGCTCATTCTACTGAGCAGAGAACAAGGGTATGTCTAAGTAAGTATATACAGAATTAATATAAACATAAGGTACTTTAGGGAGGACAGAGGAACCCAGAAAGACTTTGAGTAGAGCGCAGGGTTGGCAGCAGATCCCCTGCAGGGATCCTGGGGAAAGTGAGGCACATCCAAGGATCCCAGAGCTGCTGTTCTTCCAGTGGTGGAAGCTGCTCTGACTCAGGACCCACCGGGAAATAGAGACATACATGTTGGACCCTTGGAGGGCCATGTTGCCAAAGGGGTCTGGTACATAGAAGACCTCATTGAGGGCACATCTGGGCAGAGAAAGGAGGTGGGCTGGTCCCAAGGAGAGAAACAATGGGTGAATGGCCTGAGGCCACCATGGACTTGTGAAACATTAACAGACTCTGAGGGCGGTCTCAAGGCATGAAAAGTTCTGTGCAGAACTTACAGGAAACATGGATCAGAACCCAGTGCGAGTCGCAGGGACCATATCTTGCATTGAGACCTTACTTATGATCTCATGAATCCATCAAATCATACAAATACCCACCAGGTCATACATTGGAATACATGGCTTTGGAGGAACAAGGGGGTCGAGGATCCTTTGGGGTGAGAATAGAGGAAGAAGAGGGTGGGCTTCCTTCCACAACTGGCCCATCTATCCCACCCAGCAGATGCCTCATCAAGGCCTATGAGGGAAGTGAAAGGATTGGGATAGCAAGTGGTTAATTGTGAGAACTGGGTAAACCCTCCTGACTCCATCTTGGGACTCAGTTCCCTTTCTATCCAATTATGGATCTAGTCTAACTTCTGTCTTTTGAAAAAACTTCATTCAGTCATGGGAATTGGGAGAAAGTCACTGCATTGTTTGAACTTAGCCCTGTGTGACTGGGAAGTTGGACCCCCTCTACCTGCTGCTTAGAGACCCTTAAATGGGGATGCAGGTTATGCTGACCAGAACCCCATCAGATCCAAAGACTGATGCAAGCTTTCTCACAACTGCACATCTTAAGGAACTGATGTGTCTTATCTGAAAACTGGCCCCATCCTGGTCCACCACTTAGGGTTTACAGACATTTGTGAAGGGAATGTCTCTTTTTCTGATTTCAGGGAATTGCCCTCTTCATTCTTCCCGTCCCAACTTGAAAAGTCCTTCATCTTTCATCCAGTTAGAAATCAGGTTACCTAATGTTGTATTTTCCTTTTAATTCGTTGGTCTTATCTGGTTAATTGTTTTTAATGTATCAAATGGCTGAATCTTGGCTTAGGAAAGTCCTGTAGCTGGTCATTCCTTTCAGTCTGATGGGTGGTGTAGATACAGCAGGGCTGAGATAGTGGCCTAGGATTAGGGGCTAGAATCACTGGACCAGAGTGTCTTTCTGGCACTCTGCCAGAGGCAGCTACACAGTTTTCCTCTGCCCTCCCTATCACATATGTTACTCAACACTATCCATCCACTCTGTCCTGACCTAGATTTCTCAAAAGTACTGTCTAGAAATGATAGGTTTTGCCATAAACTGCAAGCCAACTTTAATTCCACCAGGGCTGACTGGAAGGAGTCCTGGGCCTTAATCCTCTGAACTACATGTCTGTGGGAGGTGACCATATCACATCTAATGGATTTTATTGATGTCAGGGCCTCGGTGTCACTGAGTCTCAGGAGGAAAGTTGGTGGTTCAGACAGCCCTGAGGAAGCAGCAGCCTGTACGGCCACACACCTTGAACCCAGCAGATTCTCACAATGGAACACATATTTCTACTGAGTTTTCTTTACAACAACCCCATCTGGCAGGGAATACAAGTTTTCTCTTTTGTTTTGGTTCAGATAGGAAATTTCATCCACTTAGGGAACTCCTGGGGTGGAAATTTCTTGCCTCCATACAAATGCACAACTCTCTTGTGACCTGAAGTCTAAGAGTGGCTTGGCCCACAGAAGTGAAATGATTCCCTGAGGGTGACAGGGTGACTAGGCGTATGTGTGGGGATGGGGCAGAATTCAAATCCAGCTCTTCCAGACTCAGAGGTCAGCACTTCCCAAACCATCTCCTGCAGGAACAATATCCCCATTGCACTCACCCAGCCTTGGTTCCAGGGAGAGAGAACTCACCCCCCCCCCCTTTCCAGGTCACCCATCCCCTTTGCAGACAGCTCAGAGTGCTAGTAAGATCTTCCCTAAATTTGCTTCTTGGTAGCATGGCCCCCTGGGAGAAGCCTTTGGGGCTAAGTCAGCCTCTTCTGTGAGTCAGCCCTCCAGATACCCATCTATCATTCATTTATTCCACAAACATGCTGAACACCCACCAGGTGTACTGAGGACTATTGCATGGGACACTAGCCCCAATTTCTCAGGCCCAGGTCAAGCAGGAGTCACACTGGAAGGCACCAATTAGGATTCGAGGCCCTATTTTGCTGAAATGCTGCCTGCGCATGGGTCTGGTATATTTAGGGGCAGAGCAAGGAGCCGATCACAGAACAGGGATCATTAGACTCATTGCTCCTTGGCCCTAACCTCTCCTCATGAGTGGCCTGCTACCAAAGACAGAGAAGATGCATGATGGGGAGGAGGGGGAGGAAGGCCCTAAGAGGACAGCTTCATTGAGCTGGGGATGACAGGCCTGCTGCAGGCCCCTGGGCTCAGCAGGGCTTTTGACTCATGGCTGCCAAGAGCGATGATGATCCAGGAAAGAGAGGAGGGGCTCCTCCCGAGGACCCTCTGAGCTCCTGAGCACTCCTTCCTTAGAAGTTATTCTAATCAGTCTCTGGGAGGCCCCTGAGGACAAACCCATCAGCCTGCATGTCAAGCTGACCCACACTTTGAGAAGCAGGGCTTCTTTAATGCCCTCAGGCTTTGTCCTTGTCCTGTGAATGGCCACAAACTCTCTTCCTTGCCTCTCTGGCTGGGCCATGGGAACTCTTGAGTCCATAGGGGCTGACGCTTTTGTGGACAGCCTTAAGCCTTGCAAAATGTTATAGAATCTGCTGTAGAGCACAAATGCTGTAGAATCTGCCCACCCAACCAAGGCCTGGCAGCCGGTCCTGCTTGTCAGTAATGATCTGGCTGTGAGCTTGTCAGGTCTAATTCTGTAGGTTTCAGAGTCAAGCAATTTGTTGGTTCTTTAGAGGGAAGGGGCATCCCTAGTGATTTTTCCATTGAAATATGGGCTTAGAGCTAGCACAGAACAAACACCTTGTTCTCCTTTTAAGGGCTATCTAGCAGCTGGAAGGAACCAACGATGACCAAACATTTAGGCCCTTTGCTAGGAAGGAATGGGGGGGGTGTGTGTGCCAACCAGAGGCCCTGCCATCTTCCCATGGGCCCTCATCCTTCCGGGGTGGGGGTGGAGCTCTGGTCTCAGCTCCCAGACCAGGCTAATCTCATTCTCTGGGGACAAGCTGCGAATCATACCTTGTTCTGTTTCAAGGCTCCTTTTTCCTTCATGTGCGGGCAGTCCTTGCCCGTCACCACAGCTTTGATGTCTGCTACGGGCACTGAAATGCACAAAGAACAGTATGACTGCTATGCCCAGCCCAGAGCTCTAGGGAAGCCCAAGGGGTGCCCAGTCTGCCTGCCCTCCCAGTCGCCATGGTTCCTCTGATAGATCCACATGCCTACATACACACACACACACACACACACACACACACCACACACACACACACGCACATATCCATTGCCAGCTTCTGTTTGCACACCAGTTCCATTCAGATACATTCCTCACCCTTCTCCTATGAGCTCCACTTCTAACAGAGAATAAAAAGGGATGAAACTCCCTCACATAAGAGACTCCATCATTCGAAGGTAAGCCTCCTGAGGGCAGGAACAGAGCATGTGTCTTTCTTCATACAGTTCCAGAACTTAGTACGGGCCCTTCACACAGTAACTGATCTCTACATGTCTGTGGACTGACTGCCTGCCTTGTTGCTTTTACTATGTAGAATCACTGGCCTGTGAGATCCCATGCTCCCCAAGGGAGGGAGGGCATCTCTCGCTCCACCTATTTGTTATTCTCGACTTAAAAAAGGTATCATGTTGACCAGAGGTAATGAATTGACGCCATGCCTGGCGGGCGGCAGGGCTGTGAATCCCTGCTAAGCAGCAGGCTTCCAGGGACCAAGGCCTTTTCTGGTGTGCTCAGTCACGACTGGTCTAAATGGACAAATCTCGAAGTATCTCTTTAAGTCAAGTGTTGCATCACTCTCAGGGTTATGACTAACAAGAAAATACAAATACTAAAAATACAGCTCAGCTTTCTAAGCTTGCTCCTTGCCGAGGCAGGACCCAGAAACCCTGGGAGCTTGGCTGGAGTCCCAGGAGCATCTGAAACATTCTTGCCTCTGCTCCTTCTGGACTGGACCAAGAGGTTGCATACCCATGTCCCAAATCTTCCCCTTTGAAGGATTCGGCCCCTGGAGGAGCCCTGGGCATGCCAGAGCCAGTCTGACCTCAACTCCACTGGTGCGGGAGGAAAACAAGGAAGAGGGCGAGGCACCAAGTGAACCTGCTAAAGGCCATGGCCTCGGCTCTCTGCCTGCTATTTGGGGCCACTTCAGAGCATGCTTTGATGGCATTCGGGATGGAGAGCCTGATGAACATCTCTACACCTGGTGCCCGCAGGGAGTCAGGGATGCCAATGTGGCCAGGGAAGAGGGGTGCAAGAATGGGCAGGGGAGGAGAAAAACATTTCCTTGCTATACTTTGAAGACTTTTTCAGTGTAGAAAGAGGCCTTCTTGGACCCCTGGATCTTATGACCAAGAATCAAGTTTCAGAGAAAGATCCCTGTCTGGGCAGGGGAGGGGCACAGCCAAGGCACAGGAAGGTGGGTCAGTCCTCAGGCCATTGCGGCAATCTCTCATTTTTTACAGGGGGGAAACCTGAGGGAGGCCCCGGAAGGACAAAGCCGCTTGCCCAAAGGTCCCTGAGGGGTCTGAAATGACTTGGTTTTCTGAGGATGCAGCTGGGGAATGACACCACAAAGGGAAATGTGTGAGTGGCATTTGATTTGGGTGGGCAGGAGGTCTACTTGGGGGCAACAAGTTCAATTTGATTTGGGTGGGCAGGAGGTCTACTTGGGGCACAAGTTCAATCAAACAACAAGCACTTGTAAGCACTTTGTGCCAGGCATCGTGTTGGGTGCTGGAGATACAAAGATGAAGCAGTCCCCGCCCAGCAGCAGAGCACACAACGTATACAGGGTAAGGGGTGTGAGGACTTAAACCTTGGGGGTGGGGTATCTGGACAGCCTCGTGGAGGAGGGGCTACCTAAGTCATGCTTTGGAGGAGAGGAGAGGGTCCAAGCCATGGAGCACCAGCTGTATGCAGGGAAGGGCAGGCTGGCCAGTTTGATTACTAGAGTGGAAGCGAGGAAGCCACGTGAAGCCTGAACAAGGGGGCTGGAGGTGGCTGGTGAAGGCCTCTCCATCCCAGCCTGAGGGTCTATATGGCAAGTGGCAATGGGGGGGCACAGAGATTTCTCAATAGGGACAGCGACACAGCAGCTGACCGACCTTTGGGCATCTTTTTGGCAGCTGTGTGGAGGATGGATGAGAAAGGGGAGAGGCTGGCCTCCAGGAGATCATTGAGGAGGCTTCGGGACCTTCGGCGATAAGGGAAAGAGAAGGGACGTGTGGCTCCTGGGAATGCGGTTCCCTTTTCTCCGAAACGACTTCCTTTTTTTTTTTTTTTTTTTATCGGTGCTGGGAGAGCGGGGAGAAGCAGCTTCTCTCTCTCCTCACCCAGCCCTCCACTGCTGGGAGAACTTGCCCTAGATTCTGGAGGGAGGGATGCCTCGGGGCCCTGTCAACGAGCTGGGAAGCATAGATGCACTGTGCCAGGGCTGGTCAGCAGCTGATGCGCTGCTGGACCCTGGAGTTTGAGGGTTACATGACCCCCAGAAACCCGCAGTGAGAGACAGACTAGGCAAGAGGAAGGTGGGGAAGAGCTGGTTGGCCACACTCTGCCAATGACCAGGAAGTAGCTCCCAAGGTTACTAAAGTAGAGAGAGCTTCTTGTCCTCTGGAATGGGGACCCCCCCCCCCACTTCTGAGCTCTGGGATACGCTCCAGGAAGCTTGGGTGCACCTCTCCAGTGGCAGGGCCTCCCCCAAGGTCTCACTGCAAGAAATTCATTTAGCCAGAGCCCCACGTGCAGCTCAGCACTCACCTGCCACCACACACACAGCACACACACACACACACACACACACACACACACACACACTCACACATGTTCATGCTCATTGAGGCAGCAGGTGTGATTATTACAGAATTCTGTTGAAACTGGAAAGAACCTTGGAGATCATCTTGTCCATCCCAGTTACTGTACAGGTGCAAAGGCCCCATTCCAGAGAGCTTCAGGGATTTTGCCAAGGTCACCCGAGGGGTTGGGGGGAAACCCAGGCGTCTCCACTCCACAGAGGTCTGGAGCACCACAGACAGGACATTCTCAGCCCTCAGACAGAGGGATACAGACCTCAGGTGGGACAGAGCTCAGAGACCATCTGGTCAATCACCTCACTTTACAGATGAGAGAAATAGTGCCCTGGAGGGTTAGCAACTTCCTCAGGGTCAGATAGGGAGCAAGCAGAAAAAGCCAGGATTTGAACCCAGGACTTTGGATTCTGGATCCACTTTGTCCACTGCAGCTATTTCTGACGGCACAAAAGAACCTGGCATGCTCCCCTGGCAGTCTTTTGCCTAGGCCACCCCTACCCAGCGACTGAGGCTTTCATTCCAGGGAAGCTTCACTTGTGGTCCCTCCCAGATTTGCCAGGAGTCTCCTGGAATCACTGAGAGAATCAGCTTCTGGGCACAGCTGTGGTCCTTGTGCTGGGGAGTAGCCTAGTGCTGAGGAACTCTTCCAGAAGCTCCAGCTTCCTCCAAAGCTCCAAAGAAGTGTCTAATGGCTGCCGGTGCTTCTGGGACTCCCTACAGAAATCACCCAGGTTGACTTTGTGCCATGGTATGGTGCAGTAGGCAGAGGGCCGGCCTCCAAGCCAGGAAGGGCTGAGCTCCACGTGTGGCTTTGTGGTGCCTGAGTAATTTTTATTTTTATCTCTGTATCCCTAGCATAGTACCAGGCACACAGTAGGTGCTTAATTAATGCTTACTGATCATCTCTTGCAATGACTTGGCATTCCTTTACATTATCAACTTGTGTCTATTGTACCCACTCTGATAGAATGGAAACTTTTGGAAGGCAGGAGGTGTCTTCACCTTTGTCTTTGTAGCCCCAGCACCATGAACAGGGTTTGGTACTCACTAGGTACCTAATACATGCTTATTGATTGATGGGGGCAGAGGTGCCACACTGGATAGAGCACCAGGTCTGGAGTCAGGGAGATCTGAGTTCAAATTCTGTCTCAGACACTTACTAGCTGTGTGATCCTAGGCAAATAACAACTCTGCTTGCTTCAGTTTCTCATCTGTAAAACTAACATACCGATACCACCCACTTCCCAGGGTAACTGTGAGGATCCAATGAGGTAATGTTTGCAAAGTGCTTAGCCCGGTGCCAGACGCATAGTAGGTGCTATGTGAATGTTAACTGTCATCGCTAGCTATTATTGTGATTGGTCCCTACCCTTCTCCCAATGCCCTACAGAGGCAGATTGTCCTTTAAGCTCCTGTCATCATGAGGTCATGAATTTTAGAGCTATAATGGAAGGGACTCTTGTGAAAGGACCTGAGTTCAAATCCAGCCTCAGATGCTTACTAGCTGTGTTTGCCTCAGTTTCCTCATCTATAAAATGAACTGAAGAAGGGAAAGGCAAACCTCTCCAGTGTCCAGTGCCAAGAAGATCCAAATGGAAACAACTCAGCCCCACAACCCTTATTTTACAGATAAGAGGCTGAGGCACGGGGCTGAAGAGCTCAACCCCAGACCTGCTCCACCAGCTCTCCACCAAGCCCTGATTCTGTCTTTGCTGTGAATTTTCCTGCCTGTGTATGTTCCTGGCACTTTCTTAATTTTATCTCTCTCTCACACTCACTTGCCTCCCCTGCTTATTTTAAATGTGTGTTTTTCAGTGTCTGGCTCAGCTTCCCACCAATCCCTGTCACAGCTCCTGCCTTTCCTATGTTCTGACTGATGAGATGTTAGAGGCACAAAATACAAATAAAAGGTAATTAGGGGTCCGATGAACCGTTCCAAGAGACACAGTGACACCCGGCTTTGCCAGGGTCTGGGCTTCTCTACTGGAGGACGCTCAGTGCTGCTGCAGGCTCGTTTAGCTCTGTGTACGGGCTGTGGGCCACCAGCTAATGCACTGGCCAGACTTAATAATGTCTAATGTTCTTCAGGCCTTCCAAGATCTTATTTCTGTGGTGAGTGCTTCTTCTGCTGACACTGGTCAGAGCCCTGGAGCACTCAGTGGAGACTGAGACAGGACCTGTGTAATTGCATGTCATAGGAAATTTCTGGGCAAGGAAGTAGGGTGGCCAGTCCAGGCCCTTGGGTGTTTCCAGAGGCAAGAGTCTATATACAGTATAGGTCCTCTCTCTCTTGCCCTGCACCCATTCCAGGGGTTTACTCAGGAGAATCGAGGATTGTGGAAGAATGGGGGAGGGAAAACGACAACTGCATGTTCCCTTTCTTGATATCAGTAATGGCATGTTAGAATAAGACCTCATCTCAACATAAAAGACCAGTCACCTCTGACCCCTGATTTTGCCTTTCTTTGCCCAAGATCTTGTCAAGGCGAATCAGAAGGCAACCAGAGTCTGCTTTGTTGTCTCAGACCCCAAGGCCAACGACAGATGGCCTGATGAGGAAGTGTCTGTTCTCTCTGCTTCCAAGGTCAGTGACTGACTGCTCTGCACCCAGCTGAACTAAGGGTTTTCTGTAGAATCAAAGGTCCAATGGAAAATGACTCATATTCAGAAGGCCCCTTGACTCCCAGAAACTCACTCCCTTCTCTATGAGCCAACAGAAGTTTCTTTGTGCCTTGGCTTGTGTGTGACTCTGGCCCAAATGATGCCCCAAACTGGACGTAGTTGGCTTTCCTCCATGAGAGAATGAGCCTAAAGGGCCAGAAGGGGAGGGAACCAGTACTGTTCACTTGGGAGCCTCAGGTCAGTGTCGCTGGGTTGGAGAAAGCCTAATAGATGAGGGGGAAGTTCCCAGACCTTGGAGGAGAGGAATGAGGGTCCCTGTCAAAGAGGGAACGAGCTCTCTCCTGTGATGTACACTATCTGTATGACCTTGAGACAGTCAGGTCATTGTTGGGGAAGTCTCTCCCAATGACCTCTCTTTGCAGAGCCTTCTGGAGAATCCACTGATTCTAGTTCCAGCCAACACCTACTTTGGACTCTCAAACCTTTGCCTTCCTGGCTGGTCTGAATCCTCTGACTCCTCTTGAGCAAGATTGGGATCCTAGCAGCCCTAGGTCAGCCTGCAAGCTGCATTAGCTCACATCCGCCCCAACCAGTCAAATGTTTAAGGAATCCTTTTGTATGACGGGGTATTCTGAATGAATGGTGCTTGCAATATTTGCCTCCAAGAAGTGTGGTGAAGATAAAGATTGTGATATCTGTAAAGTTTGTCACAATCTTCAGAAAGACTGACAACATCAACTCAAGGGAATGAGGTTTCTCTCTGATTAGGTTTTGGAAAGTGGCAAAATGGAAAACAAACCAGCTTCTGAAGTTCCCCTTTTCCTCTGCTGTCTCATCAGATACCATGAATATCTATCATCTCCACATCCCCACCACCAAGCCATGGCAGGGCTGCATCCAAGTAACCAGCTCCAGACCCCAGGGTCCAGAGGGCTTCTGCTCAATGCAGTCATCTATGCCTGACACACTGCCCATACCTGAGCAAGGATCACTCCATAGGGACAGTGGCAACCCTAGCAAAATGACCTCCTTGCTGTTTCTCCCCTTTCCAGGCCTTTGATCATACATGCTGCCTGCCAAGTCTGGACACCCTCTCTTTTCTGCTCCGACTCTCAGAATCCCCAGATCCTTTTGATGCTTAGCTCAAGTGACACTGCTTATGTGAATCTTTTCCCTGTTCCTTTCATTGTTAACATTCTCCCAGACCCCAATCACCTTGCAGATATTTCATGGTAACTTATCAGAATAGCTTGTGTTACAGGACAATGTAATCTCCTTGAGGGAAGGTGTTGTTTCATTGTTTCTGAATCCCGGGTGCCTCCTAGTACAGAGCCTAGCACACAACAGACCTTCATGATCGTTGTTGGATGAGGTTGGAGGGAACAACAAGGCTGGGAGTGGGGATGACTCACGTTTGTCCTGCAGGGAGTCGTGGGGCACCTCTCCCTGGGGGCTCTCCTCCAAATCTCCGTAGTGAAGCACTTTGTGATTGGGTGACAGCCGACAATACCAGAATTTGTCTGTGGGAGAAAATACCAGTTCACAGGATGAGCAATTCCCATGACTCACGACAGTCACGCAAAATAGCCTGAGCAGTCAGGTTTTGTGTGTGTGACCCAGTTCTGCAGGGATGACCTATGTCCACACTGGAGAGCCCTGCCCTCCAGTTGGTCAGTGGCACCCTCATCTCTGCTCTGCTGATGTCTAGACAAGGATAGAGCATTAATTAGGAGCTTACCCCGCGTCAGCCACAGTGCTAAGTGCTAAGTAGTCACAGCAAAGAGAAAGTGCCTCCAGAGGCTAGTCTCTGGAGTCCATTCTCCTATTTACATGACCCATGATGCAAATATTCACATGGAGCAGTCTCCTAGCAGAAGGAGACAGAAAAATGGAGAAACTACTTGGGGCGGGGGTGAGGGGCATTTTTCTATTGGACGGTCAGCTCTGGGGGGGCAGGGAGGGCAGTTAAATCACTGTTAGTAATATGGTGCATGCCACTAGTCCATCATTAATATCTACTGGATCAATGACAAAGAGTGAATGGATGACAGGTTGGCATGAATAGACTCTAGCTGGGGATGCACCGAGGAAGGATTCTAAGTCTCAAGCATATGGAGGTCATCGAACTGAATACTTTCAGCTCAATGACCCAGACTTGAGCATCATCCCAGCCTCTCCCATCATGGTAGACTCCCACTTCCTCACTAAGGTCAGACACTCTCTTGACCTGCCCCCTTGATCCTCTCCCTCCTGCCTCTCCCAGGACCTTATTCTCAGGAGTCCTTTCTCAATATGCTGACCCACATGCTCTACTCCTAAGGGGCTTCCTTTGACCTTTCTACCCCTTGAAGGGACCCTTTCAACTTGGCTTCTTTCTCCTGGACACTCTCTTCCAAGCATTACAGGGTCCTGGATCTGGGACTGAAGGGGCATCTCAGGGCCTAGTGTTTACAACCTTCATTTTACAGATGAGGAAACTGAGGCCCAGAGAAGTCAAGGAACTTGCCTGAAGTCATCTAAGCAGGAGGTGGCAGAGCTGGAATTCGAACCCAGGTTCTTGGACTACAAGTCTCACACTCCTATTTGTTTCTTTGGTTTCACTCTCTCGCTTCTATTCCTAGTTCTTTCCCTTCCTCCTCCATCTCCCTGGATGACTCCTTCTTCAATGGCAGGGCTTCTCAGGGGCTGCTTTCCCCCTTCCCTCTTTATACTTGCTGCTTTGGCCACTTCCATGGCCCCTCTACAATGAGCTACTCTTCCAACTCCTGACTCTGTCCCTTTGGTCCTGCCCTCTCTCTGAGCTTCAGTCTCATGTGTGCATAGTAAGGTATTGCCACCTGGATGCCTCAAAAACCCTTCAAATGCCACACACCCCAAACTGGGTCAATCAGTCATCAAGCATTTATTGATGGACCAGGCACTGTGCTAAGTGCAGAGGAAACCAAGCAAGGGGGAAAAGAGGTCCCTGGCCTCAAGCAGCTGCCAATCTAACAGGGAGATAATATATAAAGAGCCATCTACAGACCAAACATAGTCAGTTAAAGAAGATTTCAGAGGGAAGGTAGCAACAGTGTGTATGTGTGCATGTGCGCACATGTGTACGTGTGTGCATGTGTGCACGCACACGCACATGTGAGTATGCATATGCATGCATGTTCATGTGTATGCATGTATGTGTATGTACATGTGTGCATGTATATTGTGTGTATGTGCGTGTGCGTGTGTGTGTGTAGGAACAAAGAAAGGCTTCTTACAGAGGGTGGGATTGGGCCAGGGACTCATTCTCTTTGTAATCCTGATCCCCTTTCTGATATTCCCCCATGGGGGGGCCCTTGTCTGTGACTGCTGAATTTTCATTGACTTCTCATCTTCCCCCCTTCTCTGTCTGAGCAATGACCACCCTGTAGGCCTCCCACTGAGCCCTCCTCTCTGCTTCTTCCCTCCGATACGTGATAGGATCATGGAGTCACAAGGAATCTGATCCAATGCCCTCTCCCCACCCCATTTAGCAATGACAACACCCAAGTTAGGCAGGAAGGGTTAGGGTCAGGTAATCCTTGGCAGAGCTGGGATTTTAACTCAGACTCTAGGACTCCAGGTTCAGCTCTGTTCTTTGAGAGCCAAAGGAAGTATAGACTTGGGACTGTGGGGAAGTGTGGGAGGCTGAGTCCATGCCACACTCCACCTCGTCTGCCATAGAGCAGGAAAACAGAGACATTAGAGTTTGTTCAGTCCAGAAGTCTTGGAGAAATTCCTCAATAAATGAATGGATGGAAAAATAATTTCTTGAGCACTAATTGTGTGCCAGATACTGTGCTAATCAATGAGAATGTAAGTGAAAAAAATTGAGATCATTCTTGTCCTCAAGTAACTTATATCGGAATGGGGGAAAACGGGATGGTGGGTGAGGAGCAGGGGTTGGGTTTGGGCAGGTGCAGGGATGCTAAGTAAGGTTGTGGGGACTGACGCACTGGGCCATACCCTCCCAGAGGCCTGGAATTTAGGGTTATGCTGAGGACTGTGCTGGGAACAAGAGGTGGAAAGCTGGGGGTTGGAGGAAACATTCCCCTCTGACCATGCCTAGGTACATATACTGGTTTGACATTTCTTGAAGGCGAGGTCTCATTTCAAAGAGAATGGAATTTGCTCAGTTAAGCATTATTTTAGAAATATACCAGAAGCGGAGCCTACTGTCCTCTTGGCTCCTCACGTGCTAAGAGAGCTTTCAGGCTTCCTCAATCCTACTTAACCTTCAGCCACACAGTTTGCATCTCAATACCGTGCTGTTAGGTAACTAGGTGTGCTCCAATCCGGGACGACCTCGAGGGCAGGGAGACTCCACCCATCAGGTATCTCCAGGGGAGAGGCGGAAATACCCGAGCTAGCCGAGCTAGCTCGGTCTGACCTTCTCGAACCCCCGCTGTTCATGGAGGGCCTCGTAAGACTCTAAGATTTAGAAGTCCCACTTTTACCCGCCCGAGACCGTCCACACGGAATTGAGCTTCCAGTCCCAACATATACCATACTTTATTTTAAAGTGGAAACTGTTTTAAATAGAAAAAATTTTTTTACAAGAATCTCTTGAAAACCTAGGAGCAGGCTGGGGGGGTCCTACCTGGGGCAGCTGCAGAGGGAGCTCAGGCCCTCGAGCTGTCTCCTGCTTCCCCCTAAAAGAAAAAAAAAGGTAGGGATGTGGGGGTCGGGGGCTGGTGGAGGGAGGAGTGAGGAATGAGATGGCAATGTGTTGGTCCAGGAAGTCTCACATTGTGAGCTGATCACGGCTCATGTTTCTGTGAGAACATTTGGAAGAAGAAAAGCCATGATTATACCCAGAGTTGCTTATATGAGCTTCAATCAGGCAAATGCATTATTATCTATTTTCCATAATTCAAGGTCCCAGGAGGATGCTCAGTGGCAGTCAAAAATGATTTAAAGTGCCTACTAAGTGCTGGGTGCTGCGCTAAGCACTGGGCATTAGAAAGACTTCAATCAATAACTCATTTTCATTTCACTAACTGAAATTTGTAGGTCAGTTGTTGATGAGAACTAAAGGAAGGGGAAAATTACCAAAATTATTTTAAATTTGTGGTGGTTTCTATGAACACTTCAGATGAGAGAGTTTTCCAAAGTGGAGGGAAGAAGGACAAATGGGGAGGCTAAATCAAAAGAAGGTGGGTCTGGGGATTGGGGGACTTCAGTCAGATCCTAGATAAGTGACCCAACTTCCCTGAGACTCAGTTTCCTGATCTGTAAAGTGGGCATAATAATGCTTGGTCTAGCTAGCTTGTAGGGCTGTCTGGGTCTTCCCATTGTGTTCTGGAAATAGCAATGATCCCTATGCTAGAGCTGCAGGGGAAATGAAAACAAACAAACAAACAAACAAGGAAAACCCCAACCGGTGACTCAGAATTTCCTTCCAAGAGGCCTTTCCCCAATTCAGCTAAGAATGCAACCTTCTAAAAATGTGTTTGATTCATTATATGGAACAGAGCAACTCCGAGCCGTGAGCTGAATGGCGCCTGAGCTGATTAGACGAGGACAGAGTGGCTGGCCAGTCTATCAGGAGGCTGCTCCCCAGCCAGTCTTGCTTTCTTCCTGGCCTCGAGGGGCTTACGACAATAAGGGCTATTGGCCCTGCCCTGGAAGCACTGATGGGAGCAGAGGAAAGGTTTCCAGCCGGGTTCTCACTGTACCAAGCCTGAAGCTGGATGAAACAAGTAGACTGGATGCATGTTGTTACCTAAATGCCTCATCTGCCATGGTCTGGTGTGCACCTTGGGCCAAGGGCCTCTAAGAGAATAATGGGCAGCACAGGCTAGTGGTCGTGGCTAACAATAACAGATCCTCTGTGCCAGTGAGTATATGTATACATGTGTGGGAGGCAGGTAGGAGGGGTATCGTTAAAAGACAAATTCCTTAAATCAGGGGCATGTGCCTCCCCCTTTTCCCCATAGAACGATAGTATCTAGGGATTAAGGACCCTTATCTCATAACAAGATTATAACAAAACATCCTAACTAGTGGTTCTTAGAATTGTAAACACAGGAGGAATGGCATCTATCAGCTTTTATAGGCTATGGTTTTGATTTCAGATAGCATTCGAGCTGATGTATCTGACATGTTAAGTATTATGGGAAATGTAGTTAAAAGTAATCCACTCACCCATCCATTCATCTGTTCATCCATCCATCCATCCATCCATCCATCCATCCATCCGTCTGACCATCCATCCATCTACCCACCCATCCATGTACCTGTCCAGCTATCTAGCCAGCTTCCCACTCATCTATCTACCTACCCATTTTCTTACATACCCATCTATCCATTGACATATATATCCACCCTATAAAAATACCATACCTAACCATCCTACCACTCACCTAACCACTCATCCTTACAGGTCTTCACTGACCCATTCACCCCCTACCCAGCTATGCACTCATCTACCCAAACAACACCCACAGAAGACTCACATGTTCATAGCATTTGCTCTAACCAGAGCTATAAGACCAGCTGTAGTTCAGACAGGGTAATGTGATAGACAAACACAAATTGCCCAGATGTCTGACTTCCATCTGTCAGCCACAGTACAATCCAACTACAGTGAAAAGAGACATACCTTTTTTTTTTTTTTGGTTTGAGGAAGTGAGGAGCAAAGACACACTTTCCACATCCGCCACACCATTAATGCGTTGGGAACTAAAGCATAGAAATATCCACTCTTTCATTGGAACCTCACAAATAATCCAGAATGACAAGTATCACCCCAATTTTACAGATAAGGAAACTGGGTCTCAGAGTGGGGGAGCGACTTGCCTAAAGTTTACACAGCTAAGTGGGTGGCAGACATTGAGCCCAGGACTAAGCCACCTTCCCTCTCTAATAGATGTTTCTATGTTGTAACTCCCAGTACTCAGTGAGTGACTGAACCAAGTCATGTTGGGTACAGTCGGACACAGTGCTGCTGTTGGAGGACCTGAGTTCAAAGAAATGCAGTCAGATACTATGTTTTTACATCCCTCAGCCACTCCCCCGTGTAACAAAGAAGATGCCTCATTGTGAAACTGTGCTGTGCTTCTAAAAAACCAATCCTTCGATGGCCTGAACATTGTGTCCCTTCTTGGCTAGCTTTCTTCTCTCTAGATTTGGTCAGGTTCCCTCCCGTCATCTCCTACAGTGCACTGTCCTCTGTCCCCTCTTCACCCAGCAAGCATGCCACAGTGCTCAGTCAGGCTGTCCCAAAGCTTGGGCTCTCTTCTCTCATGGGATTAGCTTGCTGGAGAGGTGGCCGCAGATCCGTTCCATTTTCTATCTCTTTGTTCTCCTTTCAGTTCAGCTATACATATTCTAGAGGTGATGAGACTCTGCTGGATCTCACGCTAAGATCTCTGCAGAATTATTTTCCCTCCCATTTCTTTTTCTGTTTAATGAGGCAATGCTGTTTGTAATCTTCAGCCACCTTCCTCCATAAGGCCACGTCTGCTAAATTCTGTCGGCTTCCTTTTTCATATGATCCCGTCTGGTGGCTGTGACATTCAGCACCTCTTGCTCTCTTCCTGAAGTAGGTCTCTGTGATTCACTGGCTGGAGGCTTCTGAGTGGCCCTGAACCTTTGGTCTCTGTCATTTTTGATGTCGAGCCTGATTTCCCAGCAGAGTTTCTGTCAGGCTTGCAGGTATTTATTTTCACATCTAACAGAATGTAAGCAGGCAGAAACTGACTGAGCTGGGAGCATCTCGCCAAGTTCTTCCCCACATTTTCACCTTCTCTGTCCTCTGTGACAGATGCTGCCCCTTGCCTCCAATTATCTCCAGGGGGGGTCTGTTTGCTTGAGCTCAGCCTTCCATGAAATTGTGTTTCTAGCTGCCTCTGGGCATGCCCGTGAAACCAACTCCTCAATCTGTGTTTGTTGGAGGGGAGCTGGAGCGCCCTTCTGCTCACCAGCCTCTCCTCTAAGTCTTGGGGTGTCATTTAGAGGAAGGACATCGGAGTGGCTGTGGTTTAGCTCCTTTAAGAGTTTGTCAACTTGCTGGTCACAGGATGAAGATCATACATTTAGATGAGCTAACAGGTAAGCTATCCATAACAGGAGAGCTAACGTTTATTGATGGTCTGAGAACAGCACAATTGTTGGCACTTTCTGCCTCCTTCTCAGTCAATGAGTCACTATCATTTCTAAAGCAGAGAGGGCAGCACAGGATTGAAGTCTGTTTTGTGTTTTTGTCCATTTTGTCTCCCCAGTTATTACCTGGTGCTCAAGGCTGTCATAATTGGTGAAGCCAGTTCTTGGACAGGAGGTACAAGAAACCGTGTGGAGTAGTCATGTGTCAACTGGACTCAGAGTCATGGGGATCTGGGTTCAAATTCTGCCTTAGACACTCACTAGCTGTGTGACTCTGGGTAAGTCACTTAACTCCTCTGTGTCTCAGTTTCCTCGCCTATAAAATGAGGGAAGAAGACATAATAGCATTTAAGATCCCTCTCAGCTCTGAATCGGTGATACTATGATCTTAGAAGGCAGAACTGGACTCATAGGTCATATTCAGACTTTAGGGGTTGGGAGGACACAGCCATCGAGGGTCCTGGGTCACCTCACACTCCCAAGGACTTTCATAGTCAGACTTCTGTCTAGGCTTTGTCTTAAGCCAAAGGGAACAATTATTCTCTCCATGAAGTAGCTCTTCATGAGGACATCCAGCAAGAAGCTGAGTTGAGTCCAGTGCTCAATAAATGCTTTATCTTTCATTTCCCTGATGCATCACTGCATCACCTGCACTGGGGACACACTTAGGAGAGGCCTGGAGGTCCTAGTTAAAACTGCTGTTCATCTGCTTCAGTCCTATTTGACTCTTCATGACCCCATTTGGTGTTTCCTTGGAAAAGCTACTGGAGTGGTTTGCCATTTCCTTCTCTGGCTCATTTGACAGATGAGGAAAAGAAGGCAAACAGGGTGGAGTGACTTGTCACATAACTAGTAAGTGTCTGAGGCTGTATTTGAACTTGGGTCTTCTTGATTTCAGGCTAAGTGCACTCTCTAGCTGCTCGCTGCTTAAAATACTGTGATAACTGCCTTCACTGCTACTACTACTACTACTGGCACTATATACCAGGTCCTGCAAAGTTTTTATGCTTTTGAATGTGCCTAGAATGTGCTGTGAGTCTACACTCCAAGAAGCAGTGGGTACCGAATGCTGTCCAGTAAGGGACGGGTGACTAATAGCTCACAAAGACTATTAGCTAAGGCAATGAGGCTGGAGATTAGACTCAGTGGAGGGAACACAACATAGATTGTCAGTTCAAGGATAATGGGGCCTGACAGGGAGGTGCCTTGTGTTTGATGGTGTCACCTCTGCCATCAACCTACTGCTTTTAGTTTTAAGGCAATGAATGTCTGCTCTGAGTCTCATGTGGTGGTGATGTGCAAAGGAGGTTGGAGATGAAGTTAGTAGCCCTGGGTTCAAATCCTGCCCCTGCTCCTTGGGATCCTGGATCTAGAGTTAGAAAGGACCATTAGGGGTTTGGATTCAACCCTCTTACTTCACAGAAGAGGTCACATGGACAGAAAGTGTCAGAGGCAAGATTTGAACCTGGAGCTTTTTCTTTGGGCTCCTTCTGGAAGACTGAGTAAGCACCACTTCCTTCTGGTCCCAGTTTCCTCCCCTGTGACCGGTGGTGTTTGGAACCAAGGCCTCCTAAGTTTCCTGCTTGCTCTGAAGTGATCACTCCCTCCACCCATGAGCTCTCTTTGATCTCTTAGTTCACTGGTCCTAGAATACACAACAGAAGAAACAGAGAAAGCTGGGCCTATGCCCCGAGGAGCTGACCAATGACTATCCCTTCAGGCTCCCATGACCTACCCTAGGAGCCAGGAAGAGCCAGGTTTGGGTCCTGCCTTTAACACTTCCTGGTTGTAAAACCCTGGCTAAGTCACTAGGCAGCCCTCTGAGATTTGCCACCCTGAACCATGATGGGAGTCCCTTACAGAGAAGTCCTTCATATCTGGGAAGTCCTAGGCTCAGCCCTAGGCAGTCCCTGTGGGCCCTCGAGATCTAGTCCAGGTGCCTCATTTCACACACCGGAGGAAACTGAGCCTCAGAAAAGGATGATAAGACCATAGCGTCACAGAGTGAGAGGGGACCTACTCTTAGATGCTTAGTCCATGCTTACAAATGAAGAACTGAGGCTGTGGACCCAGATCCTCTGCCTTCTTTCCCCTGAGTTCAAATAACCAAGTGGCAATTTCCCTTTTGTGACAGATGCTAGGGAGAGCCACAGGGACAGCCTGCAAGCCCCGCCTACTTAGCATCTAGACCTTCAGGGTCCCTGACCCCAGGCTGTGGACTTTTTTTTTTTAATTGACAACCCCTCTTTATAAAATTAATCAATTTCCCTTGCGATCCCATGCAGTCCATTGAATGTCTTTGAAAACACCATTCTGAGAGGAAGGGTCCTGTAGGCATCTCCAGACTGCGGGGGGTGGAGGGGGGGACCGGAGGTGGGGAAGGGTGGTCCAGATACAAACAAGGTTAGAAGTGCCTAGAGAAGGTCCACTGGGAGACCGTCACCCCAGGTTCAAATGGCTGCCTTCCCCTTGAACTCCTTTGGAGGCTCTCCCAGGCTTCCGGACAGAGCTTCAGGCAAGGGGGGGGGAGTCCCCGCAGCACAGCCTGGAGACCTCATCGCCTTCCCTTTAGCCTCAGTGACGGAGCTGACCTGAGAGCCACTGACCCTGTCTGCACCTGTCCATGGGTGTGTCTGGCCACAGGCTTGGGTGGAGCTGTGCTCCAGCTGCTTTGCTGGGACTCTTCATCCAATTAGGGCAAAAGGAAGTCTATGATTTGATGGCAACTTGCTTCCCTAAGGAATCATGCCTGGACACGTCCTCACCAACCACAGATCCTGATCACAGCCTGGGGATGCTGCCATCGAGATGCGTCCCTGCTTTTCAGCAGTCAGTTGCTCCTCTGCACGGGCTAAACTCGCTGCGGGGAAATGACTCCCCCTCCCCCCTCCCCCCGACAGATGGCCGCGTGCTCCCTAGGCATCAGCGCTGCCAAATGCGTTTTCTTGCACCTCGGGGACAGCGTGTTCCCATTTATCACACAGAAAATGGGGAGGACTCCCAGGCGGTTGATGAACATTCCGGACTTGGGGCATTTCCAGAAATTCCCAGCTTCGTTCTAGGTTCAGCTCAGAGCCCTCCCTGAAACCGGCTGTCGCTGTCCTCCCCCACACTGTCCTGTGGCTGCTTCTGGGTGGATGTGGTAGAACGTGAGCTCCCTCAGGGCAGGGGCACAGTCAGCACCAAGGCCAGAGCTCGGCTCACAGCCAGTGCCTGTAAATGGAAAGGCTATAAGCGCCTCAGCTTCTCAAAGGGGCTCATCACAGCTTCGAGAACATGGGTGGAAGGTCAAGCTGGCAATGTTGCCTGCGTGCCCCGGACGCACACGGTGATGGTCAGGGAGAGCCAGGGCTTGGGAACCACCCTTGCGCTACGATGTAGAGCGCTAAGAAGGACAAAGTAGAAGGGAGCCCTTGGGGCCCCTATTTACAATGCTTGGCTTAGCTAGGAGCCCTAGAAAGTTGGCCTTCAAGGTCAGCTGCCCATCTTCCTCAGTATATACAGAAGGAGGTTCACAGATGCCCGAGGCCACAGGGTCAGGGTTGACCTCAGGCTCTCTGACTCTCGATGCATCAAAGAACAGGCAAGAGTGAAGGAGATTTTAATATTAGGTGACCTACTAGGTTAGACACCCAGTAAGTTAGAGCTGGGGTGGACCCTCAGCACAATCTCGCCCAAACTCTTCATTTGATTTATGAGGCAACTGAGGGCCAGAATGATTAAACCATTTGCCTGAGATTGCCCAGATTCTGTAGCCAAGCCAGACCTAGAACCTGTGCCTTCTGACTCCCAGGTTACTAGAGGGATGAGGACTCTACTTGTCAGGAAATATAATGGAAAAGGAAGCTTTCCAATGAAACCCTGTCCCAGACTCCTCCATCTCTCCTCTCATGGGGCCAAGCATCAAGCCTGGGGGCCCAGAGTGCTGCTACCTGCCCCCTGAGAATGGAAGGCTCTGCCCTGGGTAGTACCTGACACTTTGCTAACATTCCCCTGAATAGAACTGGCTGGAGGGTTGGAGTGAACCTGGCACTGCATTGTGCTGAGTCTCCTGCTGGGATCCTCTTGCTGGGAGCTGTCCCAGAGTCCTGTATTCCCAGGGGATTGACATGTACCCTCAGAACAGGGAATGTTGGAATTCTGGCTTTTTCTTCAGCTTAGAAATAATCCCAGGTTTGAGGTGGCCAGGACATCCCAGGCCTTCAGAGTCATCCTCATAGTAAGAGGTAGGACTGGGTAATGTGACTGCAGGAGGAAGAGGGGCCTTGAATGCCAAATGTAGTTCTCTATTAGATCCTGGAGGTAATAGGGAGCCCCTGGAGTTTACTGAGTGGAAGGGAGGGTGGGCGTTAACATGACTTTATAAATAGGGAGGGACTGGAGGCCAACAGACTTTCAGCAGCTACTTCAATAGTCCAGGCATGAGGAGATAGGGGCTGCATCAGGGTGGAGGAGGTGCCAGGGGATGAGGGGATGGAGGTCTGCCCTACGAGGTAGCACATGCATCTTCACAGACGTGACATTTGGAGTCAGGGCTTCTCAGAGGAAAATTCAAGGGTTACTCAATGAATCCTCCCAACTCTGCATCCTACAGGCTTTACTCTAGACAGGGACAAAATGGGGGAAATTGCATAAAAGCCCCCCCATGAAAAGACCTAAGGGAACATGCCACAGAAAAAGCAGCTAGAGGATGGTGGGCACCATCTCTATAGAAACGAGCCTGGCAAGGAAATGCCAGTCCCACATTGGAGGTGCCCTTCAGCCTTCCATGACAGGGATGTCCCCTTCTTCAGAGGTAGCCTTTTCCACTTCTGAGCAGTTGTAATGATCATTCCTGGGTAAAATGGATATTTCTAGGAGCTTAAAGGGCTCCACAGGCATTTAGCTGTACCCTCCTCCTTTCACAGGCAAAAACACTGAGGCCTAGAGCAATAATTTTGCCCAAGGAAGGTCCTACAGGGACTCATTACCAAAGGTAGGATTTGAATATAGGTTCTTCATCTCTGGAGCTGGGGTTAATTCCCTACTCACTGGTCTGGGAGGGAACCCACATTCAGTCCACATGACTGTCCTCCAATTCCTGGGGCCCACTCTCAGTCCTACCCACTGAGGCATCTCTTTTCTAGGCTGAACTTGCCTTATCCCCATAAGAGATATTCTCACCCCTAGTGTCGTGTCCTCTAATCCTTCTGGTCCCCCTCATCTGGACCCATGCCAGCTGGTCAACTTCCTTCCTTAGGATTGGCTACAATGTTCCAGATGTGACCTGGGCAGGGCACAGAACAGTGGACCATCCACCTTCTCCTCCTGCCCTCCCTCCATTCTGATCATTCTACTTCTCCACTATTAAAGTTTAACGTTTCACAAGCTTTTGTAGCTATCATGTTACTGATAACTGAAATGGAGCTTGTGGTCCCTTGGGCTCCCATGATCTTTTTCATATGAACTGCTTTCTGACCAGGTTTCATCCATTTTGTATTTGTGAGATTGATTGCTTGGACCCACATCCAAGGCTTTACATTTACCTATGTCTCCCTGATCGTTCACCTTATTAGACTTGGCCCAAGCTTCTGCTCACCGAGCCTATTTGGATCCTAATTCTTCATTCCAAAATACTGGCTCCCCTTCCTAGCTTCTAACATTTGCTAATTTGAGGAGGCCAGAGCCTACGCCTTCACCCACCAATCCCTTCAGCATGAGAGGACCTGGATCCTCAGGGCACTCTGCTCCAGACTGCCCTCTCCCGTAGCATCCTTCCATTAATCATGATGCTCGGTCTGTCTTCCTGGTCAGTCTGGGCCCCCAGGATATGAGATATGTTATGGAATATCTTGATGAAGCCCAGCTGTGCCAAGCCCAGAGCATTCCTCCTCCCCTCTGAGGCCACTGACCTGTTCCTAAGGTCTCTGTGTAAGACCCCCCGCCTCCCTCAGAAGGAGCCTTTCCCCACCATGGCTGGTGTGTGGCATGGGAAGCGCAGCAGCTTTGGCAGTTCCTGTTTAGAATGTGGTCAGATACCTTGTCTACGCCGGCTGTTCAGTTTCCTGAAGCAGGTGCCCTCCACAAGGCGATTCAGACGCTGTTGTTTGATCAGCTCTAAGATTTCAGGCTGGATCTTCTCCTTCAATTCCCTGTTAAAAGCCAATAGGAAACAGAACAAATGCAGAGGGTGAGGGTCACTAAGGTCACTGCTGCTGTCCTTCCCACTCCCTTTGGCAGTCACCTCCTCAGGCTTTAGGGATTTTATGGGTCAGAATCCATTCCAAACCATAGTTCATGAGCCCCCACCAATGTGTTTTATTTTGAGGAGACTGCCATAGGACCTATGGTACATTAAAACAAACAAAAGCCAAACCCATGACATTTTAATTAAACAGTATAATAAAATAATAAAACATTCTCCCCCTGTTCCAAGCTCCCAAATCCAAAGCATAGTTTGAGAAGCAAAGTTTGGTTAGACTTGTAACCTGGCAACTGACTCAGGGTTGGCCTTTTTTTTAAAAAAATATTTTTCCTACTGAAGCGTTTTTTTTTTCCAAATTACATATAAAGATAGTTTTTAACATTCATTTTATAAGATGAGTTCTAAATTTTTTTCTCTCTCCCTCCCTTTCCTCCTCTCCCCAAGCCAGCAAGTAATCTGACATAGACTACATATACACAATCATGTTAAACATATTTCTGCATTGGTCTTGTATGCTTTGATCTGCATTCATCCACAGCTCTTTCTCTGGATGTGGATAACATCTTCCATCATGGGTCTTTTGGATTTGTCTCAGATCACTGCATTGATGAGAAGAGCTAAGTCTGCTTATCTATCTGTCTGTTTGTCTGTCTATCTATCTGCATCAAAGCTGATCATTGTACAAGGTTGCTGTTACTGTACACAATGTGCTTTTGGTCCTGCTTCCCTCACTCAGCATCATTTCATGTAACTCTTTCCAAGTTTTTCTGAAATTCACCTGCTCTTCATTTCTAATGGTACAACTGTGTTCCATCACTTTCATATACCACAGCTTGTTCAGCCAAATCCCAGTTGATGGGCAAGGGATGAGCCTCTTAAGACAGAAACCATAAACTTTGTCTCTCACTGCGCATCCCCACTGGGTCTACAGGACCATGAAGGAGATCCAACTGTAGACCCCAATGAACTCAGTTTGCATTTCTTAAACACCTACAACTTCTGCTCATTTTTTCCTTTCCCAAAGTTCCTCAGAAAATAATCACTCTGCCCCAATAATATGTATATATACTCATCCCAACACCCACACCTCCCCTCCACCCACAGTATTCATGCTTCAAATTTCACTAAGACTTGTGGAATGCCCCGGGTAAGTCTCTGTAAGGATATTTCTTCATCTAAATGTGTAAACACACAAAAGTAAATTCCATATTTTTTCAACATTGTGTTTTGCTCTAGAAATTAGGAGGTTGCATGTGTTGATCAGAAGAAAAATGTACAGATAGCTCTTTCCCACCACTATGAATTTCAATCGTACTTTAGTGTTGGCAAAGTACTTAATAATGATCTCATCCGATCCTCATAACAACCTTGATAGGCATGTGCTCTTATTAATTTCTATTTTGCAGATGAGAAAACTGAGGCAGACCAGGGTTATTAAGTGACTGGCTCAGGGTGGGTAAATCACATGGACTGAGGTCACATTTGAACTGTCTCCTCCATTGGAACATGAGCTCCTCGAGACTAGGGGATGTTTTAGGCTTTTTAAAGCACTGGTCATAGCGCATGGAATATTTTTTTTGTTGCTGTTAAGTCATTTTTCTGTCATATCTGACTCCTTGTGACCTCATCTTGGGTGTTTTTGGCAAAGACACTGAAGTGGTTTGCCATTTCCCTCTCCAGCTCATTTTACAGATGAGGAAATGAGGCAAGCAGGGTGAAGTGACTCGCCCAGGGTCACACAGCTAGGAAGTGTCTGAGACCAAATTTGAACTCACAAAGATGAGTCCTCCTGACTCCAGGTCCAGTGAACTATCCACTGTGTCATCTGGCTGCCCCTGGAATCTAGCAAGTGCTTAACGAATCCTCGTTGACTGACCGCAGTCAACGGAGCTAACTTTGCGCTACTTGACCAGGCTAAGTAAGTTTCCTGGGGCACATTCGACCCTGGGCTGACATTTAGGTACAAGAACACCGAGCTCATTGAAGAGTGTTCCCTGGAGTCCATGGTTGCTAGTGCTATTATCTGATGTGCTGATGCCTCTCCATCTATGGAGTGAGGTATGGAAATGCGGGTCTCATCTCCGAATCACTACCCTAATGATTTGAAGGCCCCTTTGACCTCCATCTCAGGCTCTCCAATGGAAGTGATTTATTAGTGGCTTTCCTGTTGGGGAAAATGGACTCAGCAATTGGCTGCTTCCACCAGCCTTGGCTCTAACTGAGAAGGGCACACACCCTCACCCTCAGAAGTGAATTACTGCATTGGCTAGAGAAGGAGGATCTGAGTGCAGGAGAAAAATCGTCATTCCAAGAGAGTTGGGAAATTTCCCCTCTTCATCAACTGTGAAGAACTCTAGTTTTTACTGACGATCTTCTCTACTTCAAAACTTATCAGTATTTAGGACAATGGCTGGCAACAATAAGTGCTTAATAGATGCTCTCCTTCTCCTTCTGTCTCCTGTCTCACTGTCTATCTATTGGTCTATCTATCTTGGATGAAATAGATTAATTTAGGGGCAGAAGCTAATGAGATACTAAAAGCCAGGAAAACCACTTCCTAGGAGTCATAGCTGTTAATTAATCTTTTGATGTTAGCACTTGATAGAAGTTTTCCCAGCAAGTTTCTTGTTTTTTGTTTTTTTAGAGTTGGAAAGAACCTTAAAACACCATTTAGTCCAATCTCCTTAGCTGAGGGAACTAAGTCACAGGGAGGGAAACAGATTTGGCTAGGAACACACAGGGAGATCCGTAGTTTGAAAGATGGAAGCCGAGTTAGAGGTCATCTTCTCCATTCCCCTCACTTTACAGATGAGGCAACTGAGGCCTGTTGCAGAGGTGAATTGATTTGTCTACAGTCCTGCCAGCATTGTATAGGAGTGCAAGAATTGCAACCCAGCAGACTGATTCCAGATCCAGTGTTCCTTCCATGGAAAAGAAGAGGCTGCCTACCAAACTGAAGGTCTACAGAGCTGTTGTGCTGATCTCATTGCTGTATGCCTATGAAACCTGGACAGTCTACCAGTGCCATGCCAGGAAACTGAATCGCTTCCATTTGGACTGTCTTAGGAAGATTCTGAAGATCATCTGGCAGGATAAGGTACCAGACACTGAGGTCCTTTTCTGGAACTAAACTACCAAGCATTCCGTCTCTACTGCAGCGAGTGCAACTCCAATGGGCTGGCCACATTGTTCAAATGCCAAACACACACATACCTAAAAGACTATTTTATGGAGAACTCACACAGGGCAACTGCTCACACGGTGTCAGAAGAAGTGATACAGGGACACTCTCCAAATCTCTCTGAAGGACTTTGGAATTGATTGTGTGATATGGGAGACACTGGCACAGGACCATCCAGCATGGTGTGCCCACTTCAAAGAAGGTGGTGTGCTCTATGAGCAAAACAGAACTGAAACAGCTCAAAAGCAAAGCGAGATGCACAAATGGAGACACCTCCACCCCAAATATTCACATAGACTATTTGTGTTTGACCTGTGGTACAGTCTTCTGAGCTTGTGTTGGTCTGATCAGATATGTCATTTTGGTCTTGACTCCAAGACTGCAATGTCATTTTGGTCCTCTTCCAGAATGAAGGATAACAACCATACTATGCTGGCTAATCTGGCACTAAGTTCCAGGTCTTTGGACTCCCCACACTATGCTCTTCTTTCTTCCACAAAATGCTACCACTAAGATTTGTTTTAAATCCAGCTTGCCCACTAGGATTTGTCTTCTTGGAAGGATGACTATCGCCAGGCAGGCTCCAAAAACTGCCACCTTTGAATTCCTATAACTCCAAAGGATTCTGGAAGGCAGTCTGGTAGTAATGGATATAGAAGATATGTCAACTCAAAAATAAAAAGGTACAAAGCTTGAAGTGGGCACACGGCAGGATCAGACCAGGTACAAATTTTGGCCTGGGCTACACCTAAGCCCGTAAGAACAAGCCACATTTCAAGAAAAACCCTACTGTGGTCTGCTCTAGATAAAACCAAAGTCATAGGTTTAGAATGACTATGTAGGTGAACTTAGCTTTGGTCTACTCCCTAGCTCAGACTGTCCCCTTCACTATAGCATGGTAAACAAAGGCTATTTGCCCATATGGAAGCCTGGGCCAAAGGGGGATATGATAAGAAAAGCAATTCTATCATTCCCCATGGAGAAACAATCCTATGCCTATGTCTTACTGACATTTGACTGTCACTGGGTACAAAGGATGTCATTATCAGGCTGTGGAGATCAGGGAGAATCTGGGGTTTGTCCAGTAGGCAGAAGTGGCCTGGTCTGGGGTTTCTTCCATTCACATGTTTACCTGACCACTAAAGATCTGTAGCACCACCCACTTGACCACCCCACCTGGATTTGTCTCAGTTTGTCATCAAAACAAGACAGGAATGGTTTCCAAATGCTGTTTTCATTAGTTCTGTTTCTTCTGCCCATTAATGTCTCGATTGAGTATTGGATGCCCTTCCCTTACTCATTAAAATTCCCAAAGTAGAAAGTAATTAATGATACTGTTCTGAGAAAAAAATAATCAAAGACCAATAAATAGAGCAACAGCCCCCCCCCCCCCCACTCCCTTTCCCATAGACTTGATAGAAACATCCTCCTGAACAGTGTCTGCTCATCCTTTGATCATTCAACCAAAAAGGCCAATTTCTCTACAACGGACAGCTCCCAGCACTTGGCACACTGCCCAGCACATAGTAGGGGCTTAGTAAATGTTTATGAACTGAATGCATGACTTCAAGGAGAAGAGATGGTTGGTCAGAGGTTGTAGGACAGGACAGGATAGGACCTGTTCTGAGCGCAGCACCCAGGTGGTCCCGGTCACTTTGTCAATAACAAGGGACTTTTTTCCCCTGCATATTCTAAAACTCTAATACATCTCCTGCCCATGTTTTGTTTCATTCTTTTTTTGGGGTGTGTGGGAGAGGGGAGCGTGTGTGGTTTTCAGCTCCATCACAAAGATGGCCTGTGGTGGTGAAGAGAGGGCTGGGAGTCGGAAAGGTGGAAGCTCAGGTAGCCCTCAGACATCTGCCATGGAGGCTTCGCTGAGGATCCTTTAGCCCCTGATGCCTCAGACAACTCCCCAGTTTTCATTGAGTAAGCCACATGAGTCATCATCTGCCCTCGAGGAGGGTGCTCTCTCACCAGAAGAAATTTCCCATGATGGGAGCTCTTCCCTGATAAAATCATAGACTGTTCACACCAGGATCTCCATCACGCTGTGAGGCTGTTTCCTTGAGTAGGAGGACAGTGCCCAGCCCCCAGTGGCCCTGGATAAATGTTTATTCAGAGGATGAATGAATAAATGAGAAGCACTTTTAACTATAAAATGGCAAGCCAAATTTTCTCTTGTCCTGGATTTTGTTTTGTTTTTTGCTTTTCCCTTCGTAATAAACCTTCACTTTAGGGCTTCTCTGCCTCAAGGCTTTTCACTGAGTCTTGTCCCTGGCAGGGCTTGAGGAATGAATGGGACCAGGAAGCCCCAGCTAGGGTCTGAACTGGAAACGGGGGATTGGAACCAGGAGGGTGAAACCATTGTCCTGTCACTAAGTGGGGCTGAGGAAGAGGAGCATCTCAGACACAGCCTGGAACACAGTCCTGGCTGCAGAGTCACTGAAAATCACTTGGGTCAGACTCAGACACAGTTCTGTAGTCTTCCTTTCTGGTTTTAAGGACTAGCTAAAGAATAGCACACTTGACTGGCACCTACTGTGTGCCAGTCATTGCATTCAGGGCTTTGCACGTGTCATCTCCTGGGGTCCTTAAACAACCTTGGGAGGCAGGTGCTTTTACTGTCCTTGTTTTACAGTTGAGGAAACTGAGGCAGATCAAGGTTAAAGTGACTTGCTTAGGGTCACCCGTCTGAAGTGGGAGTGGAACTTGAGCCTTCCTGCCTATGGGCCCAGCCCTCCCACTACTGTATCACGGAAGATGATAAAGTCATCTTGAATGTATAGAGCAGTTTGTGCATAGGCTGTCAAGATCGCTGACTTGGGTTCAGTTTCTGGCTTGGCCACTTACTTTCTGTAGGACTACGGCAAACTGTCTCTTTCTGGGACTCAGTCTCCTCATCTGTGAGATGAAGGAGTTGGTCAAGGTGATTCCCCAGGGCTCCGATTGCTCTAAATCATAGATCCCATGCAAGGAGACTGGGCTGGCGTTCCTCTTAGGTGTCAGACACCCTGGGAGCAGTCAGTAGGATTCGGATGTCTGCGTCATCTTGGGTAAGTCACTTAATCCTGGGGCCGCTGAGCTCCCTGCCTGCCCATCTCTGGGCTCCCAGGCTCCATCCTTCTGTCTGATCCTGGAAAAAGGTTTCCTGAAGAAACCCAGGGAGACTTTTGTGCTGCCGTTTGGGAGGTTTCCTGGTGCATGTGCCAAGCACAGGAGGTAAGGCAGCACCTCCCCTTGCCCCCAGCCCTGCCCTGCCCCCATGCTTGCTCCCTGTCCTGTACGGAGCTGGGAACTATGGGATTCAAAACACCACATCCTGGAAGGTGTGTGATCCTAGGGCTTCTCCTGTAGCAGAGGAGATGCTCAGGGTGGGCACAAACATGAGACCAACAAGACCTGGAGGCTGCCTCCAGAGATCCAGGAGAGAGTGTGGGAGTAGGTAAGTATGGGCACTGTCCAAGGGCTGGTGTCCTGGAGCTGCATGGGATGTGATTGCATGTGCATATGTGTGCATCCGTGCATGACCCTTCATGTACACATATGTGCCTGTGTATGACTGCATATATACATATGAGCGTCTGTGACACATATCCATGTCTGTGTATGACTCACTGTGTGTGTATGTGTGTGACTGAATGTACATGTATGTGTGTATATGAATGACTCTGGAGGGGCCAGCCTGGGTCTGGGATGTGGGTGCCAGCCTTGGGGGAGGGCAGGAGAGGTAGAGCAGCAGGAGCAACTTACAAGATGGGCCGAGACTGGAAATCCTCCTGGTTCATCCTCTCCGATTGGCGGATTTTCAGGATTTCTGTGTAACTCAGGTTCTGCAGTTTGCTCTTGAACTGGTCCAGGGAGCTAGGCTTGGTGGTGAGAGCCCTCATGATCTGCTCCTTCACAACTTGCATCACCTGGGGGGTCAGAGGACAACAGTTATTGGGGGGCCTGTCAAGGCAAGAACCTTCTAGATACTGGGCTGTGCAGCCTCCCCAGAGACTCAGGCTTCCAACACCATCTTTGCTTAGGGCTGAAGAGGAGGCCCCAGGCATTGGGTAGGGACAACCTCCCTTAGGCTCCTCTAGCCTGCTCCCTCCTGGAACAAGGCCCACAAAAGAAGCCAGGACAGCCAGGAAGCCTAGGATTATGCTTTCACAATTAACTGGGCACCTGTGGGTGCTGACTGGGTAAAATGTCCTAAAATAGTCATAAGGGAAAAGCCATCAAACTTACACTTTGTGAAAGGTGACCTGTTAACCATCATAACTTAGCTGAGGGTACACTGAGTCACAACTATGACCTATGAAAGCCATGACAAGAGTATGGTGGTCAATGCACAAACTGGTTTGGTCACGACATCGGCTGAATGTCCAAGTTCCTTCCTGAGCAGCAAACCAGAAATACACACCTGTTAGTGGAGACACCCTCCCTCACTCCCCCTACCTCTGTCTGTCATCTCTAATCACTATGGGCATTTGGGGGGTTCTTTGCGAGGATCCACCAGACTGTCTGTCAGCCTCCCTGGACCAAAGATTGTCCCATCTGTAGGTAAATGTGATGAATGAATATATCAGTCTGGAGCTCCTTGGTATCCTAGGTATCCAAAGAACACTCCACAGTTATGGGGGAGGTGCAGAGGTCCCCATCTGGGGGAATTCTGGACCTTACAGAATTTCTGAGCATGCAACTCATCTGCTTATTGAGGTTTACTCATAAACATGGATGCTTTTCTGCACATATGTACCCATGAGTACACACACATGCCCATGGATAAGGGACACACACATACATACACATTCAAGGTGGCTGATGGGCATAGAACCTCATCTTTGCAGACTGTGATGGGCCTTCCTGGACAAGGCCTTCAACCCTGACAGGAAGGAAGACTGAGGCTACCTTAGTCAAAGGAGCTGGATTTGGAGCCAGAGGACCCAAGTTCAAATCTGAATTCTAACTCCACAAATCACTTCCTCTTGTGGGTGTCAGTTTTTCCAGCTGTAAAATGAGGAAGCAGGACTAGATGTTTCTTCACTTCAGGGACTTGCTTAATCCAAATTCTTTTGCTTACATGTTGAGTCCTAATGAAATGAATCGAGTCCCCTTAGAAGTCACCAGGCAGATGGGTTTGAAGCCCACCTAGGACTCCTCTCACTACTGGATGTTCAGGGCATTTGGACCTAGGGATCAAAGCAATGATGCAGCTGGTGCAATTGGCATCCAGAAGGTGGCTGTCCACAAAGGACTCAGCCATCTCTGGAAGTGGGGACATCTGCCTAGTGGCTGAGAATCCCTCTCACACAGTATTTGTCTGGAATCTCCCATCTCCAACCTTTTGCACCCACAGTGATGCCTGAGACTGCATTCCCCCAACCTTCATTGAATATTCTAGATGTGGACAGTTGAAGTTAAACTGGGAGAAAAAGGGGGCAAGGCAGAGAGAGGAGCCCTGATTCTATGCCACCGGGATGGTATTGGTTGGTCTGGGGAGAAGAGGGGCTGCCTCCACCTCTCCAGTGACTTCAGTGCTCTATAGAAGCTGATGGTGAAGGGCTCTCCTCTTCACAGCTGACGTCCAGCCAGCACTTTTGCTCCGTATCTTCACTGAGTCTCACCACAGCCTTTGAAGAGGCCCAGTCTTGAAGGGTTTATTAAGCACCTACTATGTGCCAGCCACTGTGCTAAGAAGAGCTTATTAAGCACCTACTATGTACCAGGCACTGGGGCTACAAAAGAAGGAATCCATCCCTACTTCTAAAGAGCTCACACCCAGTTCAAACTCCTTGGGCCTCAGTTTCCCCATCTGTAAAATGCTTACATGATCTCTAAGCACCCACTCTTCTCACTAATGTGCTCAAACGTTCCTTATCTTATTCTCACCCCAGGGCCAAGCACATTGCCTCCATTACGGAAGCTGCTTAATAAAGGTTTGTTGGGAGAAGTTCTGAAGATGGGAAACTGAGACCAGGGTAATTTAGGGATTTGCCTAAGGTGAAAAAAGGAGCAGGGGTTCAGTTTGGCTCTCCAACTGCCAAGCTGATGTTTTCTCTAGAATCTGGGCTACCCTGGCCAAACCAGCCTGCCCTTGGTGAGAAGGCAGGGTATGACACTGGCTCACCTTTGTCCTGGTGGTAAGGGTGTGTGGCCCCAATCCCATGCCTCTAGGGACGGCTGCAAGAATATGGAAACTTAGGGAGCTCAGGCTCAGTCTTGCTTAGGAGTCAAGAGACAGACCAAATGCCAAATGGGGCTGAGTATCCTTGCATCCTCTTCACCCTCCACAATGTGTGTACCCCTCCATGAACACAGGTCACCACCCAATCATGCCTGATGCCACAGCTGCCTCTGGCCTCTGGTTAGTCACTATTGCATGCATGTTGCTGGTAGTAGTAGTAGCAGTAGTAGTGGTAGTAGTAGTCGTAGTAGTGGTGGTGGTAGTGGTAGTGGTGGTAGTGGTGGTGGTGGTGGTGGTGGTGGTAGTGGTGGTGGTGGTGGTGGTGGTAGTACAAAGGGGAGGGGCACTAAATCCAGGAGCCGAGGGGGTAGGCTCAGAGGCACATCTTGGACCTATCAGGGACCCTGGGGAAGGTCCTCTGTGGGGAGGTAACAAACTGGCTGTACAAGGTTCCCTGAACCTTTGTGCCCATCCACAGTTGTTTCAACAAGCATTCTAACTGTGGATGGGAAAGCTCTGTGGATGCAATCAAAATCATGGAACTCACAGGCATCAGTCTTAATTCTAACCTTTTGGGGCAACATTTAGAGGCCTTTCAGTGTCTGTTTGCAAAACACTCAGGGCTGCTGTTCCAAAGCAGTGTGCTCTAAATGGGTCTCAGGTGGCACTAAGAGGCAGTGAAGTAAAACCCTTCCTTCGAACATGCCCTCTGCCCACTACAAACTTGCGCATTTCCACTCTCAGAATTCACCTAATCTAAGGTATCATCTGTTTGGTGCCACTGGGAGCCATCCAGTGAAGGCAGCAGACCTCTTCTTTCAATAACACTTTGTGATGTAGAGGATCACAAAGGAAGCCAACGAAATGAAATTATAGTTAATGAAATACTAAGAAAAAACCCCACAGACCCCAGGTGAAGAACGCTTGATTTAGGATCAGTGAGTCCATGAACCAATGGCTAGCATAGGGCTGGGCTGGACAGGCTGCATGGTCCGTGACCTTGAGGTGCTCATGTCTACTTGGCATGTTATTTTAGGTTTCATGGAAGAATGACTTAATGTTGCCAGGGGGATGGGGATCCCAGGACAAAAGACACCATGTTGGTCCCAATTCTTGGTGTGGATGCTGACTGCTAGCTCCATTAATAACAGCTGACATTCATACAGTGCCTGAGGCTTACAAAACACTTTGCATACATCCTCCCATCTGACCCTCACCACAGGGCTGTAAGAGGTCTTATTATCCTTACTTTATAGATGAGGAAACTGAGCCATGGGGAAGAAAGGTGACTGGCTGACAGCCAGATGGCTGGAAAGTGCCAGAGACCTCCCAACTCTAAGGTAAGCAGACTTTCCTCTATGCCTCAAGCTTGACCACTGCCCAGTCATGGGATCTCTATTCAACTCACCTCTCTGTCCTTCATTTTGTTTGGTTTTTCCCAACAAATCACACCACTAGGGATGCTGCTAGCTCTCAAGTCTTCATCCTCTTAGTAGCTATAAACTAAGGGTACCAAGAAGCTTTGGAATTCTCATATGTAGGTGCAGCATGGGTAAAACTTAGCTTATTAGATGTTGTCAGGGAAAGGTTTTCAAGATGATTAAAGTTAACCCCTTTAAGCAACAAAATATTTTACAGCAAATGTTTTCCAATGTCTCACCTTAATATGAGAGTGGTCCTTCAAAGAAGGAGAGAGGGACAGAAGAAGACTGAAGGAGAAAGGGAGAGAGAAAGAGAAAAGGGGAAAGAGAGAAGAGGGAAAAGGAGACAGAGGGTGCACATTCCTGTATTGTGGACTCAGCTTGTACAAAGCATGAAGATAGGTGGGGGAGTGTCATGGAGGGGAACAGGAAGTAGTTGAGTCTGGTTGGAATGGGAAGTGTAATGACCCCATCTCTGACCTTGTGGGTCCAGACCTCTTCAAGGCAGAATATGACACGACAGAGAAACCCTGAAAAGAGACAGCATCCAGGCTAGGGGCAGGGGGTGTGCCTCAGCAGGGTCTAACACTGCAGAGGGGTCAAGAATGATGATGACTGGGGAAAAACCACAAAGTTTCACAGTTAAGAGATAACTGATAACCTTGAAGAGTGCAGTTGAGTGATAAGGCCAGAAGTCAGACTACATGGGGTTGAGAAAGTAATGGGAGGTGAAAAAGAGGAGATAATGAGGATAGACAGCTTTTCCTAGGAGTCTGACTGAGAAAAGAAGGAGATATAGACCTATAATTTAAGCCTCTAGCAGGATGGCCAAATGAAGGTTATTTCACAATTGGGGAGACTTTAGCGTAGTGGCAGGGAAGGAGACACTGGACAAAGAGATGGTGAGGGGAGAGAAGGAATGAAAGTGGCACCTGACAGAGAGGAGGACATGGAGCAGGCCGGTGCTGGCCTGGCCAGAGGAGGGCCACTTCCTCAGGGACAAGAGCAAAGGAAGAGAGGACCTGGCAGGGCCAGACTGAGGGATCAGTCGGAGGAGGCTTGGAGGGAAGAAAGAGTCTGACAGGAAGCATTACTCTGAGGAATTCTAATCAAAGGGCCTCGACTCGAAAATCAGAGTGGGCTAACTTGGAGTGAACTTACAGTTCTTCTGAACACAGAATTTCCCCCCAGATCAGTGGACATCCCTCCAGCTGTCCCAGACCTCTGCCAGAGAGATTTGGGAGATAAACAGCCCCAGGATTCCTCAGAATCACATCGGTGGCCCTCAGGGTCTGTGTTCATGGAAATGAAAGGGAACCACTTGCCTCCCAATCCTCCTCCAGCCTGAGCTCACAGGACAGATGTACATCTGTCCTTTTCTTTTGGAGGAGAATCACTTTAAATGCTACTCTGTGAAATCCACTTAGGGCCTTTTTCAGCCTTTGATACCTCACAGTGGCACGACTGGGGTGCTGCCAGGGAATCCATCTTCTGAAGTTTCCACCCAGCTAGAACCCCTGGAGTAAATCTGTGGTGATCTCTGCGTGCCTGTGGTCCAGCAAGGACCCAGCTCCACTTGGGTTGGATGGTGAAGGACAAACTTACCCATCACAACTAAAAACCACATGCCCAGGCTCAGAAGGACTGAGACCCACCTGGGTGGGTGAGCCCAGCATCTGCAGCAGCACCATTCCAGACCCCAAGGCCGTGAAGGGTGGAAGTTCTGCCCATATGACTGATGAGAGACAGCACAGGCCCTATCATGGGGCAACAACAATGCTCCATCCCATCTCGGACTACACTCACATCTTAGGAAACTGAAGGACTGGAAGTTGACATGAGACCACTTATCTGCTCACCCCAGGCTGGCTTCTGAAGTGCTGGACCTCAGTGACAGGTGGTCACTGATCTGGACAGGACAGACACACCCAGATGTCTCAGGGTGTACTCAAGGAGGATGGCCTCCATTCTCACAGACACCTGCCCTTGGAGCATTTTCTTGGGGAATCCAGGGGCAGATGAAGCAGCAAATGGCTGTGGCAGCTTCCCACACATCAGATTCTAGCTCATGAGTTCTGTGTTGGAGCTCATGAGGGACACTGCTAGAGACAGGATGCGAATTCCAGCGAGTTTCTAGGCACTCTGAGGTTTGTGAAACTCTTTACAAACACTATTGTCTCATCTGATCCTCACAACTGCCCTCTGAGGGAGGTGCTGAGTATACTCCATTGAGGGAGAAACTGAGGCTGAAAAAGAGAAGTGACTTATGCAGGATTGAGGCTTAAGAGCCTAGGCTTTCCTGACTTCAGGCCCAACATGAGCTGAGAGGAGGGTCTCAGAGGGGAGATTTCCAAGACTGTCTGGTTCGCCTGCACCAGAAGAGAATCTCCCAGAAGCTGCCCTTTGGTCATATGATCTTGGATGACTGTCTCCAATGAGAAGGAACTCCCCCCCCCCCATCTTCCACATGCACCTCCCAAAGCTGCTTGGTCTATATTTAGACAATCTAACCACTCTGTATCAGCTGGCTCCTTTGGGACTTCTTTCTGCTTCTCCCAGTTCTTCTCTCTGGGGCTCAGCAGAACGAAGCTAACCCTTCCTTTGGGTCACTGCCCCTCAGATATCCAAATGGCACCCAGGGCGTCTCCTCTCCTCCCCCACCCTTCATCTGCTCTTAACCAAACTAACCACTCTCTCGTCTTTGCCTAATCACAAGTACAGAGCTAAGAGGCAGCGAGGCAACCCTGTGCAGACAGTGCCAGCCCAAGTCAAGAGGACCTGAGTTCAAATCTACTCTCAGATACTTAATGGCTGTGTGGTCCTGGCGAAGTCACTGTGCCTTTGTCAGTCTCCACTTCCTCAGCTATAAAATGGGGATGATGACAGGAGAAACTTTGGAGGGTTATTGTGAAAAAGCAAACCTTATTGCAAATCTCCACATGCTGCATAGATGTGGGCCATGTCCATGGCAGACAACACTATATGTTGGGTCCAGACACTCCAACCATTTAGATTTGATCTCACTGGACTCAGCTCCATCCCACAGGTTTCTCTATGCCCCATAAGACTTCTTCAAATGCTTTGTTGCAATACTGACATTGTGATGACTTCTGGGACAACTAGATGGACACACAGCCATTGCTAAGGTAAGAGGGGTCATCTTAAGGTCACCCAGTGGATAAATGAGGGAGTCAGAGCAGGGAGTGACAGGGCAGCAGGGTCAGCAGAAGAGTACAGGGAAGTGTGGTGCTGGAGAGTGTCCCCCCGCCCAGTTTCTCATTGCCTACCTTCTTTCACAGGGGTCAAACTGTCCAATATCCTCTAAAAAAGGAAATGCTGCCACCATGGCAGGAAGCCAGGATGAGCCCTCCTAGGCATGTTCAGTAGATGCCAACGTGCAAGGTCAGGAGCAGGGAGAGAGGAAGCCGTTTCTTGGATGAAATGGCAACTTATTGAAAAAAAAATAATAAAAAAACCCTTAGGAGACTTCATTAAGGCGATAACCAGTATGGTTCATGTCATGGTTGAACAAGACCTAGCTTGTTGTGACTCCCCCAAACCTTTAGTGAGCATGGAAACAAGCAAGCCAGGCTTGCTGGGGTGGCCAGGCTGGGCCAGGAATGACCTTTCTGGAAGCAACATCTCAGGGTGCTTCCTGGCCAAGTGATGAAGACTGGCATTGGGTGAGCAGGGATGGTGGGAGTAGCTATCTGAACACCCATATAATAACTTTTAAATTAAGAGGGATGTCACTTTTACACTGGGGAAAAAGACCTACTGGGCAGCATCTCAAAATCAGTTAATGCCACGCTGATTCGTGGGTACCAGGGATGTGGACACCTTCCTTCCCTCCTTCCTTAGCACCTGCAATGAATGGATCCAGCACTGGTGACGGAAAATCAAGCAGAGGCACTGTCTTCTCCCTGTATCCTGCCTTGGGGTGAGCAAGATGACGGGAGGTGGCGAGGGGCATCAGCAGAGCGACAGCCCTTCCCTTATAATTAAAAACGAGTCAAATTAACACAATCATCTCAACACACTCGCTCGGAGTAAATTGAAGAGGACAGACGGTTGGTCGGCTGAATGGTAAGTTATTTTCACCGACGTCTGACAGAGCCCGCCTCCGGCAAAGTCAGGCTGGATGAAGCCACGTCAGTGGGTGGCATTTTACCCATAGCTTCAGATAAACAAAATGTCTCTTTAAGTCAGTCAGGACATGCCGCAGTGGGGAGTGCAGGGCAAGGGAAGAGGCCAGGCAATCTTGTTTTCTTGCAGAGGTTTTCAGCAAGAAGGACCAGGGAATTTTTGATACAAGGTTGAAAATAAATGACTCATCTTTATACCCAGGACAACCAGAGTCTTCCATAGCCTCTTTGGGGCTCACAGAACCGTCTATGACACAAACAGTAACCCACAATTAGCTCCATTGTAACACTGAGGAAACTGAGGCTCTGACAGACAAAATAATTTGACTAGGATCACTCGGCCAGCATGGGTCTCCTGATCACAAATACCTAGTTCCATTCATTGGGAGTTCTCACTAGTGTTCTTTCATTGTCTTTGACCATAACCCTTTGAATACGGAGGATGGGAGAAATGATCTCAGGTGTAAGGTTGGTGCCTTAAAGGATATACTCCTTGGAAACTGTCCTAGGGTCAATTTGTGCCCAGTCTGTGACAGAGCATTCAAGCCACAGTCGGACACTTTGAAACTTTATCATAGTGATGTCATTTTGGTCTTCTTTGAGAACAAAGGACCACAGCCACCACCAGGTCACAGAAGGACTTAAGTCTGTCTGAGCTCCAGGGCCCATGTGAATCTAGTTAAGTGGGGCTAGTGCTTTTAGGAAGGGGAGAGATGCTACAAACAGCATGCCCTTACCTTTCCTTGCCTTTCTTCTAAGAGAAAGCCCTTTCAGTTCCAGAATGATCAACTCTGGGAGGCTTTTCCTTAGTGATATGAGGAAAGACACACCTGCACATTGTTGGTGGAGCTGCAAAATGGTCCTGTCATTCTAGAGATTGATTGGCACTTATGGGACTGATGTCACCAAACTATTCCTACACTTCAAGCCAGAAATTCCACTGTTGGGACCCAAGGAGGCCCAAAACAGAGACAAACTTCCTACTGGCAATTTTTGTGGTCATAAAAAACTGAAAATAAAGCAAAAACAACAAAGGAACACAGGAAGACTTGCATGATGCAGCATGACCTAAGCCAAATCACAACAATGAAACTGAAAAAAAAGACTAAAACCAAGCTGAAGGCTCCTCATGTCACTGGGATGATCAAGTTTGGTCCCAGAGAAGTTAAGGAGATATCTCTCCCTTCTTTCCTTGGAGAAGTGGGGGACCCTGGGTACAGAATGTTGTATACTCTATTGGACATAATTGCTGCATTGTTTGATCTTATCTGTTTTGTTGTTGTTATTACAACAAAATGCTTGCTAGGTTGGGGGAGGGGTGGGATGTCTGGAAATGACCATGATATAAAAATAAATAAATAATAAATAAAAGGGACCAATAAAACTTTAATTAAAAGTAAAAGATAAAGTAATGCTACTAACTCTCACTGATATGAGAGAGGCAGCCTGGGCTGGTGGATAGGGAGATCTCCTTCTCACATACACTTGTCCCATGACTGGGCATTCCGCTTCACCTCTCAGTTCTCTAGGAAACCCTCCAGCAAAGCCATAGACTGGTCAGAGCATCGGAATTGGAATCAGGAAGACCTGAGTTCAAATTCTGCCCCAGATATTTAGTAGCTCTCACTGCCTCAGTTTCCTCAACTGTAAAGAGAGGCTGATAATCTAACCAACCTCAGAGGGCTATGGTGAGGATCCAGTGGGACACTACATGTCAAATCTGAAAGCTGTAGCTGTTATTTTTATTAGGAATTGCAGAGAAGGTGCTTGCCTGCATCGGGGGAGAGATTTCCTATGCCTGGGAGTTTGCAGTACCAACAGAATCACAGATCCATTTCCTCTTCTTATCCCAAATTAACAGAACAAAAATGACAAAACCACGCAGCCAGATGCAGGGGCTCCTGGTAAAGGGGAAGGCAGAGGAGGGTGGTTGGACGGTACCCACACATTGCTAACTGTGGGATATCAGAGATCAGCAGCGATTTGGGAATCGCTTCTTTCTCTGCCTCATGCATTCACCGGGGACAGGTTTGAAGGCAGATAAATGGCAAACATCTGGGCAGAAGAAAAGAAACAAACAAGCCTCAGAAACATCGAGAATCGCCTCTATTAAAGAAAGAGCTCCGGGAGCTTCCGAGTATGTTGGGATGCAAGATAAAACGGGGACTCTGAGGCCACGTGAAGAGGCTCCTCTCCTCGGGCACGTGTGGGGAGAGCAGAGCTATCCAGTGCTGACCAAAGAGAAAGGACGCAGCGAAACCTGTGGCCAAGAGACTCCATAAACCTTCCTTAAGCTGATCGTCCAAGCAAGACCGCGGGGGAAATGGGGCGGAGGAGCTCGTAAAGCTGCCTAACTCTCAGGAGAGGTGGGGGAACTCGCCCTAAATCTGTATTACTGGTGGAGTCAATTCCGCGAAGAGAACAGTAAAGCTTGTAGGAGGCAGCTGACGCAGCTCCCGTGGCTTGGACAAAGCTAGGCTGGGCTTGGAATGCCCACATGCCAGCCAGGGCACTCAGCGCAACCTCTGTTAGCTGAGAATGGTTCATAAAGAACTAAACAGTTCTGCCCTCTTCACTTACCCTGGGGCATTTTCCTTCTCCCTCTCTCCTCCAAATGCCCTTTAAAGATCAGCTAATAGCCATTCCTTTGGGGGTTGGGACTGGCCATGCCATTTCTGTTATAGGGACAAATTAGTTCTACACTGGCTGTGACACTGGATGCCATGGGTGGCTATTAGAGTGCTTATAATGGAAGGGAGCTTCCAGTGGTCTCTATGAGGAGACTGCAGGAGAAGGTCTACGATACCAATACCAATACCAATGTCCCCTCTGGCTTTGCCCAAATGTCAGCATCTTTCCTCCAATGTTCCAGTTTTAGTCTTCTTGGGAACACATCTTTCTGGGAGGGGTGCAGAAGATGGTCAGCGAGGGCTGTGTTAAGCCAAGGGCAACATGGGCACCCTACATGCTCTATGCTTAATAACCCATGAGGCATCATAATTGTTTCTGGGAAAGGCACTTAGCCAAGAAATATGTCTAAACAATTTCATTTTTTTCTGTATGAGTCAGAAGAACAATGGGGTATTTTAAAATGACGGATGCATTGATGGCATCACAAGGCTTCATTATTGTTGGGAAAAGTAAAAAAAAAAATACATCTGTATTGCTATGAATATTAATTCCAAATCTATTGTTGCAGAACAGCTCATGGACTAAAAGCAGTTCCCAGTCACTCTGATGCCCCATCACTGCGCTGTGTGTGTGTGTGTGTGTGTGTGTGTGTGTGTGCTTTTTAAGAACCATGTCAGAGGTATGCAAGCTATCATGCTCAGCAGAAGAAGTGGCAAGTCAAGGCACAGAGAAGCTTAGCCTCAAGGGAGATGGCTAGGAAGTGTCAGGACTTTGGATCACAGAAATTCTTGGAGACCATCTGCTGTGGTAAGACAGGACTGTGTCATAGGTCAGGGTCAGAAGGGTTCTTTGAGTTGAAATCAGGAAATTCTTAGAGCAGTGGCCAACATGAGAGGTTTTTATTCCTAACTTACAGTTAGAGTTGGGAGAAGCATTGAAAGACTTATATGAACTGATGCAAAATTGTGAAAGCAGAACCAGGAAAATTAATTTTCTTTCTTTCTCTATAACCATATATATGTATATGTATATGCATATGTATGTGTATGTGTGTGTATACATACATACATATCTATATCACATGCATACATACACATCTCAACAATGTAAATGGAAAGGGAAAAAATGAAAACAAACACAAGGTAATTATAATAAGACTGAAATAGGTCCTAAATTAGAAGAGAAAATTCCCCCTCCTTCCTTTATTTGTGGGGGGTGGGGGGTGGGGGCGATATGGTTGTGGAGCATAAATGGTCAGATCTGGCTACTTCATTGATTATTTTTCTTACATTTTCTCTCCTCTTTCTTAATTTTTTTTTCTTGTAGGGCTGGTGCTGTGGGTGTGTGGGGGCATATTTGGAAACAAAGGTGATGGTAAAAACAAAAAAACTCAATAATTTGTCTTGAAAAGAGAGCTCTGTTCGCATGCTTAAGGAACAGAAATGAATTTTGAGGTACACAATCACTTTGTTCTTTCTGTCAACTGTTTTGCTTACTACCTGTGTGACCTGGGCAACTAGGTGGTGTAGTGGATAGAACACTAGTCTTGGAATCAGGAAGACACGTCAGCCTCAGACCCTGCAATCCACTTAATCCTGTTTGCCTCAGTTTCCTCATCTGTAAAATGAGATGGGCATGACTAAAAATGGCTGAGCTGTAATAACTGTGCAACCTTGGACAAATGGTTTAGTGTTGCTGGTTCTGTTTCCTCACCTGTAAAGTCAGGGGGTTGGGCCGTAGGATGTCAGAAACCCTCTTTGTAGACTGCAGGGCTGCCTGCCACCTATCCTCACATGACCGTTGCATGATTGTCTCATGGAAGAGGATTAGACATGTTATATTTGGTTGCAGATGGCAGAGCCAGGACAGCAAATGGAAGTCACAGAGGTAGATTTGATGTCAGGAAAAGCTTTGTCACAGTGAGAGCTGTGCCACAGCAGAGGCAGAGGGCCCTGATGGTTGGGCATGTGCAGGTGGCGAGAGGTTGACAGAGCTGGAACACAGAGAACTGAGTCTTTTGGTGGACACTGTGGTATGGCAAGGCAGAATATTCCCAGTCTAAAGCTAGGGGTTGTGGTATAGGACAGGAGGGCAGGTGAGGCCCTTTCCCTACAGAATAAAGGAAGAAGATGGACACCATATTTCATTTGGAATATGTCTGTCAGAGAAACATCCCAGAGATGTCCACAGGGGCAATGAGAGGCAGTGTCTGGTCTATGAGAAATCTTAGCAGACATGAGCTGAGAAGTCTCCCCAGAAGCACAGAGAAAATGTGCCCTACAGGCTATGAGTAAGCACCAGATGGGAGTCAGGCCTCCTGGGAGGACTGCTCCTTGCTGGTAGTTATTTCCCTGGACCTCTGATAGGAATTCTATTCATTTTCCTAACCTGTGAATAAGCGTGTTGCTTCTTGTGACCCATGTGCTTGTAAGGGGTGACAGGGAGGGGCCTCCAGCCCCAGGGTTATCCAGTGCTGTAGAGACGAAAACCTTTCAGCTTGGGACAAATCACTTTGGGAGTGGGAAAAAATCCAAGAGATCCAGAGCAGAGTCTTTAGAAGCACATCCCTCTCTGGGAATATCATCCTTGAACCCAAAGCTTTTCTTGAAAAGCAGGGCCTGAATGTATAGCTTGACCAGCAGCTAAACAGGGCCCTAGGCTGAGCATCAGGAGTGCTCAGAAGCTGATCCCAAGCAGAGGACAGTGGTTCTAATCCTCCAGTCTTCTTTCCTCTAAGCAGTAAGATGCAGCATGGCTACGACCAGAAAAAATACATTTTAGGATTTTGAAGGGGCAGCTAGTAGCGCTGGGGCCTGGAATCAGGAAGATTTATTGTCCTGAGTTCAAATCTGGCCTCAGACACTTACTAGTTGTGTGACCCTGGGCAAGTCATTTAACACTGTTTGCCTTAATCCACTGGAGAAAAGAAATGGCAAACAACTCCAGTATCTTTGCCAAGAAAGCCCCAAATCAGGTCATGAAGTGCTGGACACGACTGAAAATAACTGACCAGCAAGAGAGGTTTAAATGACTTCCTGTCCCCCACTGTGCCTTATTCTGGCTGCCACTGAGTATTTTCCTTCTGGCAAATTGGTTTGCTTGGTGGTGCTGCAGATGCCTTTTGTTTCTCATTGTATCATTCATTGGTACCAAACTAGGCAACGACCTCAGTGCTTGGGGGTGAGTGGGGGTTGATGGCCTCAGCCTCCCTCCCCCATCTAGGAGACAGACCTGAGTGATGGGTGTTGGGTGTCAAAAGCGGTGGCTCAGAAAATGGAGGCTTCTTTAAGAATTTGCTCCAAACACTAACAAACATCCGTATCTGACCCACTAGAGAGCAATTTTCTAACCCAACGGCCCTTGCTGCCATTTTCCTAAAGCACTCGTTATCTGATGGGTGGAGCTTGGGCATCTCAGGAGGACACTCAGAATCTTCTGTTCATTTGGAAAGCTGGCACAGCCAGGCTGCACCCCCCACGGCCAAGAGCAGTCAGGAACGCTCATGAGGGGAGTCTGGCAGCTGGGCTCTGCCTGCAACGCCAAGACATCCAAAGAGATTTCTAAGAAGAAGGTCACAGATTTCCTCGGGCAAGCTGGGAGCACGGATGCCATCTTGGGCTGCCCTGAGAGGGTTGGAGGTTTAGGACTAAGGGAGTGGGAGTCCCACTGTCCCCTCCTCTTGTCACACCTCACCTGGAGGAGCTTGAGCAACTCTGATCTGGGAAGGATGTGGATAAGCTGGAGCATGGCCAGAGGAGGGGAGCCACAAGTGTGTCAGGCCTTGAGTCCATGGCATAAGGGCTTCAGTCCAAGGAAATGGGCAGGACCAGGATGGGGGGTAATTTGGAAAGGCAGAGGTTAGCTTAAGGTCAAGAATAACTTCCTGGTAGCAAAAGGTTTTCCCAAGTGGAAAGGTCTGCTCTGGGGAGAGGGGGAAAGGGGGAGTTGGTTCCCCATCCTTAGTCATCTTTAGTGAGTTGGTATCTCTCAAGGGCATTGTTCCCTGGTTCAGGTAAGACTATGTGGGGCCTGAGAGGTCCCTTCCAGTGCTAAGAAGGTTACCAGATACTTAGAATTTTCTTCCCTTGTCTTGTGCCCTGAATTTTGCTCCTAGCTTTTCTTCACTGTGTGTGACCTTGAACAAAAATCCTATCTCTCTGGGCCTAATTCTCCCCATCCATCAAATGTTTTAAATTACACTTTTTTCTCTTAACGAGATTTTTTCTCTCTCCCTTCTACTGGCCCCCTCACCCCTCTTCAAAAAGAAAAAAACCCCAGAAAACCCACATAACAGATCTGGACAGTCAAGCAAACCACATTCCCACCTCAGCCATGTCCAAAAACAGGTGTCTCCCACCGTGCATCTGTCTATCACCTTTTGTAAGAAGGCAGGCAGCCTTCTTTCTCACCATTCCTTTAAAATCAAGCCTGGACATTGTATTCAGAAGAGTTACTAGGTTTATCAAAGCTGGAACACTCAGCCTGAATAGTACCTAGGGATATGCTATGCTCTCAGATTCTCGACTGCATGACCACACTTTATTAGTTTGATAAGCCAAGGAGGAAACACAATCAGTTAATTTGAAAAGTCATCCTTGGTTAACATTGGTGGCATGGTCCATGGGGGCAGAGAGGAGAGGCCTACCAATGAGACTTTCCATTGTGATAAAAGCACATCTATGAAACATTCTTGGGTCTGAGAACACTGAGCAAAGCAGTTCACCAGTCGGCCAAGTATCTCTTCTAAGTTTCCTGAAACGTCCTTCCTCTGTCTTACCCTAGAAAGAGCACAGTAAGCTGGAAAGTGTATAGATAAAAGGTTAAAAAAAGGTACTTAAATTGGTGTGGACCCTCCCTAAACGCTCTCCTGCTGACTTTTCTGGTTCTGTTAACAATCCAGGGCAGGGGTAGGGAAGCTTCAGCTTTGAGACCATATGTGACCTTCTAGGTCCTTGGGTTTAGCCTTTTGACTGGGCTGCACTTGAGGACCTAGAGGGCCACATGTAGCCTCGTGGCTGCAAGTTCCCCATCCCTGATGTAGGAGAAGGGCTACTAACCCAGGATCCATGTACCTGGCTTTTAGGAATATTTTGACAACTGTATTTCAGTACAATTGGCTTCCTTTATCAGTCTATCAGTAAACGTTTTTTTTTTAGGATTAGAATCAGAACGAATTTAGGATTAGGAGGAGGAACAGAAATAAACCTTTTTTAAACCCCTACTAAGTACCGAGCACTCCGCTAAGTACTGGGCATACAAACAAGGCAAAAGAGGAAATCATTAAAAGAGGGAAAGCTTCCAGTAAAAGATGAGATTTTAGCTGGGCCTTAAAGGAAGACAGGGAAGTCAGAGACAAGAAGGGAGAGGGGGTTGGCCAAGGAAAACCTCTGGAGTTGAGGGAGGTCATGTTCATGGGATGGCCAGGAGCCAGGGTCACTGGGTCATTGAGTCACAGCACACATGTGGAGGAGGTGCGGCAGGGGTGAGAAGACTGGTAAGAGAGTGGGTTGTTTTAGGCACTATGATAAGAAGGAACCCGCAGGTTTCACCAGTCTGCCTAAAAGGCCCAGGGCATTAGAAGATGGAGAATCCCTCGTGGAGGAAAAGATTAGGAGTTTTACAAATGAGGTGCTCCACATAAAAACCTTTGGAGCAAGAGCAGGTGATAAGAAAGCCCTTAATTGGTCAACAGTGGAGGAGGAGTTGCTATGAGCCTCCCAGGGATGAGGCTTCTTCAGAAAGACTAAGGAAGAGTTCCACCATAATTTCTATGATCTTATGACCCCTTAAATATTAGTGCCCCTCCCCGGCCATGATCTTGACTATTAGGTCTATCCTCCTCTATGTCCATGGTGTTTCCCTGATCCAAGATACACTCTTTGAAGTCAGGCTCCACTTCATTGGTGGCTTGGTGGCCCCAGCCTAGGAAGATGAAGGGGCTTGACAAACAGTTGCTGATTGGTTGGTTGAGTGAGCCTTGGTCTCTCCGCACAAGGACAGATGGAATACCTCTGGGTCATTTGGCAGGTCTGTGGACACCAGGAGCCCAAGGGATAAGCAGGGAGGACAATGAGCATCTGCAGAACTCAGTGGTCCTTTCGTGTTCCTCTTGTCTGTGGCCCAGCCCAAAGAGCCCAGATTTTGTTCTGACAACTTAAGAAATTAGTTGAGAGAAAGAAAAGTGAACTTGGTCAGGCTCTCTGAAGTGCCTTCCTCAACTGGAATTGGGAAAGACTCATGGGGTGACCTGGCCAAAAAGCAAAGCAAGAGATCGTGTCTTTGCTTGAACACCATCGGTGATGACGAGGTCACTAACATTTAGGCTGCTGTTGGGGTTGGACATTTGGATGCTTATTTGCTTGTGAAAGTGTTCTTCCTTAGACTGAGCTACTAGGGCTGGGAGTGTGACTGATGACACTCCCACAAGCCCCAGCTCAGCCCTCTGGACAGCGCTGGATGGCTCCTCTTTTCATTCACACATTTGACATCATTGATTTAAAGCCGGGAGATCCTGAGGGGCCTCTAGTCCAATCCCTCATTTTACAGAAGGGAAAACTGAGGCTACAGAGTATTAGTGACCCGTGGAATGCCACTGGAGTAGCAAGGAACCCAGTCATGTTGGAAGGCAGGTCTTTTCACCCAGATACCTGAGCCCACTGGCCACGTTCCCACACCTCCATTTCCTCGCTACACTGACTCACCTCCATTTCGCTAAGAATTCCTCACATGCCATTGGTCAGATCCTCCAACATCTTTACTCTTTCTCTGGGGCTGCTCACCTTTCTCACTCTCCTCCCATCACCCCCACCCCTCCTCCTGGAACACAGCCACATTCTGGCCCCTGAGCTTATGTGTAGATTGGGATCCTGACATCTGCCATATCATTGAACCCTCTCAAAAGCCTCCACTTTCTAGACTTTCCTCTAAATCACTGGTGAATATGGTGGCCAGGGCCAAGGACCTGAGGCACATCCACCTCAGACAATCCCAAGAACTGATCCTAGTATGCGAGAGCTAACGTAACCTTAGAGGTCATACAATGTACCCATTCTACAGATGAGGCTGGGGAAGATTTCACGCAGTAAATGGCAGAGAAGGGGCCTGGATCGAAGCTGCTCATCTAGTCCTGGGATCTCTCACTGCGTCATGCCTCTCATTTCTAATGTCTTGGTTGCTCACACTGCCAACTCAGGTTGAGCTCATAGTCTACTAGACCCTCAGATCCTTTTCAGAATAAATGTGATCTGTCTATGGCACCCTTATCTTCTGTTGGTGACCTTGGTGTTTGGAACTTAAGTGCAAGACTTGTCATGTATGACTATTGAATTTCATCTGAGTAGATTCAGCCCCATGCTCCAGCCTATCTAGGAACCTGTTTGGACCTTGATCCTGTCATCCATTAGGTCGTCTCTCTTCTCCAGCTTCGCATTATCCAAACATTGATAAAAATGTTAAGTACAGTGCCAACCAGAGATCCCTAGGGACCTTCACTGAAGACCTTCTGCCAAGCTGACACTGAACCATGCACAGTTACTCTGAGCCTGGCCATCTAACCATCCTTGAATCCATCTCTATTATTCTAGTCTAACCCACATTTCTCCATCTTCTAAACAGGACAAGGCACTTAATCAAAAGCCTTGACAATATCTGAGTAAAGTATCTCCATGGTCTCTACTAATTTAGGAATCCTGTCCAGAGACAGACAGACAGACAGACAGAGAAAGAAAGAATGAGGTAAGTTTGGCATGACCTGTACTTGATGAAACCAAATTGATTTTTGAGAACTACTACTTCCCTTCCAAATATTCACCCCCTAGAATCTAAAAACTCTTCTCTTCCCTTGTTGGGAAGGGGACCAAAGTCTCCCTGCCTCTCATGGCGGCTCCCCAACTTCACGAGTTCTTTCAGGCATCAGTTAGGGTTCAGCACCCTGGCCAGGGCTGTCATCCCCCTGTACCCTGCTGGGTACCTGCACTGATCAAGGGAAGCTCGGTTTCTCTGATTAGCTCTTGCCTCCTCTCTTTGGAGATCTAGGGGTCGCCTCCAGGCCACCCCAATAATTCCAGGCATAGAAAATGCAGAATTATTGGGGACAACTTTACATAGAAAAGTGTTTGTGTGGCAAGCAAGGCTGACATACACACACTTGTCCTGTCACTCTGGGAGGAAGTAATTCTCTGTCAATCAGAGGAGAAGAAAAGCTGTTCTCTCCAAGAAAGAGACAGAGACTCATAAGTCAGGGACCTCTGTTCTCTCCCAGGACTGCCTCTCAGTCTCTCTGTGATATTAAGGGAGTCACAAAATCTCCTGGCAGCTCAGTTTCCTCATCTGGAATAGGAGGAGCCAGACAAGACAATCTCTCTTTCTAGCTCTGGAAACCTGGGGCATGAAGGTGGCTCCTCCTGAGGTTTCTTCTCTGTGAAGCTCAACATTGAATTGAGACAATTGGCCACCCCTGGCAGAGGAATGGCTGGTGCACCAGTGCCTGGCAGGGGCCCATGATCCTCTCATGGCCCCTTAGAATCTCAAAGGAGGCCATGTCCTGACAGATATGTGAGGGGGGCATCTGACAAAGCTCCACTGGGCCTGGAGTCAGGAGGACCTGAGTTCAAATCTGACCTCAGACACTTCCTAGCTGGGTGTCCCTGGGCAAGTTACTTCACCCTCCTTGTCTCAGTTTCCTCATCTGTAAAATGAGAAACAAATGGCACACCAGTACAGGATCTCTGCCAAGAAAGCCCCAAATGGGATCACAAAGAAAAGACTAAACAACAATCAAACTCTTGATTCCAAGGCTGGCTCTCTGTCCACTAAATGACACACACTCTCTCTAATAGAGTCTTAATATGAATAAATATAAAGCTTTATGTCAGGTTCAAAAACATTACCTTTACAAGGTCAAGATGGGGAAGGTATGGGTAGACAATAGTTCATGAGAAAAACTGTATGGAGTTTTTGGTGGCCCACAAGCTGTATGAGTCAACAGTGGGAGGTGGTGGCTAAGCGTCCTTGTCCCTTACTTGACTCAGACAATGTCTGGAATATTGGACTTATTGGAATATTTCCAGGAGTACTTTTGGTGGAGGGAACAGAGATGGGCAGGGACTTGGAGAATTCAATGAAGGATGAGAAGAGGCTCAGCCTGCAGAAAAGAGGGATTTGAGGAGCTGTGCTACAGAAGAGGGTTGATTTTTCCCACTTGGCCCCCAAGGACAGAATGAAAAGCAAAGGGTGGAAACTGCAGAGGCAGAGGTGTACTCAACAGAAGAACTTCCTGAGAATGTGCACTCACCCCAAGAGAGATGGGCAGCCTCACAAGGTAATGAGCTCCACATCCCCAGAGGTATTCCTATCATAGAGGGGACTCTTCTACAGTCATGGGCTGGGAGCTCTGTGCTTCTCTCTCACTCCTTATTCATACAAGTCAGGTTGGGAGAAGGACAAAAATAACGCAGCTCGAATGTGCCTGGACTGTCTTGGATACAGGCATTCCCACAGAGGCTTCCTGTCATTTGACCCTTCAGCAGAAAAGTGGACAGTGACCCTGTGGGCTCTGAGTGTTAATGCACCCCTTCCCCTTCAGATTGAGCACCATATTCAGAGGCCTCTGGATAGTCCCATGCAATTACAGGTCGACCCTCCCCAATCTGGAACTCAGTTTCTTCTTCTGTTAAATGGGGGGACTGGACTTCCAGTGTGGAAATTTCACTCCACATGGACACCATTATATTGCTATCCCAACTGTTGTTGGCTTCATGTCAGAAATTTTCCTGGTAGCTCTCAATTATAAGACTAATTTTCTGCCATTAAGCTGACCCCAGTTATTCCCCTGCATCTCTTGTATTCCTCCCATAAAAGTTGCATATGTTTCATTTAATGGAGTCTGGAATAAATGTCAAAATGTAATTAGCTATGCTTCCCTCACTGTCTCCTCCCCCCACAACAGTCATTCATCTTCCTGGCATTTGTGACTTTCCTCTCAAGGTTGTTCCATTGGAAGGCCCCTCCCCTCCCAAGCCTCTGCACCACACTGAGTGGTGTGGGCTATGAGCCGATGCCCCTGCCCATCAAACCATCTCCAGGATTTCTAATGATTTCAGGTCTCTCAGCACCAGACACATGGGAAACTTCATCATCTGACATACTTATTCTTTTCTCATGGTATTTCTTTCCTGTTTTCTCAAGGTTTCTATAATCAGATCTTTAGAGCTGGAAAGGACCTTGGAGGTCACCCCTCCTTTTACAGATGAGGAAACTGAGGCCTAAGGTCATACAGACAAGGACAAGATTCAAATCTGTGGCTCTGAACCTGGCATTCTTTTCACTGCATCATACCGTCCCCTCCCCCAATTTTCAGCATCTCCCATCTGGCATTTGTTTCCTCCTAAGAATGGTCTCACTTGGGTCTAATTGATCTCAGGGGAAACTGCTACCATTGAAAATAACACAGGTAAGTCTGCTAGGATCAGTTCAGAGATACAGGGGACCACCTCTTCAAGTCTTCTGGATGGAGAACCCAGAAACCAGCACTCACTGGGCACTGCTGCTCTTGGAAGCTGACTGGTATTTCCAAAACAACTGCCCTCTAACTCTGGGCTTTTCAGACCTGGCTGCCCAAATTCACAAAACAAAACAACTTGTGAATCTCTTATTTTGCAATCGACCTTCCCCCTCTCCCATCGTCCCCATCCCACCCAATAGCTGGATGTCTCAGACATTTAAAGAAATGCAGAGAATCAAACTTCTTTTACCAAGCTCCTCCTACTCCCCCAGGCCTCTGAGCAGAATCCTTATTTATTCCTGGCTTTGGGAAAGATTTCAGCCCCCAGAATCTCTGTCACTTTCCTCATTTCAGTCAATTTGTCACTCTAATCCCTTTTATTCCTGGGTTTGGGGATTGGTTTCCTTTTCAAATGAGGCCACCTGACCAAACTTGACTTGCAGGGAAAGGGGGTGGGGGAGTCTGGGGGAGCCAACAAGGTGAAAATAAAACACCATCTTGCAAGTGGAAGTCACTAAAAATAAGCTGGGGGGGGAGGGGGAGCTGGAGGACCAGCCCTGGCCATTATGACACCAGTCTCTCCCTCCCAGGTGCCATGTTGCTGGTGCTGGAATGATCTGAAAATCTCCCCTTGGGCCTCTGTCTTGGGGTCTTCTTGGAGGCCAGACCAGATGGGCCAATGAGATGCAATCACCTGGACGTTCCCAGATGGTTTCTCTAAACTGGTGACCTCCACTGATGAGGTCAAGTTACAGGTCAGCCTTTGTGAAGGGTTTGGAAGGATGTTGTTGAGGGGGTCCCCACCCAGAGGGAGCCCCCCCCCCGGGAATAAGTGCTTCTTGTGTACTCAGAACAGGACAGAAGTCAATCCATAGATTGCAATTGACTGCGGACTGAGGATTTGTTCAACTAAGAAAACATGAGAAATCAGCAGGTGCTGGGTGGGCTTTGCCACAGCGGGGAAACGAGGGCACCAGGACCTGTGAAAGGGATGTCAAGAGAGAAAGGAAAATTCACCTTTGGCTTAGGACCCAAGGGCAAAGAGAAAGCGAAGAGCTACATGGATGTTCCTGCTCTCCACGAGCTGTGTGCCCAGGGCCTCTGCTTCTACGCCTCTCCTCCCTTAGACAGTCTTTATTCACCTCTCCAATAGAGAGTAAATGGAAGAGCCTCCCATTTAATTAGGGGAAAGAGCATGTAGACAGATCAGCCGAGCCAAGGCATGAAACAGCACGTTTTACCTTTCTGTGTATCCTCAGTTTATCACAGGGTCCTTGGCACACAGAAGTGCTCAATAAACGTTTATTTTATTAAATACGGAGCAACTTGGGGCTAACGAGTTTGCTGTGATCTTGGCTTGACACTTGCTGAGAGTCTGTTAGGCCAATTTGGTTGGAATGTAAAGTGTACCAAGGAGGCGCACTTGAAATTTGGAAAGGAGGGCTAGGGGCAGATAGTAAAGGACTTTAGTGGCAACCAGAGGAGTCTGTTTTATATATGCTACAATATGGGCTTCAGTGAACATGGATTTTAAAGTGAAGGCAATCTGCCAGAGTGAACCGCTAATGCCTAAAGGAAGTTAGGCCTCAGCTCCTGTCATTCCAAGGGGCGACTTTCCTCTGGCTCAGCCTGAGCTGCACTACTCTGCTCCACAAAGCTGCATATGAAAACTCCTGTCAGTGACTTAAAAAAAACCTGGTGTCTAAAAATAGAACCATTTTTAGACTTCAAGGAACAAACAGTGATCACTTTTTGTGATCCTGGTGGCGGCTCAAGCGTTTCAGAAAGGCAGGGGTGGTAGCAGGGCCCCCATCACACTAGCCTGTTCTCTGGCCAGCCAGAGGAGGCTCCGGCTCAGGGGTCTTGGGGAAGCTCCAGAATCAGCGTTTTTGCTGTGTCTGATAGAAGGGGTTATCCTGGGCCCCAGACCACAACGACACTGCAAACAGGCAAGAATGGAACCTTGCCCCTTAGTGGCTTCCCCCAAATCTGGACCTGCTGTAAGGGGTGGCAGGAGGAGCTGAGATCCTGTGTCTTCTCTCCCTTCTCATCCTCCATCTCTGATCATGAAACACAACCTGGGAGTGGATTTCTCATTGAGAAAAGCCAGAGGGACTGTGGTGAAGGAGCCCTGGTGGCCCCTACCCCTGTCTATGACCCCTGACAGCATCTGCTCAGGACACAGATCTGCTATGGAGGCAGCTGAGTAAGGCCCGCCAACATTGCAGAAGTCTGCTGCATGCCAGTCCCTGGGCAAGGAGAGCCTCCTACCCAGCTACCACTCCCCCAAAGATCCTGCCGCAGACCAGCAAAGTGAAGGAGGGAATACAGATGAAGGATGCCTCTGGCCACAGAAGCCCACTTCTTTTTTGCTGTTCTCCTTCCCTCTCTGCTCCCCAGCCTGGCATTGACCTGCTAGGCTATATGCCCCGCCCAGTGGACACAAGGGAGACTCTGGGGCTGGGAACCTCCAGGCAGGGAAGGGGGATTCAGAGCCCCTTGCTGACCTCCCCCTTGTTCTGAGCCTCCACATTAAATGAGAATGTATTTGTAAAGCACTTAGCACAGTAACTGGAAGGCAGTATTGACCCCTGTGCCTTCCAATGCTGCACTCTGTGGATGACCTGGACACTCACCTCATCTACGAGGGAGGCTATTTTTTTTTTTGAGAATATCACAAGAGGTTTTTTACTTTTGGAGGATATTGGCTGGATTTCTTTCTGCCAAGAGGGAAATCATTCACTCCGCTGGTCTGGGCCCTGGGACCTCCTCTCACCTCTGGGGATTTCAGTCCTGGTGGACAAGGGATTAAGTTGAGCAGTGGATTTTAAGTTTGTCTCTCTTTGCCCTTTCCAATCAATCAGCCAGCAAGCACTGATCAAATGCCTATTTGCTGGTCCATAGTGATATAGCAAAAGGCCTCTGCCCTCAGGGATTTTCCACGAAAGAACACATACCCAGGGAGGTATGGGTACGATGCCAAGCTCCAGGGAAGGAGCTGCCATTTCTACATCCTCAGAACAGTCTTGCCTTCCACATGGGCCAACATGAAGTACTCTACATTCTCTCCCTACATTATCTGTGGGTTTCAGCAATACTGAACAGATGCAATGACCTTGGGCAAAACCATGAAAAGTTGTACCCGTTCTCATCTCCTGGCAGCCCCACTCTCCATCCCTCCAACACTTCTCCCATTGCCTGTGTGTCCAGTGCCCTCTCGTGATGATTCCAGGCACCAGAGCTGCCACCTTTGGCATGCCACCCATTTACTGGAGGCCAACAGAGCCCCAAGCTCCCAGACTCCCTAAACAAACTTGAATGGACCCTGGCTAGTCACTAGAAAGAAAGAGCCTAATTAAACTAGCTCATGCTGAAGTGTGAAGGACTGATGGTGGGTAAACCCTTTCCTAGGTGTATTTGCATTTTAATAAGGAGTTGCTATTCTCAAAGGAACGACTATCTATCTACTGGAGGAATTCTATGCCCAGTGGTGGGACTAGGAGCAAGACACTTTGGGGCAGGTGTCCCTCAAGTTGTATTCCAGAAGTGTTGGGATTGGAAGCTCAATTCCGTGTGGACAGTCTCGGGCGGGTAAAGGTGGGAGCTTCTAAATCTTAGAGCTCTCACGAGACCCCCCCAGGAAACGGCAGGGGATTGAGGTGAACCGAGCTAGCTCAGGTATTTCCGCCTCTCCCCGGGAGATACGTGATGGGTGGAGTCTCCCTGCCCTCGAGGTCGTCCCGGATCTGGGCACACTATTGTTATCTAACAGCGCGGTATTGAGATGCAAACTGTGTGGCTGAAGGTTAAGTAGGATTGAGGAAGCCTGAAAGCTCTCTTAGCACGTGAGGAGCCAAGAGGACAGTAGGCTCCGCTTTTCTTCTTTCCTCTCTCCCCTCCCCCTCTCTCCCCGCTTGTACTTCTACTTCCAATCCCTTAAGATCTTAGCCTCCTTAGGAAATCTCCCCCTCTTCCTCCTAAGGAAGACCCCCCTGCACTTGTAACTAGACCCTGAGATAAAGCTCAACCCTTGTTCGACTCTGGAACGTCCTTTCTCTCATATGTGCATCTGGCGTGGCCAGCCGAAGACCTCAGAGGTGAGGTAAGAAAGACTTGGGTAGCCCACACAGGCCTCTAGGCCTGGCACAGAAGCTCCTTGGCCAAGGGCCCAGGACCCCGAAAACCCCTCGGTGGTTCAGAGACCAAAGACACAATAGGTGAACTAAGGCTGTCCTTGAGCATTGATCAATCCCCCAACACTCTGAAAAGGGAATGGAAAGATTTCCATGTTCTATTTGCTGCCTATCAATAGAAGAACATACAGGACAGGAGGTTGGACCCCCAAAAGAGGAAAATCTTCAGATTTAATTCACCTACATTTTGACATTTGAGTGTTTCAATGTCTCTCAACAAAACCGGCTTCCACAGAACAAGGTCCTCCTAAGTAGTCAGGGTCTTCTACCATCACATTTTCCAACAAGTTGGAGCTAGGAGGACTTTCATGGTCATTTCCTTCTCTCATTATATCAGCAGGATTTAAGGCCAGTGGGTAAAGTAACCAGGCCAAACAAACCAATTAAAATCAAATTGGTAAAAAACTGGCCCAAATTTTTCATTTGAAAAGTTGAGACTTGTCTAACAATGTTCTATATTCCCATCCTATTTACTCCCCTGGCAAGCCCACGTCTTACAACAAGGAGAGGGTGCTCAAATCTATTCAGGCAGGGAAGGCTCTGCCCCTGTTAGCCTATGAGGATTCTGTCCACCATCTGCCCCAGAGCCTTCTTAGAGTCAATATTAACCACAGTCCAATGATACTGCTGCCACGCCAGGTGTGTTGGTTTGGAAATTCCTCGAGAAACCAGGAGACCACTTGCCATTGAAGTATTTAGTGTGTGTGACAGCTGCTCTGTCGGTAAACATCCACTCCACTGCCACGTGGCTTCCATGATGATGGTGGCAGTGGGGAGGGGCACTCTCTTGAACTGAGGAGAAGAGGAGTCAAGACAGGAACAATCAAGAGCTCCAGACTCTCAGAGCCTAATCCTCTCTCCTGAGTCCTTATAGTAGGGTCCTGTGACCTTACCCATCCAACAGACTAGGAAAGGACTGCAAGGGGGCTTCCAAGAAGGCAGCTGCTGCTGACCTCATGACATAGAGATGCCAATACATCTGTGTTGTCTGCACCATAGGCAGCATAGCCCAGTGCATGAGACTTCCTTGGAACCATACACCATATAGACATACTGGGATCTCTACCAACAAAGTGCACCACCCTGCCATGAAGGATTCTCCCTTGGCTATTATGGTCTTTGTACAGACAACAGCATTGGCTCTGCAGCTAGAGTAAAAGTACCCACTCAGCATTCTGGGCTCTCCCTGATCTTCTCTGGTGCTGGAGGATGCCTCAGAGTGAGACAGACCAATGACTTCTCAGGGCTACTACTGACAGTAATGACCACTTTCCTGCTCTCCCAGCTTGACTGCCCCACCTCTCTGACAATGGCAACCTTACAGATCAGAGAAGGCAGAGATGCTCCTTGCACTTCCCTGGCTGTCCCTCCTTATTTCCTGGGGTACATTTTCCTGATGGCCTCCCTCAATACAAATGGGTCCTTCTTGGACAATGCAAGAGTTCTTCTAAGAAAAAAGGCAGAATCCATTTCAAGCCTCCAACAAGGGATCTTCTCACCACAAATAGAAATTAAAATCCTGATATGGCTATCTCCTGAAGGCTCCTGTTACTTTCCAGAATAATTCATAAAGTCTTGATGAGAACTAGGCATCAGGACATCCCTTAGGTTAAACATTTGGTCTCTCACAGAGGCACAAAGAATGACGATCTGACGATGCAGTCCCCTGCCTAGGGCACTAGACAAAGCTAATGACACAGAACGCAGCAAGACCCTTTAGGAAGCTTTAAGCACAGCAATGAAGAACCTGGATGTTCAGACCTGTAGGACATAACCAGGGCATCTCAATCTGCCCAGCAGCACCATACCTTAAGGGTAGGCTGATTTGGAGGGGGGAGTCAGCTGTCTCTGGAAGGCTAACCATCGTCAAAGAGTCAGAACTCAGCATTAAGGGACGTTAATCAATAAACATGTGTGAAGCACCTGCTAGGTGTCAGGCACTGTACTAAGGGCCAGGGAAACAAAGAAAGGCAAAAGACAGTCCCTACCCTCAGGGAGTTCACCCTCTAGTGAGGGAGACAACACATGAACAACTATATGAGCAAGATCTGGATGGGATAAACTGGAAATAATCAACAAAGGGAAGGCCCTAGGATTAAGGGGGATCAGGAAAGACTTCCTGGGAGAGATGGGGTTTTAGTTGGGACTTGAAGGAAGCTGGGGAGGTCAGGAGGTGGAGATGAGGAGGAAGAGCAGAGAAAATGTCCTGGAGTAGGGAGATGTTTGAAAAAAAGCCAGGAGGGCAGTGTCCCTGGACCAGAGGAAGTGGGGCAGTGGGATGGAAGGTGGGAGGATGCACGACATGAGGGACTTTGAATTCAAGCAAAAGGTTTTATATTTGATACTGGAAATGATAGGGAGCCATGAGAGTTTTTTGAGTAGGTGGGGTTGACATGGTTGGATCTGAGTTTTAGCAAAAGCTCTTTGGAGGCTGAAGGGGACATATTCAAGAGATACTAAAAAGGTAAAATCAAAAGGTCTTGATAAGAATTTGGATGTGGGAGTGGGAAGAGATGCTGAGGAGTCCAGGATGACCCCTGGGTCATGAGTCTGAGGGACTGGGAGGGGGTGGTGTCTTCAAGAGTGAAGAGATGTTTGGAAGGGGGAAAGTTTTGGGAAGATCATGAGTTTTGTTTGGACATGTTGAATTTCAGATGTCTACATACGACCAGTTTGAGATGTCTGAGCAACAGTTGGAGATGCAAGACAAAGGTCAGCAGAGAAGTTGGGGCAGAATAGTTGGGGTTGAGAATCATCAGCCTAGAGATGGTGATTAAATCCACAGGAGTGGATGAGATCACCAAGGGAAATGAGATCTATGGAGAAGAGAAGGGGGCAGGACAGAGACCCCTACAAGTAGAGGGCATGTCTGGAGGAGGCTTCAACAAAAAGGATTGGTTAGAGAGGGAGCAGGAGAAGGAAAAGTTTGTTCCAAGACCTGGGGAGGAAACAGTATAGAGGATGAGACAGTGACCAGAGTCAGAGGCTGCAGAGATTGAGAAGATCAGAGACTGAGAAAAGGCCACCAACTTTGGTGACTAAGAGTTATTATTCCTTTTACAGATGAGGAAACTGAGGCTAAAGGAGAGTAGGTGACTTGTTCATGGTCATACAGGATCAATATCTAGTTAATTTCTGAAGTAGAATTTGAACCTGGGTCTTCTGGACTCCCTTACGCCACAACTATAACCATGAGAGCCAATCCTGGAAGTGGATCCTGGCAGAAGCCTCACACATCTGTCAACCACGAAGCACGAATTAAGCACCTACTGTGTGCCATGAACTGTGCAAAGCACCAGCGTTACCCTTATAACAAAGGAAACAAGCCCTGCTCTCAGGGACCCTGCCCTCGACCTTTCATACATACCCACAAGGCCACTGCCCAGTGACTCAGGGCTGGTTGCCTATCTGGGCTCCTTATCACCCACAGCCAGCTTCTCTTCTTTTATTTCCCCGTCACTCTGTCCCTAGAATCCTATAAGACCTTAGGCTGAAAGGGTCAGGGTCTCCCATTGCATCCTGGGCCATCTCATCATCTTGATGAATGTCAGGCCACTGGATCCAGATAGCTCAGGAGGAGAAGGTGAGGTTGGTGACCTTGCCCAGCCCTCCCTCACTCAAATCAAAGTCAACTGCAAGTCATGTCATCATCTTGATGTCACGGTGCTCTTCAAGAACGAAGGACAAGAACCAACTCTGTCCCTTGTGGCTTCTTAGCCCCTCTACCAAAGAAACACCCTCTTACAACACTTAGTGTGTATGGGAGTGTGTGTTATTGAGTGTGCATGTGTGTGTATGTGTGTGAATGTGTGCATATATATGAGTGTGTGTACATATATGTGTGAGTGTGTGTGACTGTGGGAAGATAGGAAGGGACAGGGGTCCAAGCCACCCCATTTGACCAGGAGCAGAGGTAGGGAAGGGAAAGCAGGAGAGAACAATGAAGTCAGGGTTTGCCAATGGTTAGATGAAAGATCTGGCAGGGGAGGATCTAGGAGCTGTTGGTGAAATGTGCCTGGAGCATCACTCTCTGCCCCAGCTCTGCACATATCCCCTCTCCCATTAGCTGGGATAACTGGCACGCCCTCAGAGTGGGAAGCTCTCCTCCCTCGCCCCCGATCTCCCCACACAGGAGTCTCTAAAAGGTCAGTCCATGAAGCGGTGGTCATGAGCCTAAAGGAGGCATACCTGGAATTCACTGTCACAGAGGGGCAAAGCCCCAGAGACCATGTGAATGGGGGTGGAAAGGACAGTCTATAACAGTGCAGCCATGGGGTTGAAATCCCTGCCCTCCCTCACCTACACCACACCCCTACCCCTGCCCTCACTGAGGCGGAAGCCTTCCTAGTCCACATGTTTTGAAATGGTGCTGTGTGGGGGTGGGCACAGCAGGTGCTGAAACCCCCTCTGAGGTGTGTGTGTGTGGGGAGTGCTCCCCACAGATTCCATGAGGTTCTATGATTATGGGAGATCCCACAGCCATGGATGTGCTCCCTTCCAGCAGATGTCCTGCCCATTGGATGACACCCTCAATGCGAGCTTAGTCTCCCCAAAGCGGGGCAGAGTGTTCCTCAGCTGCCCTCTCTCTCCATCACTGCCCCACCGCCATGTCTGATAAGTCAGCAGGTCTAACTGACCATGCCTCCACAGCACCTCTCCCTTCTCTCTACTCACACCACTCCAGTTCACACCCTCTTCACCTCTCACATGGACTCTGACAATAGACTCCTGACCGGTCTCTCTGTCTCAGGTCCCTCCGCCACCTCTTATCCAAAGTAGGTGTTCCTAAAGCACAAGTCTGATCAGGTCACTTCCCTGCTCCTTGGGAGAACCCTAGCAATATAGCACTCTGTCCATTTCAAGAAACCAGACAGGACATCTCCTTCAGCTTCATCTTTCTACTTCCTTCCCATCAGTCAATATGAAAAGTTCAATTAAAAGACCCAACACACGCACCATGAGCCAGCAGCCTCTCTGTACTTTAGAAGTCATGGCAACAGCATCTCTCATCAGCTAGAGCTAAGTACCCTCGGACCTGTGGCTCATCTGGAGGCAGAAGGAATGGAAAGGGCCTGAGCAGAAACTGGCCTTGGGCATTCTTGTGTTGATTCATATATCAATAACAACAACACAAACTATCAGGAGGCTATGCTCTTCAGCTGTAGTGATAGCCCATACTCAGAGTGAGCCAGAGAAGCCACCCAACAGGGGAGACACCCCCAGTCCTGGCTTATAATTTCAGCAGGGTGGATAAACTCCCCTGTTCTGTCCTGTCAACTCTACATGGGATTTTTCTGGAAAGTCCACCCTTATAAAACCTCACAATCACTGTCTCCTGGGGACCTCCTGTCCCTCCTGGACAGATGGAGTCCCTCTAATTTAATGAGCCTCCGACACACAGTGAAGAAAGAGCTCAAGATGGAGAGGGATGCTTTAATGCCATTGCAGTGGTGGGAGAGGATGCGCAGGGATCTAGTAAATGATCACCAACGAGCTCCAAAGAGGATGCCCCAAGACATGGGACTCTGGCTGGTAGGAATGGCCAGCTGGGAATCTTGAAAAGAAGCTAAAAATATCAAAATCCCAAACCAACTCTGCAACCAGGCTGGAATTTGGTAAGAACGAAAATGGAAAAGGAAGTCTTTAGTATTCAGGTTAACTCACTACAGAAGCATGGAATCTTAGAACTGGCAGGGGAACTTAGGGGTCATCTGGTCCAACCTTGTCATTGTACAGAGGGAGAGATGGAGGCCAAGAGAGGTCATGTGACTTGTATACAACTACATAGATAAGTGTCAGATGCAAGACTCGAACTCAGGTCAGTCGAGTGTTCTCCTGTGACTACACTGTAGTATTCATTCATTCATATTCACTCATGCATTCCTTTACTCAGTCATTCATTCACTCATGCATGCAAGCATGTGTTCATTCAACAACCATTTATTAAGAGTTTCCTCTGTAACAAATGCTTGCCACTTTTGGATGCTGACACACTTTGTCATTATAGGCAGGATCACAATTCTACAAGTCATGGAACGAGGGGCTGGGGACAACTTGGTTGCAAAAAGCCCGGGGAGATGACAGAATTTGTGGCTTGATGGCTTTGTCCTGAAATCCCCTCCCTCAGACCTGCCTTCCCTGCATCCCCTCCCCACCCCTCCGAGAATCTCTAAAACTGCTCTGCTGCCTTCACATCAATCACATGACTTCTCCTTCCACTGCTCTCACTATGAACATGATGACTTTGGATCTGGGGCTTCCAGCAGGGGCTAGAGGTCTAGGGAGAGGAGGTCACTTATTCCAGGTCACTGACAGGGACAGATCTGGGAAGAGAATGGGGCAGATTCTTTGATTTGCAGGGTGATGCTCTAGGCTGTTGAGCAAAAGGACCAATCAGAACCTCAGATCCCCACCCCCACCCCTGATGTGGGTCAGGTTTGGATTCAGTAGAAATATTAGCAGCTGCAATCCTGTCTGCAGTGCCAGGACACTCCCAGATAATCCTTCAACAAGGGAGAATTCCCTGAATGCCCTTCTTTCTAGAGCCTGGGCTTTGAGGGAGGCATGTACAGCATGTTCATCACAGGTGTGGATGACATGAAGCTGGGAGGGGCAGTTAATGTTGGATGACAGACAGGAGCACTGAAACAAATTGAATCAGATTACATTTAATGAGAATAAATGAATTGCCTGCCAATAGGTTTTTAAAAAAATCAGTTTCACAGGCACAATTTGGGAGAGATTTGGCTAGAAAAGAGTTCATCTGAAAATGGTCTGAGGGTTTCAGTGGCCCACAAGCTCAATATGAGTTGGAAATGAACTGTGCAAAAGCCCTTGGGTTGCATGGAGAGGTCCAGCTTCCCAGGACAGGGAGGTTATGGTCCCACACTCCTCTGCTCAGCTCGTGGGGTGTGATTTTAGGAAGGAATTGATAAATAGAAAATCAACCCTTCAAGGAAATCTGGAGGAATCAATAAGGGCATCCTTCCTACAGGAAGGTGAGCTTTGCAGGAAAATAAGAATTTTAGAGGCAGAGGTGAGGTGGGAGACCATTCAAGCCAGGAGCTTTGGGGTGTATGAAAATGGCCTTGTGGCTTCAGCAGGATACTGATAAACTGAAGAATGTTCATAAAGGGGCAATGAGAATGGGTTAATTGACCTGGAGTCAGTAGCATAGAGGAATGGTTCAAAGGAACTGGAGACATTTCCTTTTCTAGGAGAAGAGAGAGCTGGGGGGAGGTGAGGATAGGAAGTCGAGAAGAGGTGAATTCAGGCCATGATGGCCCAAGGTACACTGGGCTGCCAAGGAGGTGGTGGGCTCCCTCTCCTTGAACTCTTGTTTGGTGTTAGAACTGGATTCTTTTTTAGGACTTGTTTAGACTACATGGAAACTCAGAAGTCACCCAAGTTGGACATGAGGCAACTTGGTGGCCACAGGAGCCAGAGTTAAGGACATGAAATCAGGAAGACCTGACAAATCCTACCTCAGATGCTTATTGGATATCAGACCCTGAGTAAATCACTTAACTTCTCTGTGTCTCGGTTTCCTTATTTGTAAAATGAAGGGAGTGGCTTCGATGGCCCCTTCTAGTTCCAAATCATTGCTTCTATGGTCCCCTTCAGCTCTATAAATTTAGAATTCTTTTCTCCAGATCCAGAAAAGAAACAGTTAAGCTCCAAGTTGTAGACAAACTATTTACTTTAAATACAGTCATTCACAAAACAAATCCTAGTACTTCACAGTTTAATTCCTTCTTCATGTGAAGAGAAAGAGAAGCTTCTGGGATTACACCTGCCCAGCTGGTCCTGGCTGGTAAAAAAACAAAAACAAAACAGGAAGAGCAGTTCACTTTATTTAGTGTAAAGACCAAGGAATTGTTGATCAATGCAGATTTGCAAGAAACTGGTGGAAGCCATGAAACCTCTAACTACAGGTTTGGAATTTAGCACTTATTGAGCCCCTAGAAAAAATGATTAAATGCCAGGATTACTAATGATCCTTGTCCTCCAGAAAGTAACAGATGTCAACTCTACATACTACAATTACAAACCCCAACTAACAATCTGACTGTCTATAGCTCTCTTAAACTCCAAGAAGAGAAATGACCTATGAAATTATTTTTTGTTAAACAAAGGTTCTGAGCCCTCCTATGAAACAACATTTAGAAAGTAAAATACCAGGATGAATTGAAACACATTATCTGTTCAGAAGAGGGCCCCAGCTTTGTGGCATCCATGTTGTTTTTATTTCTGCCACTACCAACTCCAGTTATTGAAACCAAAGCTGAGGAAAATCACTTAGGAACAAAATGTGGAACTAAGAGGCATGCTGTCATGCTGTGGTAATGCTCCCAGATGTTTATTTTAGTGCATTCCAAATGAAATGCTAATAACTTAGGGGATTCTGACTGCCCAGTACTCGTCATTTAAATGAATGAAATGGAAATGAAAAATGTGTTTCAAATGATTAGGAGATGAAACAAAAAACAATTAGTCTTTGGATTAATAATGGGCCAATTTTGTTCTATCTCCTCTCAACCCCTATGCCTTTAGCAAAATGCCAAATGGTTGAAAAGAATGTCTGGAAAATGAAATGGGGCAAATCAACTTTCCTGCCCTAGACAGCTACAGAAAGCACTGGGTCAAATATGAAAGAAAATGGGGCACAGACAGGAGCACTTCCAAGATGTCTTCAAATCATTTAGGTCAACTCTTGGGCCACATTGCCCTCCACTAGATCAGCACCATACACAATCTGATCAACTACACACATACACACACACACACACACACACACACACACACACACACACACACACTGCCCTCCATCAGATCAGCTCCACACTCACTGCCCTCCACCAAATCAGCTCCATGACACAGTGCCCTCCACTAGATCAGCACCATACACAATCTGATCAACCACACACACACACACACACACACACACACACACACACACACACACACTGCCCTCCATCAGATCAGCTCCACGACACAGTGCCCTCCACTAGATCAGCACCGCCCCACAATGTAAACAGGGATCTCCTAGGCATTAACATAAAATTATTTGGAGGTGTTTTTCTAGTCACCATTTAGGGTTAGGATTAAGGCTAAGTTATAACCCTAACCCTAAATACTTTTGCCCTCCCTTTGAAATATGGGAATCCCTAATAGGTTTATTATCTCTCTAAACAACAATTATAATAGTAATGATTATAATAACTTTGTTGTTTTTAGATTTGTCTGAAACCCAGGATGGGAGAGCAGAAGTCATTCTCAGGCTGAAACAATGACTGAATGGGCTTGGGCCAGTCTGGTCATCCTTAGACAGCCTAGTAGATCCCTACTCCCATCATAGGAATGCCAGACTTAGTATGGACACTCAGTTGACTTTGGTCCTCCTGCAGCTCAGAACTCATGGGCTCAAGAGATTCCCCTCCCCTCCTATTCTTTTTGCTTCTCCCAGAAGAGGAATTACAGATGTGCATCCCAAGTGTGGCCATGATAATGTCACTGATAACTGACATCACTAAAAAGGAGGAAGGGGAGGACTGACGGATGTCCTTAGACCCCCCCCCCCCCCAGGGCATACTTCCAGGACAAAGGTCATATCTCAAAGCACTAGCAATGGCTGATGATGGATACATATCCCTGGACTTAGCAATTGTCACCCATGTGGCTTAGCCTCTGGTGCAGTGTGTGTGTTCATCCTTCATTGCAAAAGAAGACCATGCCATCAGAGAAACGATGACATGACTTGCACTTGACTTTGTTTTGATGGAGGGAGGGCTGTGCAGGTCACCAGCCTCACTTCTCCTCCAGAGCCATCTGAATCCAGTGACCAGATATTCATGAGGATGACTGGAGATGACCCAGGAGGAGGCAATTGGGGTTAAGTGACTTGCCCAAGGTCTCACAACTAGCAAGTGTCGTGTCTGAGGTGAGATTTGAACTCAAGTCCTCCTGACTCCTGCACTGGTACTCTATCCACTGCACCACCTAGCTGCCCCTTGACCTCTGGATGGAGCCTTTAAAATGGTTAGGAGCCAAGAACAGATCCAAAAAGTACTTCATGGGAGATGGCCCCACTGGCACAACCAATCATGTATCAACAGAGAAATGTTGAACAAAATTGATCGTGTCATGTGGATCTGGTTATAGATAAGGGGGGAGGCTAATGATAATGACCTAAGATGAGTTCCTCAAAACCTCAAATGACAGAATAGTCATCCTCATGGGGCCAGAATTCATTGGTCGTTACAGATTCTACAAGGAAATGGACCCTGAAGTTTGTTCTGTCACTTAATCAAGCAGAGATAAAACAATTCGTGGCACGGAGGTTCTTTCCATTGATTCTCTTCGTTAGTTTCCTTAAAAAGGTCCACTCTCTTGCATCTCACACTGTGAGAAGGACACATGCCAACTAACAGGCAAACAGCTAGAATGCCCCAGAAGGTCACTGCAAGTGTTTGCCAAAATTGAGCAGATAGATAACTCATAAAAAAAATAAAATGCAGTCTCACCAACATTTTCTAAGCATTGATAAACATTTAGAGAACATGCTGAGAGCAGCTGGCTGGCAGCGTTAGACTTGGAGTCAGGAAGAACAATTTCAAATCCAGTGCCACATATCGACCAGCTGAATGATACAAGGGAAATCATGTAACCACTCACAGCCTCAGTCTCTTTATCTGTAAAATGGGGTAATATCACCTACACGACAGGGTTGTTGTAAGGATTAAATGAGATAATATATGTAAAACCCTTCACAAACCTGAAAATGCTCCATAAATGCTGGCTTATTATTATTATCTGCACGAAGAGAATGAAAATAAGCCCTGTAAGCATTGACCTCATGGGGCCCAAAAAAGGTCATGGACAAAGAACTTTGTGGTAACCATGGAGTGCCATAAAAATGCCAGCTCTGATGAGGAGGATGACTATGGTGTTATCATCACCATCGTCAGTACTAGCAGCAGCAGCAGCTCCTAGCAAAGCCCATGAGAGTGGGAGCTCCTTGAGGGCAAAGCCTGTTTTCGTCTTTCTTTGTATCCCTAGCAGTTAGCACATTGCCTGGCACATAATAGTCACTAATAAATGTGAGATGACTAATAGACACTAAAGAAAAGGCTCTTCTTTTATTGGAAAAGCATCAGGCTAAAGTAATTGCCTCACCGCTCTGGGTTCAGTCTGTTCTTCACAGCCAGCTTCCAATCCCTATGGAGTATTCTCTTACCCATGGGTGCTCTGGTCTTAGAAGTGGATTTCAGGAAATACAAATTAACTTTAGATATAGTGTCAGTCAAGCAGAAGTAAGAAAACAAAGCTATTGTTCCAATCTATTCAGCCCTGTGAATGCTACAGAATATTCCCCAGTCCAGTCTCAATGTCCTTTGGATTTTGGGGGCCACTTCTCTCCTGTATGTGTTGAGCTGCTGTAAGCCATTGGTATGACTCCATGTCTTTTGTAAATGTGAGCATCTTCACCAGATGACATTAGGGTTAGGAGGGTATGGACTGTGTTTTGACTTTACTTTGTGATCCTAGGATCTGCCACACAGTCAGTGCTTCATAAATTGCTTGTTAATTGATTAACTGGCATTGGCTAATAGGGGGATTTAGCTCATTTTCACAAGAGTTAAAGTATTTGGGTTCCAGTGGAGTAAAATTCCTCCCCTCCTCCACATTTTAGCATCCCAGAGTTGGAAGGGCATCAGAGGCCATTCAGTCCTGCCCAACACCCAGAAGAATCCACACCTACTTGACATTTCACAGCCTCAGCTTGAAGTCCTTCAATGGAATTTCATTGGCTGCTATGGGGTAGAGTCTTTAACTAGTCTACAAATCCAGTTGTAACTAGTGGAGTTTACTGCATTATCCTTCTTCAGTCCAAGTAAAGTGACATATAGAGGAAGAGCTTGGAATCACAGAATGTCAGCCAGAAGGTGCCCCAGCAACCATCCAGTTCAACAGTAATTCTCAACGAGAATTCCCACTATCACCTACTCAGCTAGAGGTCATCCAGCCTCTCACTGAGGAACCCCAGGGAGGGCAGATCTACCACCTCATGAAGCAGCCCATTCTACTTGGGGGGAACTTTCATTATGGGGAAGTTTGTTGCAACATCAAGCTTAAATTGATCTCTTTGCAATTTCTTGCCATTGTTCTTGGTTGGGTCCTGTTGGGACCAAACAAAAGTCAAATCCTTTACAGAACAGCCCTTCAAATACTTGAAGACAGCGTTTATGCCTTCTCTTCTCTAGGGTAAACAACCCTAGTTCCTTCTACCAATAGTCATATGTCAAGGACTTATGATCCTCCCCCTATCCTGGCTACTGTCCTCGTAATACTCTCTAGTTTGTCAGCATACTTTCCAAGATGGAGTTGTGGATGTGACCATGAATGGCTTCTCTAGAATAATCTTGATGCTGGCATTTCTAGAGACCCCAGTTCTGGAAGCCACCTTCTTGGCTGATCCATGAGCACTTCCATGGGTTGGGAGCTGTCCAGGAAGATTCAGAGAATGCAGATTCAAGGTTACTGAGCAGCTGAGAATCTCAGCAGCTGCCTTCTCCTCTCCAAGTCTTCCCTAATACTTAGGAAACTGCTCCTGCTCAGAGGAGGAATCATCTCTGAATGCTGCCTCTCATGTGACTCAGTGAGATATGGAGAGAAATCAGCTTCCACAGAGACCCTCTCTACAAGCCCATGAAAACACAAGGAAGCCGTGCTCAGAAGTTTCATTGTTGCCCCCTCCAAGGAGACTGCTGTACTTCTTTAAAGAGGCTCATGACTCAGAACAGGAGAGATGTAGAGAGAAAAGAGGAGGGACTTCCCTCTAGGGAAAGGAAGAGTCTTTAAGTGACATAAAAATGAGGTATTTGTGCTCTGTAAGTGTGAGATTGAAGAGCTGGAGGAGGCCTCTGAAAGCACGATCTCCTTATCCTTGGAGGATGCACTGGGGTGGGATGCCGGGAAGCTCTTAAGAAGGAAATTTGGGTGCCAGATTGAGAAGCATCCAAATGAGTGGGGAAAGGGAGAGCTGCCTAAAGAACGTGACATCGATGCACTGAATATATTAGGCTATAAGAAGATTTGTATGAAACCAGGAAGCGGGGGCAGGGATGGGGGTGCCAGCAATGAATTATTATCAGGAAAAACAACTGGCACGTCTCTAAGACCTTAAGGTTTCTCACTGAAGTCACTCAACAACCGTGCTGTATGGATGCGGAAGTTGAGACGTTAGGGGCTTGTTCAGTGTCTCCCAGGCTCTGAGTCCCTTCCACCTCCAGGACTCCGTGACCCGTATTCTTTTGGTTTTCTTTAGCTTAGCTAAGTTTTTTCTCAGCTAGAATGAAGGACAAATAAGGAAGTCTTTGGGTTCCAAATATCGCTGCACCACATTTCTTCCTGTTGCCTAAATGGAGTCCTGGACACTGGGTTGGCAAAGTATATCCTCATGGATCTACAGGACTCAAACCCATGGCCCGTTCTCATTCAGCTTGATACACTCATTTGGAACCAGGATGTAATGTCACCACACACACACACACACACACACACACACACACACACACGCATGCATGCACACACTGTTTATGATTTGTAGCACTGCAAAGATGCCCTTCTTTGTAAGAAGTGCTCCTTAACTCAGTTGTAGAAGAGATGGACTGCCACTAAGAAGAGAAAATAGAGGGAAGTAGATTGTGGCTCAGTGTAAGGTGATATTTCCTGATCACTGTCCACAAACAGAACAGTTTGCTTTATTTGTAAGGTAGTGAGCTCCCTGGCACTGGAGGTATTCAAGGAACCTGCATCATTGCTTGCTGAGTCACATTGCAGGAAAAGGGCAACCCTGGCTGACCTGTGGCAGCTTTTCCCTCTCTGAGAGCACCTCGAAAGAAAAAGGGGTGAAATGACTGTTATGAGATGCCCCTGAAGAATTTCCTTTTAACCAGAATTAGAAGGAAGAGGGGCCACCTTGTAGTCCTCTAATGAAAAGTGTGGGGAGATGAGTGACTGTTATTAATGCTGCCCCTTCTCCCCTCCCCCCTTCTGTCAGAGGAAGCTGAGGGATGGACATGGCCTGTGACAGCAGCAGCAAAGGCCACAGCTGGCTTTTCAGCACTGAGCACACTGGGAAAATCAATAGCTCAGCAGCCGTCTGTGGAGTTCCTGGAGCAGACAGGTTATTTATAGAAATGAGTTTGTGCATAAGCCAATATTTACCTGTTGGGGCTGTCACAATTTACAATCCGTCTGTGCCTTCAGCTTACTCTCCATGTCAATAATGGAATTTTCCTCCATGGCAGCCATGGGTGGTTCTGGGCTTTGGGAAGTCGCTAATGTTCCTCCATTGTCCCTCCCTCATGGGAGATGGCTGAGGGGAGTTCGTTGTTACTAGACAGGAGCCTTTCTTGGCCTTCCCGGTGGTGCTTGGGCCCTTCTACGTGGCCACAAAGATGGAGGGCTGCCACCATCTGGAAGCCTTGCTCAGGCTCAGTCCCCATTGAGACAATGGTCTGTGAGCATTCACCCTCCTACAGGGCCAGGACAACATTGAAAGCAATATCCTACAGGCCTGTCTTCTCTCTAGAAGCATATGGGCATGGCGAGTCATCACAGCTTCTCGGTATAGGGAGAGGTTGAGTCTGGTTGGTATGACTCATGCAAACTCCTTCCTAACTCTAGCACCTGAGCAGTAATTCTCCAGGTTGATTTCATCCACAAAAAGTCCATTTTCAGAAGGTGAAATGCAAGTGATCAATAAACAAAAGAAAAATTGTTCCAAATTATGAATAATAAGAAAAATGCAGATTAAAAACTCACACAAGGCAAATAGGCAGAGTTGTCAAAAGTGGGGTGGGGGCTCCGAGAAGGTAAGTGTGCTCATACATTATTGGTGAAGCAGTGCATCAGGTCCACAATTTTGGCAAACAAATTGAAACTCCATTAGACGAGTCATCAAGACCCTCTGACACAGTGATGCAATTACTGGGACCCACATACTCCAAGGAGAGCAAAGACCAGGGGACAGAATTGTAGAGTGGCACTTTTTGTGTGGACAAGAAGCTGAAAGTCAAGAAGGGGAAATGGCTGAACAAACTGCGGTACCTGAGTGCAATACAATTCTGTTTTAACCTTGAAAAAAAGGAACACAAAGGATTCTGAGAAGCATGGCAAGCCCTGTCTGCCCTGTTGCACAGTAAAGTAAGTAGAACTGAGAGAACAAGGTCAACTAAAATTGAAAGAAAAATGATGCCAAGAGATTGTAACTCAGACCAATGACACTGTTAACATTGTCTCTGGAGGGCTGATAATGAACAGACCTGGCTCCTCTGGGTAGAAGGGTGGTGTACTACAGGGGCAGAGTGAGGCATTTGCTGCCAGAAATCGTCCAAGTGTCAGTTTCCTTTGCTTATTTGTACTTCTGTGTTACAAGAGAGGATTTTATTGGGGGGTGGGGGGAGTGTCCTTCCTGGGATATGAGAGTGGTGCTTTTTTATTATTATTTTAAAGAAGGGTCAACAAAACATTTCTAAAAGTTCAGCATGAGTGAATGGAGCTGTTCTAAGGTTGTGTGTCTACCACTTGGGTCTTGTAATATCTACTCATGGGAAGAGTAGTCTCCATCGGAATCATCCACATGGGTTAACCTTGACTGATGGTAGCTTTCCTTTGAGATGCTCAAGACATGGTCAGGTATGACTGATTCCTGACCTACCCTGAGAGGTAGGAAGGTCTTCTGAACTAATGCGTAAAGTGAAGTAGAAGAGGTGTTTCCAGGGTCCCAGCAACCCCTTATTCTAGGCAACCAGTACATTCTACTGTTTCTCAGAATGAGATTTGTCTGCAGCAGATGGTACCGTTGGGAAACATTGCTTGCCATCCCTCCACATTATTCCTGAATCTAGCCCCCTTCAGGAAGAACCCTGAGAAGGTGGGTCTCAGATGGCTCACAAACAGGGATTGCCCTCTTTATAACTCCATGTTGCTCATTATCTTCCAGGCACAGAATACGGGCTTGTTATGGTGGTTAGACAAAGGGGGTGCAGGGGGCACTAGCATAGAGGTTGTGAGATCTTTGGAGGTAAGGGCTGAGTCTTACATTTCACTGGCATCCTCCACGGTTCTGACCATGGCATAAGGGACATGGTCCACTAAGTAATTTGATAAAAAAAAAACCAAACTAGTTCTCTGTATCCCACATGAGCAAACCAGTCTTGCTGGCGATATGTACCAGCTGGCTTTGTTTGTCTCGGCTCCAGGGCCATAGAATTTATTCATCTCTGTTTCCTGAAGTTACTGCTACATTTAGAAAAATTTCAGAATTGCAGTCTAGTAAGATCCAGTTTCCCTAGGGTCCCAAGTCCAGGGGATAATCAATGGTAGGGTGGGGCACACTATCAGATCAATAAACACCTTTCACTGGCTATTGAGTCATGGTTGATTGACTTGTGTCTGACTGATTTACTAAACCTGGGAGCTTGAGGTGGGACTGACCTCCCAGCAGCCAAAACCAAGAATTGAGTCAGGTGAGCTGTAAGATCTCTGTGAGCTTCCCCAGGGTTAGTTCCCTGCAGATAGTAGCCCCAAATGAAATCTACAGGTTAAAGTTTCCTGGGAACCTGGGTTCATCCTGGGGCAGTGACCAAGTGTTCATGAGCCTTTGGTGCTTGTGGCACAGCAGAGCTGACTCTGTCACATGCCCCTTCACTGGACCCCAGCTCTGACCAGCCCCACCTCTACAGCCCCTGAATTTGTCCACTTTCTGCAGGACTCTCAGAATTGGCCAACTCCTTCCTGAAATACATATTCCTAGAGGCATGTGGATGCACACACACTTATGTATGAGAGTGAACGAGAAGGAGGCAGATGGAGACTGAGATGGAGAAAGATGGGGGAACTGGGACTAGGACTGGATGAATAATTGTCACTGCCACAGGGAACCTCCAGGTGTAGAAATACCCTCTCCTAAGGCATATTGGCATCGCTTCTGCTGGCTAGAGGTTTGGAAGGTGACTCAGATCCCTGAGAAATGACTGGCCCAGGGTCACAGAGTCACATTAGGTCAGAAGTGGAACTTGAAGCCAGGTCCTGATGACTTTCAGGCCCTCTCCTCACCATTCCACTGTAGTTCAGACAGAGAACTGTCTATGTACATGTACCAAGAGGAAGATTCCGCAGTCCTTGAAAACAGAGGAAGCTGGACCAATTGGGGGCTTTGGCGGTGGCAGCTCCTTCTCACGCTCAGTCTGTGGGAGACCCTTCCTCCAGAACAGCCCTCGCATTCAGTACACCCAGCGGAGTTCTAAAGGAATCTTCCTCTCAGCAATACAACGATCCTAGACAATTCTGAAGGACGCAGGATGAGGAATGCTGCCGCCTCCAGAGGAAGAATCGAAGGAGTCTTTTTTCTTTCTTTCTTTTTTGTCTGTTTCCTTGCACAACATGACTAATATGGAAATCTGTTTTGCATGACTGCACAGGTCTAACTCCCATCAAAGAACTCATCTTCTTAAGGATGGGGAAGGGGAGGGAGGGAAAGAACGTGGAACTCAAAAATAAGAAATTGTCAAAAATTGTTCTTACATATAATTGAGAAAAATAAAATAAAAACATTCTTAGAATGTTTTTAAAAAGGAAACTTCCAGAAGATTCTCATGGAATTTTGGGGCCATTTGGGGGCAGCAAGGGGGGGCGGTGCCACAGGGCTACAGCGCTGGTCTTGGAGTCAGGAGGATTTGAGTTCAAATTCAGCCTCAGACACTAGTTAGCTGTGTCACCTGGGCAAGTCACTTGATGTATGTCTGCCTCAGTTCCCCCATCTTTAAAGTGAGGATCATGACAGCATCTCCCTCCCAGGCTCTAACGAGATGATCGTTGGAAAATGCTCAGGACCTTGCCTGGCCCATGGTAAGTGATGCATAAATCTCAGCCATTACTGTTATCATCGCCAAACTCGTCATTCATTAGCCCTCAAAGAATTGTTTAGAAGGTTTTTGGGATTCTTGACTGGGCAACGGAAAGATCGCGGTCATCCTGTCCAGCCCGCAGGCCATAAAGAAAGGTGATAAACGCTCACGTACCTTTAGTATTTCGGGGCTTGCACAACAACTATACACATACTGTATTCAATCCTCACAAGAATGAAAGATAAGACTTTAATTGTCCCCATCTTACAGATGAAAAGACTGAGGCTCGGGGTCCGGCTGCTGGTACGCGCCTGGCTTAGAGCCACGGCTCTGCCCATTCCACCGCTCTGCCTTCTGCTTGGTGGTCTCTCAGCGCCCCTTTTCGGCACCACGAATGGGCGGGTTCCATCGTTGCCCAGGGACACGGAGAGCGAGCAACATGAGTCATAGGGAGCAGTGACGGGTCAGGCCAGGAGAGCCGGCGGGGCGGGAAGGGCACTCCGCGATGAAGCAGATCTAGCGGCACGTGGACTTCGGTGATTAATACAGGGCGAATCCTGGACTCACGGCCGCAGGAGCGGCCACTGGCTACGGGTCGTGAAGCCAGCGAACCGACGTCTGGTGAAGCGGGAGTCAGGCGATAACAGTCATTTTAGGCTCTCAAGGGGAAATGAATGGGTCGTGGGGAGGGGATGGCTGTTGGTCAGTCTACCAATATTTCTCAAGTACTTAATATGGGCCAGACCCAGTGCTAAGCACTGGGGCACAAACCAGGCAAAAACTGCCCCTTCCCTAATGGGCAAACGTGCCAATCACTACTTATTTACTAGACACCAGTGAGATGCATCTTGGTGTTTGTATCTCAAAACCTGAATTCCTTTCAATCCCACGGGCTAATGAGACCCGATGAGGTGCTTCAGAGATGATCCCAGACCCTGCACTCCAGGAGCGGACATTCCCCTCCTTTACACATCTTTCCAACACAGAACCTCTCCAGGATCCAAGGGGTAGGGCAGAGGTTCAGTCAGCTTTTGAAAAGTAGGAGAGAAACAAGAGAAGCCCTGATATTAAAGGGAGATGGAAGAAAAGGAGATAACTGTTTCTCCAAGACAAAAAGTAGGAATCCCCCAGGAAAGTCAGCCTCCCCCGCTCCCTGGACATGAAATTCCTGGGCCTGGTGGTGTTTCCTGTTGTGGCCAGTGGAAGGAGGGATCACGGAGAACAGGCTTTGGAGAAAGCTCAGTGTACAGGGAGGGTTGAGCCTGGTAGGGAGGAGGGAGCAATAGTGGTTTTGGTCATGCCTGAGCAGGGTCACTCATTGGCATGGGTCCAGGAAGAGTCTTTAGGATGCAAACACAAGGCCAAGACCATGTCTTCTTGGCCAACCTAAGGAGCTTCTGTGCCAGAAGCATGTCTATGTGTGGATCCGCATGCTGTTTCTCCAAGGCTGAGAGAATGTTTTGTATGTCTTGTCTTGATTGTATGAAATACTGGACTTCTCTATTGCCTGTGAAGCTGAGGGATGGGCTAAAGGCAAGTTTCCAGTGCCCTGTAGGCCCAAGGGGGCCATGCAACAGCAGTGGGCAAGGGTACTTGACCCTTGGGGGAAGAGGGAGGAGGCTGGTGCCTCGATGCCGAGATGAGGCCAGATATGGCAAGCTTGTCAAGGCAGAGAAATGAGGAGAAGCATTGACACATGGTGTTCAGAGGGTCCCACTGGGTCCTGAGCAGAGAAAGTCCAAACAGAAAGAGACTCTCTGAAGGACCAACCTCCAAGAGAGCAGAGACTGAAACAGCCCATGAGTCATGGTTAGAGAAGGGCGAGCTGAAAGTCGCTAGCAGAATCCAGCATGGCCTGAGAGCTTAGGAGATTTCTGGAGTGGCCGCTGCGAGCACCCAAAGGCCCCAGGGAGCAGCTACCGGTCTCCCCCATCCCCATCTGCCCAGGATCCTCCCAAGTCCCTACGAGGCTCCTCTTCTATCTCCGATTTGGGAGATAGTGTAGGCTATACCCTTGGTATATAAAACAGGCTAACTCAACTTCCTAATGTTCTTCTACTATTTACAATTGCTTTCATGTCTTAATTAAATAGTTTTGCAATTGCAATGATTCATCTTTCATAGTCTAGTAATGAGAGAGAAGGGCACTTAATAAATTGAATTAAACTGGGTTTAATGGGGGCTCAGGCTATCATCTGTATACCTGATGACTCAGAATAGCCATTCTACATCTGGGCAAAAGGGAGTAAGGAGACAGTGCTTGAAGTCACCGAAGTTTCAGGGACGTATGTTTCAAAGCTTCAAAAAAAAGAAGAAAAATGTATGTATGTATGTATGTATGTATGTATGTATCAGTATACATGTATGTATCAGTATGTATGTATGTGTGTATGTATGTATCAGTATGTATGTGTGTATGTATGTATGTATCAGTATATATGTATGTATGTGTGTATGTATGTATCAGTATGTATGTATGTATGTATCAGTATATACGTATGTATGTATCCATATATATGTATGTGTGTATGTATGTATCAGTATGTATGTATGTATGTATCAGTATATATGTATGTGTGTATCAGTATGTATGTATGTATCAGTATATATGTATGTATGTATGTATCAGTATATATGTATGTATGTGTGTATCAGTATGTATGTATGTATCAGTATATATGTATGTATGTATCAGTATATATGTATGTATGTATCAGTATGTATGTATATATCAGTATGTATGTATGTATGTATGTATCAGTATATATGTATGTATGTATGTATCAGTATATATGTATGTATGTATGTATCAGTATATATGTATGTATGTATGCATGTACCAGTATATATGTATGTATGTATCAGTATATATGTATGTATGTATGCATGTACCAGTATATATGTATGTATGTATCAGTATATATGTATGTATCCGTATATATGTATGTGTGTATGTATGTATCAGTATGTATGTATGTATCAGTATATATGTATGTATGTATGTATCAGTATATGTGTATGTATGTATGTATCAGTATATATGTATGTATGTATCAGTATATATGTATGTATGTATGCATGTACCAGTATATATGTATGTATCAGTATATATGTATGTATGTATGCATGTATCAGTATGTATGTATGTATCAGTATATATGTATGTATGTATCCGTATATATGTATGTGTGTATGTATGTATCAGTATGTATGTATGTATGTATCAGTATATATGTATGTATCAGTATATATGTATGTATGTGTGTATCAGTATGTATGTATGTATCAGTATGTATGTATGTATGTATCAGTATATATGTATGTATGTATCAGTATGTATGTATGTATGTATGTATCAGTATATATGTATGTATGTATGTATCCGTATATATGTATGTGTGTATGTATGTATCAGTATATATGTATGTATCAGTATATATGTATGTATGTGTGTATCAGTATGTATGTATGTATCAGTATGTATGTATGTATGTATCACTATATATGTATGTATGTATCAGTATGTATGCATGTATCAGTATGTATGTATGTATGTATGTATCAGTATATATGTATGTATGTATGTATCAGTATATATGTATGTATGTATGTATCAGTATATGTGTATGTATGTATGTATCAGTATATATGTATGTATGTATGCATGTACCAGTATATATGTATGTATGTATCAGTATATATGTATGTATGCATGTACCAGTATATATGTATGTATGTATGTACCAGTATATATGTATGTATGTATGTATCAGTATGTATGTATGTATGCATCAGTATGTATGTATGCATGTATCAGTATATATGTATGTATGTATGTATCAGTATATGTGTATGTATGTATGTATCAGTATATATGTATGTATGTATGTATCAGTATATGTGTATGTATGTATGTATCAGTATATATGTATGTATGTATGTATGTACCAGTGTATATGTATATATGTATCAGTATATATGTATGTGTGTATGTATGTATCAGTATGTATGTATGTGTGTATGTATCAGTATATATGTATGTATGCATCAGTATATATGTATGTATGTATGTATCAGTATATATGTATGCATGTATGTATCAGTATGTATGTATGTATCAGTATATATGTATGTATGTATGTATCAGTATATATGTATGCATGTATGTATCAGTATGTATGTATGTATGTATCAGTATATATGTATGTATGTATGTATCAGTATATATGTTCGGAGGAACAATATTCCTCAGACTTTTCTCCCATTCATTGCACTCCAACAAACATTTATCAAGCCCTTCTTGTGTGCCTGACACTAGGAATACGAGGACAAAACAGAAGCCAGTTCCTGTTCTCAAAGTGCTTATATTCTGCTGGGAAGATGCAGCATGGACGCAGGCAAGTGAATAGAAGATCAACTGAGCAAAGAGAGAGCAATGCCTTGGTGAATTGGGAAAGATTTCAAGCAGGAGGCAGCCCCTTAAGTTGACCTTGAAGGAAGTTTCAACTAACAGAAATGCCATCTTTGCAATTCCTCTAATATCGTCATAGAGTCAATGGAAGATGTTCTTGAGGATCACGTACCCTATTACTTTACAGGTATAGAAAATGATGCTGAGACATCAAGCAATGTGCTCAATGGGATGAGACATGAGATCTTATCATCAACTGGGGAATGACTGAACAAGTTAGGTAATGTGTGATAGCGACGGAACACTATTGTGCTATAAATGAGGAGCAGGATGCTCTGAGGAAAACCTGGAAAGACTTACACGAACAAATGCAGAGTGAAGTGAGCAGAACCCAGAGAACAGTGTACACAGTAAGGGCAATATTGTATGATGAAGAGCTGTGAATGGCTTAGCTATCCTCCACAATACAACGAGTCAAAACAATTCTGAAGAACTCATGATGAAAAATGCTATCCGCCTCCAGAAAAAGAACTGAATACAAATTGAAGCAGACTTCTTAAACTTTATTTTTCTTATTTTTCGCTTTTGATCTGTGTTTTCTTTCACAACATGGCTAATATGTAAATATGCTTTCCATGACTGCACATGTATAACCTTTGCCAAATTGCTTTCCTTCTCAGGGAGGAGACAGAAAAAAGAGGGAAAGAGAGAATTTGGAACTCAAAAGTTTTTTTTTTTTAAAAAGAATATTAAAACTGTTTTTGCGTGTGATTAGAAAAAAATAAAATATAATTGAAAAAAAAGAACCAAGGTCCTCCAACCCATCTAGTTCTGTGATTTGTCCATTTTCAAGGCTAACTTCCCAAGTCCTTGGTAGAAAAAGTATCTGGGGCTAAAAATATCCACTGGATGGATTGTTTAGACAGTGGAGAAATGCAAACCTCATCCCAGCTCCCACACTATTTATAGGATTATGATTCTGAAGATCTTTGAGTATTTAAGTTGTCAACAGAAATTCCTTCTCTGCGTGAGGTGCCTTGAAAATCTCTATATATCTGGTGCTTCGCTGGTCTCCTTCAAGGCTGTCATCCAAGGAAGGAGAGGGACCTCATCTCTCAGCCTGGGTCAGAGAAGCATCAGATTGAACCCACATGCAACTCAGTAAATATTTACTGAATGAAAGAACCCCATAGAAGTGTAGAGATAATAAGGGTGTTTTGTTCCGTTCTATAACTGGGAAGAAAAAGCCCAAAGCTGGTCTGCTTACATGTTCTCTGAGATGACATCAGGGATCACAGACTGCGAGCCATAGAGGACTCAAAAAGCCCTTATTGTCCATGAGGAAACTGAAGATCAGAGACTGAGAGATTGGCCCAAGGTCATACAGTAAGTGGAAGGGCTGGGATTTGAACGCGGGTCCTCTGGCTCCATCTTCTCACCTCTGATCTGACCATACTTTCCCCTACCAGGCTGCTATCATGATCTACAGGGAGATTTCAGAAGGAGCTATCTTCTCTACCTCCAGTGACCAGGATGCCCACCAGGAGACACTACCTGGGCCATGCGAAGGATCCTGAAGCCAAAGTTTGGGGGACAGTGTGGGGTGTTGTTGGAGACTAGAGTAGTCCCCTAAGTGCCATTGTGGCTTGAGTCTTATTTTAATTAACCAGACATGTAAGCAAGCTTTGTTCTGGATGCTGAAGATATAATGGCAAAGCTGAAGTAACTGCTGCCCCCAAAGAGCAAAAGGGAAACAGTTAGGACAAAGCATGTGCCATGCATGCCAGGAGGGAGGACACCAGCAGGTGGGGGAGCAGGAAGGAGGGAACACTGGTCAAGTCCTGAAGGACCCAGAGATTCTAAGACACAAGAGAGGAAAGGGGATGAAGACAGCCATAAAGGGTTGGTTTGACCAGCAGACCTGATAGAGTGGGCTGAGCATGGTTTAGATTTCCAGGAGCAGTAGCCAGTTCCTTCAAGTCCTTTGGCCAAATTCATTAGTTCCTTTCAGTTAAACACAGGGTGACCCAAAGGGACACCCTGTGTGCAGCCGCTCTCTGACCAGGTAGGAATCGTCTCCTTCCAGCTCTTCATCCCAGGGCCTGGAGGGCTTATTTTGTCTCTGATCTCTGGCTTTCCTCTTAATTTCACTCTGTAAACCCTTCAGAATATGACCCATTCACAGAGCTCCAGGGAAGACATTAGTTCTCTTTTCACATTCCCAAACAGATTTTGCTTTAATTGACTTTCAAAGGAAAATACCAGAGTCAAGAACTCTACAGTGGAACTCCTCATTCTCATCTGTATTCTAAAGACAGCAGCCCATGAGAGCTGCCATTCGTTCAGCCACGTGAGAGGTAATGGGCACAACTCTGAACTGGGCTGACCTGTGGGGATCAGAATGGTCCTCAGTCTTATGTGGCCTGTGATCTGGGACCAAGAGGTAGGAAAGAAAACACAAAAACAAGCTGAGGTGCACCTGCATCTAAGCCGGTTAATCTCTGATGTCCCATTGGCAGATTTAGTTGGGAGAGAAGGCTAAGAAGGGGCATGAAAACTGACATCAAGTATGAGAAGGGTGTTGGTGAAAGAGAGATTAGCCACGTCATGCTCATCCCTTGGGGGACAGAACAAGATGCCTTGGGTAGAATCTGGAAAGAAATGTATTCAGACCTAATGCAAGACATTACTACCAAACCATGAAAGCAAAAGTGGAATGGGCTGCCAAGAGAGGTGACTGGCTCCTCATCACAGGAGTTCTCTAATCAGAAGCTTGGATGACCACCTGCCAGGGATATTATAGAGCAGATTACTGTTCTGGTGTGGGTTGGACTGGAGCCCCTGAGGCCACTTCCAACCAGGAGATTTTGGAGCTCTCAGTGTTCCTGAGAGCCTAGATTCACAAAATACCCCCACTTATAGGAGGATATTTTCTCAGTCTTTTCTCTATAAAAGCCAGATTCAGGATATGATTTTACAATATAAGGAACTTGGTACCAAGAGGTAGGAAAGAAATGACCAGTGAATACTCTGAAATTACAAAGTAGCATCCTATTGGATATGAATCAGGAAGGGGACATCCAAACCAGAGACCAATGTTTCACCACGTTGCAGAAGAAATGAAAGGTTAGGTGAAGTCCTGGTGCACAACTGCCTCCTCCACCAAGTGAAGTCATACAGCCTAAAAGAAGCAAGGCAGCATCTGGAAGTAAGATGGATTCTTTTTTCCAACTCATTCCACTGAGATGGAGTCTATGCTTCCCCCAGGAGAGAGCCAACGTCATGGAGTGGTCATCTTAGGGAGGGACAACCTAACCCCACTGAGATGGTGGCATTCGTTGTTATACACGTAAACGGAGTCCTCTGCAAGATGAAAGAAGTCGTAGAAACATTAAGTCAAACTAGCAATCTGGTCCAGTGGGCACCGTTCTGCACCAGATAGTACCAATGTCTTTGGATACCCAGCACCAAGCACAACAAGCAGACACATAGTAGGTGCTTAGTGAACGCTTGTTGAATGGAATGTGGTCAGGGTAAGTCACTTTTCTTCTAAAATGATAAGAAAACAAACTGAAAAAGACTTTTATAATCTCTGGTATTTTGGGAACTCAACAAATTAGAAGAGATCCTTGCAGGTCCCTCAACATGTCAAGTCCTTATAAATGCCATTGTTTCCTGGTAGAATGTGAAAATTTGCTCGTCCCAGACAGAGTTGCCCAAGTTGGACTAGACCTCAGAGGTCATTGAGTTCAACCTGCGCCCATCCTAAACCAGACTCTTTGTTCCTGAAGAGTATGAATAAGAGGAGAACTGGGACCTTTGGAGGATCCCACTTTGTGGCAGCTTTAAAGCAGGGCTCCTAAGCTAGGAGCCAAGAACACTTGATTTTAGTACTCTGATCATTTCAACATAATTGGTTCCCTTTGTGATCCTGTGCTATATATTTTATATATTTAAAGGCACTACTCTGCAAAGGGACCTGGAAGCTTCACCTGTCTTCTGCCCAAAGGGTCCACGACATGAACAAGATGAAGACTCCCTGGTCTAAGTACGAGGAAGTTTTCCCTGATGTTAAGCCTATGTCTGCCTCTCTTGGATCCACTGTTCCTGGTTCTGCCCCCCACCTCTGGCCAGGGTTAAGCAGAACAAATCCCATGTGATATCCTCTCTAAGTCTTCACTTCCCTACTCTAAGCATCCTCAATGCTTGCCTTAGATAGCGTCGTGTTGAAACTCTTCACCATCCTCCTGGCATTTTTCCAAATGCTCTTGAGAGTTCACATTAACAAAAAACATTCACTAGTTAAATAAATTAATGAAAGTTGCTAAGAGTATGGATTGGCAAATTGAGGGAGAGAGATAAATAAATGCAAGGGAAGAGAAAAGAGGTGAGACAAAGGGAGTGACCATGACAAGAACTCAGAGAAGCACCGCATAGTAGGCATCTCAGGAGTTCCAGTTAATTCCTGGCTGTGCCATGTGAGATCCAGGCAACCTTGGACAAGTTAGTCAGCCTCCCTGTGCCTGGCTTTCCTCTTCTGTAAAATGGAAGGGGTGAGCCAGATAACCCCTGCGGTCCTTCCATTTCTAGACTTATGTTTCCATGATACTCTGATTGAAGAACCTAACCATGAAGACCCACAGTACTGGTGTAAAAAGGCAGACTGGCTGGGCAATTCAGTGTGGGCTCATAGCTGTGTCTTTACTAGCTGTGCCACCCCCTGCTCATGTCTTCCTCCACACATTTGCCTCCAGCTGCTCCTTTCTCTGGCCAGACCAATGGTGGCATCAGTAGTGGACTCTGAGCCCAGGGCTTGCCATTTGCTCTAGCACTTCTAGCCTACCCTGGCTATTTCTCTCCAAACGCTTTAGCACAAATCTACACACCACCCAGGAGCTTACAATGCTTCCTGTTCCCTCTCTTCTCCCAACAGGGAAATGTCCTTATTGCCTGCTGTCATCCTCGGAGGGCTGGGCAATGCTGACTTTGTCCCAAGGACCTCTCTCTGAGCTGAGTTGTGGCAGGTGCCAGGCCAGAGCCCATTTGCGTATACCTGGAGCAAGCATCGGGTACATTTGTCTCTGTAGACAACAGATGGTCTTCTCTGGAGGCAGTCACTGTCCCAGGAGTCCTTCTTTGACCTTCATTCCCCCAAGATCTACAGAGAGAAGCTGTACCTCTTGGCATGCACTAGTCATGGTATTGCCCAGAATGCCCACAATGCAGACACCACCTGGGCCTGCAGGCCAGAGCCAGGACACAGCTCTCCTCCAATAGGAAGGAGCAATAACACATCCCTCTCTCTGCTTCCTAAGAAGCTCAATGGATGAGTCCCCTTCAAGTCAGTAGCTATGTCCAAGAAAGCTCCCAAGGCTTCCTCCAAGAGTCAGCCAAGGGTTCAAGTTTCCTCCTTCTCTCATTAAAAAGATCAAAGTCCCAGGATTACAGCCTGGACTACCACCCAATGGCCAGTCATGGCCAGCAACAAAGTCATTCAAGAGTACTTGCTTATGTTGTTGACCTCATCTGCCATGTGTTTCACCCATAGTTCCAAGCAAGTTCAGACCTAGGGGATATGGCACAGCCTCCACTTTGGGGTGTCACACAATGGCCCCTTTAAACCTAGAATTCATGGCCTGCCTACATGCTTGAGGATAAGGAGCTGATCTAAGCTACCAACCATCACTGCCACCTCCCCTTTAGCATATATCACCCTGGATTCACTTTCCCTTTAAAACCTCCCCAAGGAACAGCTAGGTGGTGCAATGGATAGAGCACCAGTGCAGGATTCAGGAGGACCTGAGTTTAAATCTCACCTCAGACACTTGACACTCGCTAGCTGTGTGACCTTGGGCAAGTCACTTAGCCCCAATTACCTCCTACTGGGTCATCCCCAGTCATCCTCATGAATATCTGATCACCGGATTCAAATGGCTGTGGAGGAGAAGTGAGGCTGGTGACCTGCACAGCCCTCCCTCACTCAAAAACAACCCAGTCAAGTGCAAGTCATGTCATTATTTCTCTGATGGCAAGGTCTTCTTTGGCACCAAAGAATGAACACGCACACAAAACCTCTCCAAGGAAGAATGAATGAGTGGCTAAAATCCTCTGGCAATGCTGAAGATGTTTATGAACCCCCTTTTCCCCAGGAAACATTGAGAGGTGAATAGCAAGTAACTATGTCTCCATAGAAGCTGCAAATTTGATGTCACTGCCTTTGACATTTTTTTCAAAAGGATTTAAATTGTACATTTAAATGATTTCCAGAAATCCCTCACAAATCCTCCCTCACAAACCAATCACGTGGTAACCTTCCACCAAGGCCTCTGGGATTCTTCAGAAGTCACGAACACTGATGGTCTAATGGAAGTCACCTACTTTACCTTGGTCCGAGGTGACAGCTGGGGGTGGAAAGAGTCTGAACACACAATCAAACTTTCACAGCCCCAGTTTCATAATCCTGAATAAACTAAGCTTTCTGAGAGTAACTGCCTTCTGAGCTAGGCTTGCAGATACCCAGCTCTGCGGCTGAGCACTTTGGGCATTCTCCCCAGTATCACCATGCTATATTGGATAGTTTTCTCATAGCCTCAGTGAGGGTGGCTTCCTGTGAGAGTCAGCACTCTTAGCAGGTCCTGGCTACCCTCCCAGCCCAGACCCCTGCTTTCCAAGAGGACGGCGCTCACTTGACACTAGAAAAATGCCCAGTGGTCTTTGGATGGTGGGAAAGAAATGGTGGTTTAGACAGAACAAGGATGTGCCATCTGAAGGGCTTACTTGACGAGGACATATGCAAGGCTCCTCCTCTAACGTTCAGTTGGTTGTTAACTCGGAGTCCTGGACACTCATCAAACCTGTTCACCCAGACAAGAAGCAGAGTATCTCCTTGACTATTCCCATCCAATATCTGAATAGATCTGAGGTCCTGTGACTTCTCCCTGTAGTAATCCACATCATAGGCTATCTACATCTGCTCCTCTCTTAGAACTCTCATGTCTACCAATAAGTTCTCCAAAGAAGGTCCAGTCTACCCCATACCCAAGGGCCTTCCTCCAGGGTAGGGGTCCTTGTTTGTGCCATGGCTCCTTTTGACAGGCTGATGAAACCTCGGGACTTCTCAGAATCATGTCTTTAAAACATTGGATTTCAAAGGAAACTGTTAATATTGAAATGCTGTTATCAAAGCATTTTTTAAAAGTTCATAGATCCCAGGTTTGGAGCCCCTGCTCTCAATGTTTTTTTGTTGTATGGGTTCCGGGGGAACAGGGACAGCCAGGCAATCTACTGTCCAGTCATTCCTCATCTTTGCACCTGATAGAAACCCCTGCTTCTTATCTTTTTGTTGGTCCAGAGAGTCTGGAGCTCAAAGTACCCGTTTGAGAGTAGGCTGTTGGCTCCCTGAGGTTTTGGAGGTCGTTTGGGGTCTCGCTTCCCTTGCTTGTTGTTTTGAGTCAGAGAGCACATAGATTTCCAGATTTTTATAGCCTCTGTCATCCTTCTCAAGGGAAATCAAATGGAAAAGTGAAGTTACTTCTTGGCAATGGGATGCCTCACTGTCTAGGTCTCCTAGAATAAAATTAGTGATAACAATAATGGATTTCATTGATACAAAATGTATGACAAACATCGACTCATTTGACTAGATTCAGGCTCATATTCTCAGGTAAGATGCACAGGTAAATAAGACTGGTCATCCTTCTGCATGCATTATTAAAATAATGGTTGACAAGTGCGTGGCTTTTCAAGAACAGGCTCTACTGGACTGACTTCTGTTACTCCAGCCTGGGGTTGGAATCTCCTTTGGGCAGAGTCAAACCACACTTCAGCAAGTTGTCTGCTGGCTGTTTGGAAGAACAATGAGCAGCAACTACAAAGGGGCAAACTTGGTATCTGGAAAAAAATCTCCCAATCATGACAGCTGTCCCAGGAGGGCCTGGCAACCCTGGGAAGCAGATTGCCTTCCCTGGAGGTCTTCTAGAAATGGCTAGATTACCACTGTTTGGCAAATTGCAGAGGGTCAAGGGTTGGACTAGAGAGTTTGGCTTCCCTTTAAGTTCTGCAAAAATCTTTGGGTACTTGGATTGTAGACATATGACTGGAAGCGACCTTGAGTGTACTAAGGTCAGTCTCCTCATTTCACAGATGAGGAACATGAAGCAGACGTTAAGGGATTTCACCAGAGTCACGGAGCTACAGCACTTCTGAGGAGAGATTGGAACCCACAACCCTGCACTCTCTGTTCACTGTACCATGTTGCTGCTTGTGGTACCTAAGAGTTAGGTGGATCTAGTTGACCCAGGCCGAAAGAGTGGTGGCTAATGACTCAATGTGAATGGGAGCACTGGAGGAGGGTCCTGGTGGAATGTCACTGTCTCTGCCCTTGGCCTGGTTCTCCTCAACGGTTTTATCAATGGTCTGGATGAAGGCATGGATGTCATGGCTATCAGATTTAGGAATGACAGAGAGCTGGGAAGGAGAGCTAATTCATCAGATAACAGAATCAGGGATCAAAATTACCTTGACAGGCTGGAACACTGAGCTTAATCTAATAAGATCAAATTTAATCAGGATAAATATAAAGCCCCACACCTGGGTTTTAAAAATGATTATTTGAGGACAGGATGGGGAGATATGAATGAAGATAGGATACAGGAAAGGAACCTGAGGCTGGTCATGGACAGCAAGTCCAAAGAGTCATCTGTGACCCTGATGGCTGTCAGGGGGGTGCCCACCACAGTCCTGTTCTGGTATCTTTCTGAGGTTTGAAGGTGACTGCAGACTCCTGAAGTCCTAGCCAGGACTCCCACCCAGCCCTCACCATGACCTTGTTCCAGCCCCTGAAGTTGTAAAAGTGGCTGACTCTAGAGCACGGTCCCTGCCTGGACCTCCTGCATCATCCATACCCTCCCATCCCTCCTCCTTAGCCAGATCAGTCCCACTGCCTTCTCCCTGCTAGGCATTTGCAGAAGGGTCTCCAGGGACTTGAAGTCCTTAAGACTGTGAGCTCAAATCCTCACATCAAGTCAAATCAATAAGCATTTATTAAGAGCCTACTTTATACTGGACCCTGTGCTGGGGATACAATGAAAGGCAAAGACAGTCTCTACCTATAAGGAGCTCACCATCCAAAGCTTTATAGCCAGGTGGCTATGGACAGATCACTCAAATTCTCTGTACTCTACTTTCCTCCCTGGTGACTCTTAGTGGTCCTATCTAGAGTAAGTTTAGCGGGAGCCTGGGGTGTGTGTGAGATGCAATTTCAGTCCTAGACCCTATAAAAGATCATTCCCAGAGTCACAAAGGAGTCTCAACCTGCTTCTTTGGAGGCAGCATCCACCCTGTTGAAAGGTCTTGTACAGAATGGTGGTCCCTCCAGACTTTGTCCTGCTCAGACCACCTCTATAGGGTTAGGGTCAGTTCTGAGCAGAAAGCTGGTGAGTGTCCCAGAAGGCAACTGGATGGAGAATGGTCTTGGGTCCATGTCATCTGAGGATTGATTAAAGGGACTGGAAATGCTTAGACTGGAGAAGTCTCAGGAGATCTCGTGAAAGCTATGCTCAAGTTAATAATAATAGCTAACATTGACATAGCACTTACTACCTTGATCAGGATGGATTTTAATGAAAGTGTAGTAGAAGGAATTACTGGATTTGGAGTTACAGGACCAGGGTTTGAATCCAAGCTCAACTAATTGAGAAAGCCTCCCTCCCCCAATTCTTCTGGGCCTCAGTTTCCTCTCTTCTAAATTGAATTACTTGAACTTAATGTTTTTGGAAGTCCTACCCTACCTTCAATCTTGTGATGCTATGAATAGGCTACACAAGCCAACGGGTAGTAGTTGCAAAATCAGATTTAGATTTAACCTAAGGACAAACTTCCTGACAATTGGAGCTGTCCAAAGTGGAACATTGCCTTGGGAGGTGATGAGTTCCTCACTTTGGGAGGTCTTCAGGCAGCAGCTGGATTAACTCCCGTTTGGGGATAGTGTCTAGTGGTCCTTTTCTCAGGCCCCAATTGAATGAAATGGTCTTGACCATTGGTCCTATCCAACCCTGAGATTTGACAATGGATTCCCAGGTGGCTGTGAACTTTATAAGGCAGCTCTAAAAGTATTCATCAAAGACAAAGAAAATCCAGGACAGGGGTCTTTAGCCTAGGGGCTGTGACTCTGTTTGAAAAGAATTATTCTTTATGAGTGTATTTCAATAGAATTGGTTTCCTTTGTAATGCTACACAATTTATTTTGTTCATTCAAACATATACTTCTGAGGAAGGGGCTTGGCAGCTTGCCAGAGGATCCATGACATACAACAGACTAAGCCAATTAAAAGAGGTAAAAGTTTTCTGGGGCCAGGCTCTATCCTGCTCCTGTCAGTGACTCTAGGACCCAATGTTATTAGCCCTTTAGAAAAGGGATCTCGAGCTAGTCTTTGACTCCATCTTTCCTACAAGCAGCCATTCGTGACACCAGGTGGCATGTGAACCTGGCATCCTGCCCACATAGCTGGTATCAGAGCCAGGGAAGCCTTTATTGAAATGCAAATCAGAGCTGTATCCACAGGTCAGTGCCAAGGTTATTTATATTTGGAACGCTGCTACATCTCCCCACCTTCTGTACTGAATCCAGGCCCAGAAAGCGTGGCTAGAAAGGTGCATGCTGGGAACAAGGCATCTGTGAACACAGGGATGTTTCATGTTCTGCAGAACTATGCCTCCAAACCACCCTAGCTCAACATCATCTGCAACCTAGATAAAGTCAAGCTCCCCAACTTTAAGTAGAATTGATAGATGAATGGAACGCTTTGTTAATGGAGATGCTATTTTCTTGCCTGCACACAAGATTCATATCAGTGAACTGAATTAATCCATCTCTTTGCAGCTCTTGGAAGTGGTGAATCAGGGACTGCCAAGGAAGACAGAGTAATCATGCGAACAGAAGGAAAACATTTTCTCAAGATAGGACCCCAAGAGAAAGGCCAGGGAGGGTCAGCCATGTAACTGAAGAGACTCAGCAATCTGGAGGATCCCAGAAGTGACAAGCAGAGGATGTAAAATGGGGAAGCCTTGGTTGCCTCTAGGAGAAGTGTGAAAGTCACTCATCACCCTGGATTTCCTTTAGTTTCCTCATCAGTAAAAGGACGAAACCATTAAAAGTGAAAAAAAAGACAACATTGATGACTTCCAAGGACTGCAAAGTATCAGATTAATTCAGTTCACTGATATGAATCTTGTGTTCAGGCAAGAAAATAGCTTCCCCATTAACAAAGCATCCTGTTCACTTGTCTATTATCCTTAAAGCTGGGGAGCCTGGCTTTGTCTATGTTGCCAATGATGTCGAGTCATGGTGGACTAAATGGCCTTGGGATGCAGTTAGTTTGATGGTGATGGTAGTGATGGTGGGAAACCTGTCATCCCCATCACTGCTACAAGGGCTCCAATTAATTCTATATCAGGACTTGAAACTGTGTGATTACCAGCTCCAGAGGAGAATAGGGATAATCCAAGAGTGGTGATCTCTTGCCAATTAATGATACAGAAAGTCTGAGCACCAAGGAGATACCACAAGAGACTGCCAACGTCAGACCAAGAGATGTTCATTTGGAGGGAACTCAGTGAGGACAGCCTCCAGATGTCTGCAGGAGCTACGCACAGTGAGTGAGTTCTTTAACAATATCTTAACACCTCTCATCATCATCCATTGAGAACAAAGCCAAAAAGTACTGCCAGAGTCATTCCAGGTTTCTCTATTTGTTGGACATTGAAATTGTGGTGACCAAAGGTTCACTGAAAGCCTTACAGTCTATTATTAGCAGTGATGACCCTTGTGAAGAGGGGGCATCAAACATATCATCCAGAAGAGCTGGATAGCTCCCAGAGTGAGAACAAATGAGACCGGCATGCCCAAGTCAGAGAAGACACAAGAGGCCTCTGAGACTTTGGGTCTTGTGCCCAGCACAGGAAGGCAGGGATGGGTTGGGATCAGAACTGCTGGACGTGAGGAGATCACAGACCCTTTGGAATAATAAAGTCTAAAAGGATTTCTCAGAAGGCATCAATAATTAATGTAATTTGAGAAAATCATGCACCTGTCATCTGAGGGAATGGGGACCAGCTACTTTTTCTAGCCGACTCCCAAAAGATGAGGCTTGAACCACCCTACTTGAATTATTGTGAACAAATGTGGGCCACTCACTCACTTGGAAGGCTTCATGACACTGCTAATAGAGCACCAGCACTGCAGTCAGAAAGATCTGAGTTCAGATTTGACCCCAGACACTTCCTAGCTGTGTGTGATCCTGTGCAAGTCACTTCACCCTGATTGCCTCAGTTTCTTCATCTGTAAAATGAACTGGAGAAGGAAATTACAAACTACTCCAGTATCTTTGCCAAGAAAACCCCAAATGGAGTCACAAAGGGTCAGATACAAATGAAAATGACTCAGTAATAACAACACTCACTCAAACAAAACATAAGTATGCAGAATGAAAGGTGCTGTCTTCACCGAGCTCGCCTTCGATAGAGAGATAAAGTCTGTGTACATATGAGTGTGTACAAAAGCAAAAGTAGTGTGTGTGTGTGTGTGTGTGTGTGTGTGTGAACAAGGTATGTTAAGGGCACAGGAAGGGTGGAAGGAAGGAAGGAAGGAAGGAAGGAAGGAGAGAGGGAGGAAAGGAGGAAGGAAAGGAGAAGGGAAGGAAGGAAGGAAGAGAGGGAGGGAGGAAAGGAGGATGGAAAGGAGGAGGAATGAAAGAAAGGAAGAAGGAAGGAAGGGAGGAAAGGAGGGAGAAAGGAAGGCGGAAGGGAGGAAGAGGGCATGGGGAGGAAGGAGGGAGGTAAGTGAAATCTCAGTTCTGCTTTGATTCACTTCTTTTCTATGATCTTGCCTTCAAGTCTTAGCTCCAGTCCCAGTCCCAGCCTCTGCCGAAGGTTTCCCTCACTCCTCCTCCCCTCCCTGTGCCTTCTCTCCGAAATTATCCCTATTTGATTCTGTGTCTCTCTGGTGTTGTTTACATACTCTCTCCCCCATTAGGTTGTGAACTCCTCAAGGGCAAGAGACTGTCTTTTGTTTCTCTTTGTGCCCCTAGTGCTCAGCACAGTGCCTGGCACACAGTAAGTGCTTAATAAATGCTCGTTGCCTGACATTTCCTTACTATCTTACCAGCTGTGATGCTAGCCAGCCAGAGACCATCCCCAAGAGGTTCGTATGCCTTGGGGTTCCACTGCCCAGGCTGATGAGTGACCTCCTCACCTGACCCACTCCTTCAAGCAGGCCACACATATGCTTTGCTTGAATCCCCACACATCTTCCCGCTCGCCATCTGATTGTCATGCGTGTACCCTCCTCGGTGCCCTCTCCTTCTCCTCCGGTTACAGAGATCATTGTCTCCTTGACTCTGCCATAGTTTCTGGGTGTGTGTGTGTCAATTTATCGCCCCTCACCCTGTCCCTTCTCACCTTCTTTGTTTTCTAGACCACTGTGCCCACCCTGATCACCCTTTCCCATGGGTGATCTCTCTCTCTCTTGCCGTTTTCCCTTTTCTCCTTGCATTCTGTGTGTCAGCACAGTGCCTGGCACACAGAAGCTGCCTGACATATGCTCCCTCACTCATTCATTCATTCATTCGTTCATTCGTTCATTCACTTATTCAATTCCTTTACTGCCTTCCTGGTTTTCTGACAATTAAGCAGCTTTGCTGAGGTTACAGAAGCAAGATCCTCAACCCTGGCACTGGCTCCGAGCTGAATGGACCACGTGGAATCACTGGGGCCAGCTTTGCTCAGCCCCCGAGGCCAACTTACTGTGTTTGCTCAAGAACTAATTACCTTCGAGCTAAGAAAGAGCAGTGAGTTCACCTGTAGTCTCCAGTGACTGATAAAGCCTGACTGTTGTTAGAGTGGCTACACATTATTGAAGGATTAAAAACGAGGCATTCTATCCTCAAATCTGAGCATTCCTGAGACCCAGCAGAGCTGGAACAGGGAGGAGGCAATCACATTTTTAAAGTGCTCTCATCATGAAAGGCAGCAAGACACAAGAATCATTGGGACATGGGGTATATTGATTTCCAGATACTATAAAATCTAATGCCTTGTCATCTCAGGGATTCTAGCCCTTAGCATAGTTCCCAGTACACAGTAAGAGCTCAATAAATGCTTGTTGACTAGAGTGGATTGAATGCTGTTTCTAGAGCCACAAAGACCTGGGTTCAAATTCCACTTCCAACACTTGTTAGACATGTTGACCACAAGCCATTCATTTTAACAGCTCTGAACCTCACCTTTCTCATCTGTAAAATGGGGAATAGTAGCAATTGGCCCACAGGATGTTTTCTTGTGAGGATTCAGAGAGATCTCATATTTGCTGGCACTTTGTAGACTTTAAAGTGCTCTTTCTATATATGCCAGGGATCACTAGAAGGAATGTCATGGAGACCCATTTTTTTTTTAAGTTTTCCCATAATTCTCTGAAGAGTGTCCAGGGTGATGTTTACATCTGGGGTAATCTCAGGCTAAGGAATAGAGAAGGAGGGAGGAGGAAGGAAGGGAGAAAGTGAGTTGGTGTTTCCAGATAATTGAGGAGATGACCCAAGAAATAGAACTTAGGTCAGAAGTCCATGATGCTCAACAAAGCAACACTATCGATCATCCCCTTCCCTAAGTCTGACTGATTAACCCTAAGTCCTAGATGCTTAAATTCACTCTCTCGAAGTAGCTCAAGGTTGATCCACTTTTCTTGGCTGCCAAACCATCATGCTGACTTCATTGAGTTTACAATCCCCTAAGACCTTTGGACTTTCTTCAGTCTGATTGTTTTCATTTTCTTTTTTATGGCATTTTTAATCATCAGCAAACATAAACATTTTAATATACAAAGAAAAGAAAGAGGATTGTTTCAAACCAAAAAAAGTGGGACACAGAGCATTTTCTTCTTTGTCATCACGATCATCATCATCATCGAAGTAGCTAGCATTGCTATGTGACTTTTAAGTTGCAAAAATGTTGACATATCTCATTTGATCACTTTTGTTCCTACCTTATTAAATTTTATATTTCTTTTCATAAAAAAATCTTTATCTACCAGAATCCCATAGTTCCTCTGGCAAAAGATTTTTTTCGGACATTCTGTTGTCTAACCATGTCTCCCTTACTTGTGCTTGGGAAGAAGATTATTTGATCCAAATCTATGACATCATTAATCCTTATTTAGCATCATGTTGTATGACCCTTTCTAGAAGTCAGTGGGAATTCCAATCAAATGCTTGCACGGGGATTGGGTGCTTCAACCCACCTTTCTTAGCAGTTTCCATGTGCTTAGAAGATTATGGTGACTAGTTTCCCAACCCCTTGCTTTTCTGGAGCTGTCCAGGGCTGATTGTTGCCTATTTTTAGGGGGAAGCATGGCTCAGCTGGTTCCTTCCTCCCCAGGTCAGTCTCACGAGATGCTTTGTCTTAATGCATTGTCAGCCAGCCCGTACCAAGGGCCATGCCAAGGTGGAGGAAGGAGACTGGCCAGTAGTTCCTGCCTCCTTGATTTTTATCAGTTACATGAAGAAGATCCATTATGAAATCCTAATGTCTAAAGTTGGATGTTTCTTTTCAAACAGACCTTATCCCATGGGCTTTTTATCATCTGTCCTACTTTTCTGGTCTTCTGTGGAGGGCAGATGTATTTTCCTGTAACCTGGCTTTGATGGGATTATTTTTGAATATTGTATTCAATTAGCTTATCACTATGAAAAATAAATCCTGTCTGGCAAAAGAAATAATGACTTGAGAAGGGAAAGCCAGTCTCATTAACTTGGTCAAACAACTGATTAAAAAGAGAAACAGCAACAAGGTGATGTCAGAAGGCCTTGAGAGACGGACCTTGTATAGAATTACCTTTAAGTCTCACATTAATTACGCCACTCACACATGGCCTGACTATTGCTCCTCTATCTTGCCCTCATGTGAAATGAATGAATGTTTAGGAGAGACTCAGAAGGTAAAACTGGGTCAGAGGTCTCAGCAAATTGATTAACTCCAAATGGATGGGGGGGAAATTATGATGCCTGGAAAATACATTAAATGTTTTGACTTAGAGATGTACAAGGGGTAAAGATAGGGACTAGAATTGTGCCATCATCACTATACGGAACTTCCAGGTGAAGAAAGTCCTACCATTGCAGGTTGGCCCTTCTTCTGCAATTTATAGTCTTAGAGAGAAGCCCAAAGCCCAAAGGGTAAATGACTTGTCCAGGGTAACACCAACTACCATATATCAGAATCCAGGTCTTCCTTGGCTTCCATAGAGAGGGTCAGCCCTCTCTATGACTCCATGCCACCTCATTAGATGGACATATTAATACTCATTTAAAACTTCACCCTCCAAGACCCAAGAGTCATCAAGACAGAGTATATTGCCTTCCAGACACCGTAGGGCATATGCCTTCTCCTCTTTGAGGTATCAATATTTTGCACCTAAAACAGATTTCCTGATGCACTAGTCTCCCAATGAGCCTCTTGCTTTCAATTTTTATTCTCTTAATCTCTTTTCTATCCAGTTTTCAGCCTAATCTTCCAAAAGCTCACATCTGACTTCTCCAATAGTGACTACTAGGTAAAATGCAAACTCCTAAATTTGGCCATGAAAGAAAACCCTTCACAGTCTGGTGCTATCTCCCTTTCTTCACATTCATACATTCCAGTTAAATCATCCCATTTATTACTCCCAGGAATAGATATTCCATTTCCAGCCTCCAAGCCTTTGCTCATCTTCATGTTTATAATGTTCTTCTCTCTCTTCCATGTTTATAACTCTTTAGCTTCCACTAGGATTCAAGTGTTCCCCTCTTATTTCAGACAATAAAAACTTTTAGTTACATTACTATTAGTTACCAATGTTAGTGACATTTCCCTTGTTAAATGATGGGATAGTTACTTATCTTTGCACATGACAGAACTCTTTGGAGAATGAGAGCTTGCTGAGGGCAGCAAATGCTTGGTTGTATTAAGTGTGTATCCCCAGCACCCTTCAGAGTGTCTAGACCCAAGGAGTTGGGGACTGCTCTGGTAATTTCACTGGGATAGGCACCTCCCAGGCAAGCTGCCTACCCCAACCCAAGCAGGTTGGCACCTTCTCTGCTCCTCAGGGCCACAGAGCATACTCCAGCATACAAAGGGATTAATTAGCCCAGAGTCACCCAGCCAGCAGAAGTGAAATTTGAGCTCCATCCGGGCTTTCTGGCGTCACAGTCAGCTCACTATCTGCTGTGCCAAGCTGCTTCTCACAGAGGATAGAGGAGGAACTTAAGGAGTGCTCGCTGCTTGCAGATAAGAGATAGTCATAAGTTCTTATGGTATAACAGATCTCATGCTCTGCTGAGGGAGACAGAAGAACCAGGAGGTTTGGGCGTAGAATGAGACATTTTGGGATGTGGCCCATGGCGGGGGGAATTATTTTGTTTGACTGTTTATATTTGCTACAAGGCGTTACAATTTGTTTTGTGCTTTTTTTCCTATTGGGGAGAGAAAATGAATTTTTTAAAATTGAAAAACCAACAACAAAGAAACAGGCAATGGCTCTGCCTTCAAAGATTTCACCACCTTGTTAGTCTGCCATGGGGTTGAGGTCTCTTCTGAACTCGGGGGGAGGCTTAAGGATTTTGTCTCAACCTTCCTAAGTACAGAGTTACTACTGATTTGCAAGGTGCTCCATTCCCTTTCCAGAGATGCTTGAGATGAATACAAACCACCGTGGTTTCCCCTGTTGCTATGGCATGGACTCTCCCAACTGCCTTCAGGTCTAGAGATGCCAGTACCTTGATAGACTCTCGAGGGCCCCATGAAGTTCAACAATCTACTGTGAGCCAAGAAAGAGCCTTGGAATGGCCAGACACAGACTGGCCAAGTGCTGGCTGATTCTGCTCATGCTGATGGCCTTCTAGGATCCTTCCCCGAGGTCCTACCCTTGTGGATGTGGATGAAGATTGGGTTAACCTTTCTACGACTCCCCAGCAGAGCAGAACCCTTCATCTCTCCTGTTGGATACCAGGAGTCAAAACTCACCAGTGGCCTCGCCAGTTACCATCAGAAGTCTTGAGGTGACAGGGTTGGTTAATATCAGTGATACAGGATGGAAGAGCCACAGTTACCTGGTGTCACTTCTTCCCTGGTAAATGGTCAGTAGACGAATCTGAGTGCTCTCTTCCATGACTGACTGCAAGTGTTCCATATGAGAGAGAATAAAGCCCTATTTATTAGTCTCCAGTGTTTTGATGTGATTCTAGGTGACAGCCCACCTACCACAGACAGCTGAATGGAGACCTGAGGGGTATACGATTGCTTCTTGGGCCAGAGGAAGGGAGAGCTTGTTGGACACCCAGAAGTCACCTTTGGGTAAGGGCTTTCCTGAAGGCAGGGATGATCCAGGGAGCATTAGAATAAAAGAGAAAGGTAGAGATGACCAGTAAGGAGTGGGTGCAGTCAACCTCGACAGTGTTAGCCAAAACAAAAATTAAAGAGCTCTTAGCTCCAAGCTTTTCATGGCAATGTTCTATGGAACCATACATACACAAATGGAAACAATTTAAGTCTTCAACAGTAGAGGGAGGATTAAATACATTAATGTAATGGAACCTACAATGCAATTAAGATGGACATGTACTAGGAATACAGAGTGTGATGGAAAGACCTTTACTGAAATAATCCCAAGAGTGAAAAAGCAGACCCATAGGGACACACTATGACCATCTAAGAGGTGAATGAGAATGAATGGATAAAGGAAGAATCTGAATGTGGATTGAGAGAAGAAGTCTTGTGATACTTTAAGTGCTGAAATGAATGTATTTGAACGTAAATAGCTATTATCTTTCTAGAATGATCAACTTCTCACTAATCCTTTACAAGTATTCTGGTTTTGAGCCCAGGTCGTCCATTTGCTGTCCCTCACAAATATCACCCCATTTCTTTTACAGGCTGCCCTCAAGTCTGGAATGCCTCCCCCTTCCTCATCTGTGCCTCTTGGCCTCTCCACCTTCCTTCAAGGCTTAACCCAAGAGCCATCTCTTATGCGGCATTCTCTCCTTGTCCAGCCCACACCCCTCTACCCACGATGATGAAGGCCTAACTCCCCCTCCCCAATTACTTTGTGTTTATTTTTACATATTTGGGTATATATCTCCTGCGTATATGTTATTTTCCCAAGGAGAATGGAAGCTTTCAGAGGGCAAGAACCCCATTTTTGTCTTTAATCTCAGTACCTAGTGCAGCCTCTGTACGTGGTAGCCTTTCAATATATTCTTATTCAGCTGAATTGTAACAATTTTCAATGAAAATTTTCTTTAAGAATATTTAATTTTTTAAAAATGGGCCAGACCATGATGAGCAGAGAATGTTGGCTGTTGAGAAAGCAAGACTTGCTTGGCATCGAAGTACTACTTGCAGGTACTGTAAGGTATAGTGCTTCCTTGCTTCTGAGGTTCCGGCATTCCAGAACCTGAAGCAGCTTCTTTATTTAAAGAGTCTCTTAATTGATGTCCTTGTCTCATTTCAAGTTTCTCTTCTCTATAGTCTATCCAGTGGTAAACAATTGTCAAGCTGAGAGTCCTAGGGCACTGGTATGTCTATGTCTCTCCTGTGCCTTCTCAGGAATTCTGTGGCTGCTTGGATTTCTTCTCCGATCAGTCTGAAAAATCTTGCCCTGAGGCACAGCCTCCACACACCACAATTTACTCTTGGTCTTAACCCTGCCTTATTCCTGGGTATCCACTATGTGCTGTGATCAGCAGCATTTTAATATCCTCTCAGACACCTCTTCTGAAAATCTCAGCCTGGTCTAGGAAATGCCCATTGGGAATTTAGGGTAAGTGTTAGGGTTATGGAACTGTTTTTCCATAGACAGTTTCCACTCAATGTCTCCAATATGGAACTTCTTATCTTTTCCCTAAACCCTTTCCTCTTCCACTGTTGGAGGCTTCCACTGTTAGGTGGTCCTAACAGCATTAAACTGACAAACACAACTAAAAGCAGCAAAACCCAGTGCTGGCAAGGATGTGGAGAAATAGACACAGGCAATCATAACCAGTAAAATTTATGAAGTTGTAGAATATTTTTGAAAAGCAATCAGGCAGCATGTAGTAAGTTACAAATATAATCAGACCTTTTCACTGAGTAATCACACTTTTGAAAACATACTCTGAAAGTATTATGAAAAAAACCCACAGAATTATCAGTTCAAATATTTTCATAGCAGCGTTATTTGTAATTGTAAAACAAACCAACCTGGAAGCAACCTGAATGTCCACCAACAAAGCAACATTCCAATTAGTTCTGGTATAACAACATCATGAAATGCATGAATAAAATTTAGATCATCAGTTTCAAGAATTATAGGAAGACCCTTATGACATCAATGCTCATTGATTCTCTAATGTCTCAAGCTGAGAAGAGGTAAGAGTGATGGAAAGGTCAGAGGAACTGTGGAACTTAGATAACACAGAAGGGAAGTCTGAGGGTTGGGAACTCTCTCCCCTTTAGGGCACAGCAGACTTTTTATGGAAATCTAGAAGCTCCAATCAACCTAAGCTGCAGCTCTTTCCTTCTCAAAGCTTTGCAGGGTTTCTAGAGCAGCTTTTTGCAAGGGAAAGTTGAAAGAGAAGGCAGAACCAAGGACATGTCTACCCAGACCAGAGCCAGTCACATTTCTCTCTCCTTGCTAAAGCTGGGGCCAGTCCCTAGAACTGTAGACTCTGAAGGGAGTCTGGGGCTGAACTGCTTCTGAATGAACCTGGGACTATGTTCATGGTCTAGTTATTAAGAAGTCAATGGCCTCATTTATTTGGGGTTCCCTGGTCATTTTTTCCAGCTATTTCAGTCTTTGGGAAGGAGAGCTGATCCTCTCACTAGGTTAAGGCAAGGGAGCAATCTGGAGCCACAACCTTCCTCTTCTTGGCTGACCCCAGCATTCCTTTGTAGAAAGGAAGCCCCCTCTGTTCTGGCACCTGCCAGGGGCTCCCACAGACATTGGTAATCTGGGAGGACTGGCCCCCATTTTGGCTCCATGTTCTGTCCTTCTCGGATACCTTTGCTTTGATACAATTTAGCTTGGATGTGCCAAAGGAAACAAACTTCCAGGTGGGAGTGTGTGTGTGTGATGGTGGAGAGCTCCTGCTTGGAGTACAAGAACTGATGAATTGGTTTTATATTTAAAGTTGTATCTTATTCTCCTAGCATCCCCTCTAGGGAGGCAATTGCACAAGTGAAGTTGCTAAGGGCAATTCTGTGAAAGAAGGAAGAAGGGAGGGAAGGCACTTTGTAGACCTTTAAACAATGCAGCGAAATGTGCCACAGTGGACAGAGCACTGAGCCTGGAGTCAGAACACCTAGTTCAAATTCGGCCTCAGACCCTTCCTAGCTGAGTGACTGAGAAAATGATTTTCCCTCTTCCAGCCTCAACTTCTTCATCTGTAAAATGGAGACAATAATAGCACCCACTGCCCAGGGTTGTTGTGAAGATCAAATGAGAAAGTATTTGTATTTTTTGTGCGTCATTTCAGTCATTTTCAGTCATGTCCGACTCTTTGTGACTGTTTGAGGTTTTCATGGCAAAAATACTGAAGGGATTTGTCATTTCCTTCTGCAGCTCATCTTATAGATGGTTATGTAACTTGCCCAGGGTCACACAGCTAGTAAGTGTTTGAAGCTGGATTTGAACTCAGGTCCTCCTGACTCCAACAGGACTGGATCCCCTGAACCAACTCACTGCCCACATGCTTTCCAACTGTTAAAAGTGCTACCTAAAGGCTAGCTATTGTGGCCGTTGCTATTGTTTGGGATCACACCTATGATTTCATTGGAATAGGGAATTCCCAGTGGGTAAACTCCCCTTACTGATGCATATCACCAACAACCCTGACATTTAGAGTCCAGAGCTGCCCAGGGCACCAGGAACTAAAGTGACTTGCCCAGGGTCAGTGGAAAGACCTGAACGCAGATCTTGGTGACTCTGAATCTGGTTCTCTACCAGGTCTAGTATCACCATTATTATTTACTGGATTAGAAGCCTTGCCAATTGCTCTCTCTCTCTCTCTCTCTCTCTCTCTCTCTCTCTCTCTCTCTCTCTCTCTCTCTCATGTTTTCCTGCTATATACCAAAGAGAATTCACCTAGTCTGAGGCTGAAATCCTGGGTTTTCATTTGCAACCTGTTCAACTTTGGGCAAAGTCACAAACCCTCTGGGCCTCAGTTTCCTAATCAGTAAAATGAGGGGTGGAACTGGATGACCCCTTTTTGGCCCAAAGTCCAAGTTCAATATTCTCCCATCATTCAGTTTTCTAATAGCAGCATCAGATATGATTTCCCAATGGCTGAATGAGGAAGCTCATTAAGATCACCTCTGAGAAAGAAGTCTGGTTGTAAGCCTAGCCTTAGGTTGGCTTAGATGAATCTTTCTCCCCTCAGTGTCCTCATCAATAATCCCCTTGACCTCACAAGGCTGCATTACCAATGTAGTGTCAATCATCCCAGCCATACATACTTCTTGCCTTTGCCACCTGTGGTTGGAAGCTGAGAGATAAGACTCATATCTTGTGCTATTGCAAACTTAGTGATTGAGGTCTTCACCTGCCCTTCCTCCTTTTGTCTTGCAATCCTTGGGGACAGAGAAGAAAATAATCCCCTTCAAGTGGGAGGATGGAAGATTGAGAATTCCATTAGCCAATAAGCAGTACTCTGACAATGACTCTTTGGCGTGAAATCAACTGACCGGCATTCTCTTATGACATGCATGTCAACTGATCAAGCCAACTTTAATTTTGCAAATATGTCCCTTGTCAATCCTTGAGCTTAGAAACATTACCAGGAGGAGGTCATGGGGAAACAGTGATGAAAGAGATAATGAACCTTGATGCCTCAAAGAAACTGGACATTTTCCAGCCCCAGGATTCCAGTTTCCTCCCTGAGCTCATAGACAAAAGAATGGCTGGTTCCTGGACTCTTTTGCAAGCTCCTTTGGTGCTAGCCTGGATAGAGAATGTCAAGGGCTTTCCCGAGATCGGTGCTATTGGCTAAGTGATTAGGCACCAATAGCAAGAGAAAAGGGAGATGAGAAACTTTGAGACCCAAGTCATGATGACTTCATCCAGGAATTAATTGTCAGTATCCTTACTGCTTTGATAAAGGTTAAAGTCTTTTCTAGCTCATCTAGCTAGATGGTGGGGTGAGGGGGGAAGGGTAGGAAGAGGTGGGGCTGTCATTCCAACCAATTACTGGAAGAGGCTGGTGCCCCAAATGAGGATGTGTTTAGTAACTCAAATTGTTGTGTTGAACTCAGATTGAATTAAGAACTACAATTGCCATTTACTCATCTTATAAGTTTGGAAGCCCCTGAAATTAGTATCAGAGAACAGCTGAAGCATATCTGTACTGGACCTCTGCCCTCACTCTCTATACCCAAGGACTCTACATGCAGAGTGGTCACCTCCCCTGTCCCCTTGAACCTGAGGGAAGAATTTGACCCCATCTAGCCCAGCCCAGCTGGAACACCAGGGAGGTTTCTGGGGATGCCTGCTTTCATTCTCTCCTGCTGTAAGCTCTCTAGGCTCATTTCCCCTGTGGAAGCCAAGAGTAGTTCACCGTCTTCCCTATACACTCTCCCTACCACCTCTCTCCTTGCTTGGGGTCAAATGATCACGATTCTTTTAACCATTTCCTTACAGGTTCCAATCAGCATACTAGAAAACGCAAGGAGCAGTACAATCTGCGGGCTGAAGAGAGACCATCTTATTTTATATGTGGACCAACCATACGTGTCTTAATGAGCCACAAGTGAGCATACCCTTTTTTGCATTCTTTCCTGGATACCTGAGACCTGACTATAGCTGCTGAGGAACTAAGTCATTCTGTCCTTCTGCTAGCCATGTGAGACAAAGAACACTGGGGATCAACTGGTTAAACATGCAGAATGAAATCCTGGGGTTAAGCAGGTTTTTGGCGGTAGCTTCTCGCTAGGGTGACACCGATTGTCCGAGAGAAGGGAGCTACCCATGCCCACAGCTCTAACCCCTTTAACCCAAGGTTGCCCCAGAACATCCATCTGACCACCTCCATACCCTCCTTCTCGGCCAGGAGCTGCTCTATTCCACCTTCATTGTTAGATTCATAGGCTTGCTTAATCATTCCCCCTATTAATGCTCAAAGAATGAGAGAATTTCATCTTTACTGACAGGATTAACCCCCAGGGCACCAAGCAGCAGCTCTGAGAACATCCTTTCCCCAACAAACCATAGCTTCTGTCTGCACTTCCCATATGCCAAGCCCCTACCCTAACTTGGCAGACCCTGCTTTTCCTGGGCTCAAAGAAAGGGTGTCCCATTCTGGGTTTCCCAATCATTGCTTCTGACTCACCCAACCAACGAAGGCAGAATAAGCTTGAACCTCAGGTTCTTGCTGAGTGTTGGTGGATTTAATTGGAAAGACCCAATCCATTTCAAAGAAATGATTCATTTGGAGAAAGGAAGTAAGAGAAGATTGAGGCCAGGGGCAGCTGTGGTGAGCGGAGCAAGGCATGGACATCAGCTGCTCTCTCTGTCCTCTCGGGGCTTTGGGCCAGGGCTGGGCAGACCATTGTAATGACCTCCTCTATCACAATGCACACGCACCAGCAGCTCCTGGTCCCGAACCGAGTGTTCTCGGTTCGGGCAGGGCATCCCATTGTCTCTTTTCATAAAGGGATGTTTATTTTCTTTGAAATGGCCTGATTCACACAGTGAGGGAACCCAGACCTCCTTCCACACACTAATCCTCATTAGGCTAACTGGCATCCCTTGTAACAAACAGCCAGCAATATCGCACCATCCCCCAGGAAAGTCTGCTAGGTAACCCCCAAATCACGAGGCTAAGTCTGGGGCACGCTTTTCCCTCATGCTCTGAGCTTCTTAGAGCAAGAGCAGGATAAAGACACGTTTCTACTTGGGCTACAACCCTGGCAAGCGACCCGGCCAACTGAGGTTTACTCACAAAGGTCCTGGAGGGCCATCGTTCCCACCGCTAGCCTGGGGCTGGGAGCTTTTGGATGCCTCGTGTCCTGCTTGCCTGGGCGGCTAACGCCGAGCTGGAGGAGCAGATGGTCCCTGGGGAAACTCTTTAAGGAAATCCGTTTTCCAGTGAGCCATGTGAACGGAGCTCCCCGCACACCTTGGTATGGCAGGCAGCTCAAGTCCAGAAGAATAATAAGCATGGGGTTTTGCTTATGTTGATAGTGAGAGAGCCCAAGGGTGCTCCGATTGGCAGGAGCCAAGAACAGAGCAGCCAATCCCAGGGAGCCTCCATTCCAGGGAAACTCCTGCCAGTTTATTTAGCATCTTCTGAGACCAGCTTTTCGAGGAAGGTCTTTTTGCTTAGAGTATCACAGGAAACAAAGCATCCCTTAATCTCGGTTTGGGGGCCCCAGGTCCTTCTGACTCTCCATCCTCTCCATCTTCTCCTCACCAGTGCTCCCGAGGAGGCACCTTGTTTCCCGTTCAGAGAAGGGAAGGAAGGGCAGCAGAGGAAAGAGCCTGCGTATGATAGCTTCAGAGAGAGTTCAAATCCATCAGCTTCCACCTTGTTGGGAGAAGAGGAGGGGAGAGCACTCGGGCTCAGTAATTACGGATTCGGTCGCCATGGAAACCGACGGGATGCAGCGAGCTGGATTTGTTAGAACAGCTGCTGCCAGACTCCTAATCAACCGCAATCTCGTTGCCTGCCTGCCTCCCTCCCTCTCGCTCCCCCGGCTGCTGGGGTTTGATTGTGAGTTTGTTTTCTCCTTCCTTCTCTTGACATCCAGTATTTAAACCTCAGGACCGGGGTGTTGTCCCCTTCTCAGAAGCACATGGCGCCTCTGTTCCTTGGGAGCTCACTTAGAAATGCCCAAGGCCACAAGGCTCGCCTACCAGGCATCCATCTGGGAGTGTGGGCACGATGCGGGTGCTCGCTGTGGGAACGCGCACACGGGCACACACACACACACACACACACTCACACACACACACACACACACACACTTCAGTTCTGTAATTACTAACCTGCAGGACTACTGCAGAATGCCTTAAAATCTTTAACTCAGGCTCTAAGGGCCCTGAGCATCAACACAGGCAACATTTGGATGGAATCCCCCTCTACCTCAGGGCTCCAGGTTTGCTTCAAGTCCTCCAACACTCTAGTGTTGCCCCCATCACTCTCTTTGCAGGGCTACTAGAGCCCCCTAAAGGGAAGCTCAGTGTCCTTGACTTAGGCTCCAGATGCTGCCCTTCCTCTCCTCCCCTCCCCTTCTTCTCCCCTAGGGCTTCTACATCCACAGGGCAGAAAGGGGGATGCTTCTGGAGGCATCGCTGGCTTCTTCCCTGATACCAGAGACCACCACTGAGCAGGGATCCTCACTGCTATTTCCAGAACACTTTCTTCAGGGCATGCAGAACAAGTGAGGGTTACTATATCACTGGATCCTTGAGAAAGCTTTGGAAGATGGGCAGTGCAGACTATGATCTCCCATTGTATAGATGGGGAAGGTGAGGCCAAGAGAAGGGTCACACAGGTAGCAAATGCCAGACATGGCATTTCTGACTCCTTCTGACTGCCAGGCCTGGTCTCCATCCACTGTGCCACACTGTTTCTCACTGCTTTCTGTCTTGGTCTTGTATAGCTCAGAATAGGGTCTGATTTTGCAAGCAGTTTGGCGCTAGCCCTCAGCATTAGAGGGAGCTATGAAGTTTCTGTACCACACAAGGCTGCCATCTTGCTTTGAGCCACAGAGAGTAAGTAGGAATTCCTTTCCACCCCCACAACTGAGACTGTCAATGAGCATTTACTGAGTACCTAACAGCAAAGACCCTCTTTTCCTTAGCAGCTGAGCAGAATTATGGGAATGAAAGTAGCTATTAAGAGTGAACACACTATCTTTTATTCCATTTGGGACACCTCTAATTGGTAGAAAGCTCTTCCTGACCCCCAAGGCCAAATCTGCCTTTTCCCACCTTCCTCATTCCACTCTCTGGGACCAAGCAGACCAAGGCTTGCCTGAATGCTAACCATGCAAAAATCTGAAAACACTTTCCATGTCCTTTTCCTCTGACATCTTTTCCTTTCAAAGCATCCTCAACTCCTTGAACCATTTGCTTTTTGGCACAGAAATGAATAAAAGTCATTTAGGAAAGGAGAGAAAATACGAAAAAATAGAAAAGATCAGCAAGGATTCCCACAGGAGGCTGGGCGTGAGATGAGCCTTGGAGGAAGATTCTTTGAGGTAGAGGTGGAGAGGAAGGGCAGTTTGAGAAGGAGAGATGGCCAACGCAGAGGCCTGGAGGGAGGACAATGCCATAGGTGGGAGTGGTGGGGGCTTCAAGCCTGGCAGTTGTTCGGAGAACTGAATGGAAGGGGAACGAATTGGAGGAATGGAGACCATCATTTGGGAGAGAGGGAGGAGGAGAACATGAGGCAAGGTGCTGCCCATAAGAGCTGGGCTCTGTGGAGGTCAAACAGATGGAGACAGTGGCTGACTGAATGTGGGAGGGGAGTGAGAGGGAGAAATCTAAGCTTACTCTACAGCTTAGAGTCAGAAGCCTGGGGAGGCAGAAGGAAGTGAGGATTGGGGAGGGGAGACAAGGAGCTAGATCTGGGGACTTTTCAGAGAAATGTTGAGCTCAAGTCACCGAGAAGGGGCTGGAAATGTGGCTCTGAAACCTGGGAAGAGATCATGCTGGGGATGGAGATTCAGGCACTGTCTGCCTAAAGGAGAAGGCTGGCCTTGCTGGAGTGGATGAGGTCAGTGAGGGCTTCAGACCAGACCCTGGGCAGTAATGACAGGCAGTGGGACAAGATGTGAGATTCAGCAAGGAAATGTGAGAGATGGCCAGCCAGCCAGGGCAGGGGCAGGAGGCTGGGGAAGGCCAGGGTGTCCAATGACACCAGATGCTGGGCACTATGGTGAGTGGGACATCAGCAGGGACTGTTGGGCCAGGGGCTTTGACCAAATTGGTGGGAAAGGAGCTGGGCTGCAAAGGGCCTGAGAGGGAGCAGAGCCAAGGGGCAGAAACTGCTCCTGAGAAATGGGTTGTTAAAAGAAGGCAAGATTTGAAGTCCCAGAAGGCCTGGAGTTCAAATCCTGGCTCGCCTATTTTCTCCCCAAGTAACCTTGAGCTCTGAGCCTCACTCTCTTCCTCTGTCAAGTGGCCTGGTTGATCCCTCAGGATCTTTGGCTTGCTGACACCATAAGCAGGATCTTGGGAGGCTGCCGGCTTCCATGCCTGTCAGCAGAGAAGCTGAATTTTAAGGACGATTGTACCTTTGCAAAGAACTGGGATCTAGGAATCCCTTGAGGAAACTAGAGCTGCCTAAGGATGGGAGACAAGGAAGGGTGGGGACAGGGAGAACAAAATGGTAGAAGTTTCCCCACCCATCCAAACCCCCGATGCTGATGAAGCAGTTACTATATTCTCTAGGACAGAACATTTGGGCACTCTTAGGGTCACAACTTGGCACAAGTCAGAGAGGGTGGGGATTGTTGGCGTTGGGGGCCACTTGATCATGTTGGGAGGCTGAGGCAGAGAGAGCAGGAGAAAGGAAGCGCCTTATGATGCATGAGCAGAGTGAATGGGGATGGACTCGATCTGTGAAGGAGACAAGAGGCAAGGAAGAGAGACGTCTCCCTTGAGTCAGGAGGACAAACCAAGGGAGAAAGCCAAGAAGTGGGAGGTCTGAGGTAGAGGGTGCCAAAGCCCTCAGCCAGAGGAGGCTAGAAACAAGCACCAGGAAGGATGAGCATGGCAATGGGGGCTCCGTCTGCAAGGTCAGAGGGGTCACTGACTATAAATGGCATTCATGCCAGGGGAGAAGCTGTCCCAGGATGCCTTGAAGTTCTGTTCTTTGGAATTTAATCCATTTAACAATTAACAATTTAATTTAGCAAATTAACAATTTGGAAAATGGTAAGTGCTTCCCCTGTGCCAGTACTGGGGAAATGGAAGCCCTTGGCCTAAAGAAGCTTAGAGTGTAATAGGCAATCTGATGTACACAGACATGTGGGGATAGGTGGCATTCTGACTTCATATGGCTCTAGATAAAGAGCTAAAAGAGATATGAAAAGGGGAGAGATTGGATCCTTTTCAGCTGAGAAGTGGGATGGGGACAAAGGAGACAGAGACAGCTGAGCTGAGCCTGGAAGAGGAGGAATTCAAAAGGAAGAGGCAGGGAGAAAACATGTGCTAAGTATGAGGAATGAGTTGCAGCTCTGTGTATGTGTGTGTGTGTGTGTGTGTGTGTGTGTGTGTGTGTGTGTGTGTGTGTGTGTGTGTGTGTGTGTGTGTGTGTAGAGGGCTGGGTTGGATCTAGGGATATCCATCATGGCCAGAGGGCAGAATGATATTGGCCATGGAGGCTGGACCTCCATCGTGGAGGCAAGTCTGTCTGAGGGGCAACAGGGGAATCTGAGGGCTAAAGAGTAAGGTTGTCAGGTGACCAGAGCTATATCTTCAGAGAATTTGGGCAGCCTTGTAATGGGGGGAGGCAAGAATACCCAGGAGGTTAATGTAAAAATCTAGATCACAAATATTCGATTAGTTAGTCAACAAACATTGATTAAGCCTCTAATATGTTGGGTATTGTGTCAAACACTGCAGACATGAAGCAAAAGCAAGACATCCCCTGCACTCAAGAAACTTGTGTTCCACCCATGAACAACAAACGGATAAGACCTGGCAGGTGACTGGATGTGGGGGGCAAGAGAGGGATGAGAGAGGGTGATACTGCTCAGGTTCTAAGCCTAGAGTTGCTGGTAAAGTTGTGGCAAGGTTGCTTTGGGACAGAAGACCTGAATTTTCAGGTTTGGCAAATCAAGTTTGAGGAGTCGAATCCTTCGGGTGACAACATCCAAGCAAGTGGTGAGAGATGGGCAGGTAGCTTTGGGAACCACCTAGCAAAGAGGCAACAGGTGAAGCTCTGAGGGAGCTGGTGATTTATTGGAATGTGGCTAGGTCTAGGTGCCCTGCCACACACAGTGATGTCTCTCTATAATTCTATCTCTGGTCTCTAACCAAGACCAATTAGCAGGCTCTAAACCCTTAACAGTTTGGAATCCGAATCATTCAGACAGATGATGGTCAAGTAGCCAGAACTGCTGACTAATGGCAAATCAGGTCAAAATAGAGCACAGAAATGCCAAGATACAGACCAAAGACCGAATATGGCTCATCAGCCACCTCAACCCTGAAGGTGTCCTGTTACCAAGCCAATGGCCCACTGCTCTTCCAGATGGGTCAGACGATTGACTTCTTCACTTTAAGTGGAGGACATGGGCACCACCTGTCTGGGAGCTAGCCACAGTTCCTCCACCCCTCATTGTTCTGGGTAAATACCGGGCTCACTCATCTCTGCAGAGCATCTCTCCAAAGTGATGCAGGCCACTTTTCAGGACCTTCTATATTCTGTGGGTATCTGTCCTGAGTTCTGGTTGTCCATCTATCACCCCTTGCTTCTAACTGCACCACTGCCATTCCCTGCCCATCCTTCCATCTATGAGAAGTGAGATAGTGTAGTGATTATCTTATCTCTGGAGTTTCAGATCAAATACTGTCTACACCACGCCCAATGCCAAAATAGCTATCAATATTTCACATGTGTATAAATATTTATTGAATTGCATTAAATGCACATGGCTCCTTTCTTTTGGTCTGGAGAAATCAAGTTTCTCAGTCACTCTCTGGGAAAGAAACCAATTTCATACAAGCCTAGAGGTTCAGCCACCATTTCTCCATCTCTCAGACCCATGAATCACTTTGACAGGGCGATAGGCACCTGGATAATCTATGTTATCTTGTCCCATATTACATGAGAGCTTGGACAATGACAGAACAGGACAAAACCAGATCAGGGCAAAGGAATAAGAGGGTTGGCAAGCCCCCAGAAGTCACCAGAGCCAAGGAGAGGCAGGCTCATTTATTCTGCCTAGGAGGAAATCAATCAATCAGTCAACACAAACTTATTAGGCCCTTCTACTGCTGGCTCTTTGCTGGCTCTGGGGCTGCAAAGATGGAAAGGATAAACTAGTCCTTGTCCTCAGGGTTTACATTCCACTGGGGGGAAGTATACTATACACTTACCTACATACCTGCATGCATGAATTATATATGTAAAGGTACATATAATATAGCTAGACAGACACATACATTTGTGTGTATATACCTACACATGTATATATACACATACATACACACATGTAGATATGGTTAATGATGTGGTCTCTCTCCCATATTTGATAGTCACAGAAAGCAAAGAGTGGATGACAGAGGTAATGAACCTCAGTGTGTTAACCCATCCATCGCCTTCTCTGATGGAATTAAAAGTGACCTGACCATTGTACAAGCAAAAAAACAGCCATGCTTCTGAGGGCCATTAGAAAGTGGAGTTGTTACTTCTGTAGACAGCCTAGGCTGTAAACCCAGATGTGGAGGAAGAACATAGACCCTGAGAGGAAATAAGGGGCATGTGTGCAGTAAGTTGAGATGGTCATCTCTTTACTTCTTTTCCATCCTCAATAGCCACATTCATTTGAAAAGGAGCTGCTGGCCAAGGAGGAGAAATTGCATCGGATAGTATATCCACTCTTGACCAACATGAATATGAGGGGGTCATCTTAGGGAAGACAAAGCTTCTGGGGATAAGAAATGCAGTAGAAGGGACTAACTTTCCACTCAAGAAAGAGCTAGTGCTGGCAAGACAGAGGAAAAATGTGGAGAGGAGCAGAGTCTGAGTGCCCAGAAGAGATGCCATGCTGGGGCATGGATTCCATGATTCCATGAGGAAAACAGAGACATTTAGGCCCTTCTGCACCCAAACTAAGGGCTGTGTGAGCTATGGGTGCCAGTGAGCTCAGAGCTGAGCCTACACTTCCCACAGATGCTGTGGGTGTCTATGAAAGAGGATGCCCCAAGATCCTGGGTAGGAGCTTTGCTGTTCAGCTTGTGAGTTCTTACTGTCATGTGAGTAAATGCCTTTGTTAAAATACTGTCACATCTCCTCAAATGACCACTAAGAGTAAACACATTGGTGGAGGCTCATGGCCCATAGTTTTAGATGTGAGCACCAGTGGGTTCCCCTTTGGAACTTGAGGGGGCAGCCATCCTTTGGGGACCCAAACTAGAAGTGCAAGTGCAAGATGGAACAGAGAAGGAAGAGAAAGAGACCCCCTTGCCTCCTCCAAGATGATTCCTTCTTCCTTTAGAGTTGGAGGCCTGGCTTGGCCTGCCTAGGAGGCAGAAGCTCAGCATTCTGCCCTCAGAAGTGTGTCTGATTTTCTGCTATTTAGTGGTCAGACTTCTTTTAATTATAACAGAAAAATTTGTTCACACCTTATAAAGGGATCACCAGATCTTGTTTGCCCATTAACATCTCATTATCTGTTAGCTGCTCCTCATTTTCTGTGACTATAATAACTGTGGTGGGGGAGGGTTGGGCAATAAATACAAGGTAAATTGGGGTGGAGGTTTATTATCTGGAGGGGGGGTAGTTGGGAAAAGTTTTCTATAGAAGGAGGCACTTTGAGCTGTGATTGAAGACACATGGGATTTTTATGAGGCAGAAGTAAGAATGGAGAGTATCCTAAGAATGGGGGATGGCCAGCTTGTGCAAAGGCAGACAGAGAGAAGAGAGGAGGAATCCTGTGTGTAAGGAAGTATAAATGAGTGAGAAACCTAGAACTCCAATCCAGACAAGAGTCGATGAGGGCCTCAGCTAGGGTGGTGGCCACAACCTCGAACATAGAAGAGGTGTTGCCGATGATCAGAAAGGGAAGGTGAGTGTGAGGGAGTGGGAAACAGGACCCTAAGGTCTTGGACCTGGGTAGATGGTGGTTCCCTTGACAGAAATAGGGAAGGTGGGAAGAGGAGTGACTTTTGAGGGAAAGATGCTGTTTTGTTTTAGACTTGCCAGGTTTGAGAAGTCTATGGTACATCCAGCAGCAAATGACTAATAGTCAGTTGGAGATGCCTAAGTGTATCTCAGAAGAGAGAAAGGGAATGGAAGCTGTATAGAGAATCCAATAGTGGAATCTCGGGATATAATATAATATTGGGAGCAGAGACCTCAGGGTGCAGCCCTGCTCCCACAATGTACGGAACATGAACTTCTTATTCCTGTTCTTAATCCAGATCGAGCATCAGTCTGCTAACACTAAAAGTCTCCCAGCTGCTTTTGTCTCTATTACCAATGGCAGATAGCCATGAAGTGTGAGCCACAGCTCCCTGACAAACGCCGGTGAGAAGCTATTTCCCTCTTTCACAGCTGACAGATGAATGGCCCAGTGGCTTAATTCATGCAAAAATTAAATGTATAATTTAATGGCATTGCTCAGTACTTTTATCAGACAAGGACTGACTCATTACTGATGTTGGAGTAATTCCTAAATCAACTGTCTGTATACAGTAAGACTACTAGCCCATTAGATCAAAGATTAAAATGTATATAAAACTAGGAGAAAGAGTAAAATTTTTTAAAAAGAAATCTCTCTCAGAAAACAATTCCAATTGGACCTATTTAAACAAACTGTTGGTGCAAAAGTCAGGAAATGGATGGAGGAACCAACGCTAACACTGATTATAATCATTTTCTAAAGAACTCTAACTGGTGCCATTTACAAGAAGAACACAATTACCCAGAAATGTCCTCATTCAGCACATGTTTGATCTCCTTACCAAGAGGAGAGATGTGGTGACCAAAGTTTCAAATATAAACTTGCTCATAAACTATTATGAAGGAAGATGGGTGATAACAAGCAGAGAGAAGCAGCAGAAGGGGAAAACTTAAAGAAATCTTGATAAGAGACTCAGCTTAACAAAATCATCCCAAGGGTGTTAAAGGATGAAAGAGGAAGGAGGAAGACAGACCAAAAAATGGAAAAGATTCAAAGGATTTTTGTCCCCAACTCTTCACTATCAAGGAGAGGGAAGCCACCACAGTTGGGCTCCATTATCCTGGTCCTGGATACGCTTAAGGAAGAAATGGAAAGGAAACTAACAAAAACAAAATTGGGAAGGAGCTAGACCAGATCAAGGAGATCTACAGGAGAGGTGACATAATGTAGGGGGAAGAGAGCATTGAATTTCAAGATATCTGAAAGAGGGGTGGATACCAAAAGCACTGGGGGAGAAATGTCAGAAACATTATGATCCTACTCAAAAAGGTACTCGAAGGAATGTTAATAACTGCTGGCTTATGCGTCTACTCTACCAGCTCTACAAAATTTTTGAGGCTAATATACAGATACATGGAACATATCCCTGAGGAAGGTGTGAGAAGGAAACAGGAAGGCTTTCCTAAATAATATTGTGCAGCAGACACATGCTGACAGTGACATACTGAAAGAACTAGAGAGCACAGGATCCCCTGGTGAAGATGAATTGGCAAATCTAGAAAAGCCTCTGATTCAGGCGTGAAAGGATGAATGAAGGAAAAAACATTTATCAGAAGTGCTTACTATGGGCCAGACACTGCAAAGCTCTTGAGATGTGGTCCCTGCCCTCAAGGCACTTACACTCTAATAGAGGGAGGACAATAGAGCAAAGACACCCAAAGGACTCTCTCACACGTGAGTGTTTCCAGGCACAGGTCAGAACCACATCACATTCCTTGAAAGATGTAGTAGCACTGGAAATCCTGTGATTAATGATACCATGTGGAGCCATCCAAGAGGGTGACAGTGCTGGCCAAAGGAGGAGGGAAAAGAGACAGCGAGTCACAAAGAGATTTCTCCAAGGGGGTGAGGTCATGATGGAGGACATGGGAAGGATAATCTCCAGCTCAAGAGCCAGGCTGAGTCTCATAAATGAAATTTGGGTAGCTCAGGGTCCTCCTACCCACACAGGGACCCTCTGCAAGTGAGGCAAGCATGCAGATTGCCTGTACAGCTGTATGTGGTTTGCTAAGAGCTGGTCTGTCCATACACACGGACAAGAAACACCTCCATGAGGGTTGCAGGACAAGAGTGGGCTGGATCGCCCTTGGGAAATGACAGAATTTTTGTAAATGACACCCAAAAAGGCACACCTGATATTCTTCCAGCGATACTGTATGGATGGCTGAGTCATGGAAAATCACAGCCTCCAATGAACTGAGGGCGATGCTTCTCCAAAGGGCAAAGGAATGTGGGAGTTGGTTCCAACACATTAAAAACAAGAGAGGAATTTTACAAGAAAAAAACAAAAAACCAGCACCAAGGATAGAGTCACAGAGCTATATGACTGCCAACATCAGTCTGGTCCCATGGCAAGAGAAATGGAGAGCCAGTGTGCTCCATGGGAGTCCCTGCAGTGTGAAAGATCCCAGCACATGAGGTGGGCTTGCTGTAGGGCCTGGATGGGCAAGGATGGAGAGACCACCACCCATGAAGTCACAGATCTACCACAATAACAGCCTCCACAGAGACAGCTTCTGTGCATCCCTTGAAGGTCTGTAGAGTGCCTTACAGAGTCTGAGCCTCATGACATCCCTGGAAAGTAGGTGCTAATTGTTCCCATCTTACCGATGAGGACACTGAAGTTCAGAGTGGCTACATGACTTACCCTGTGCTACTTTTGTATCTGAAATGAGACCTTGCTGCCTCCAAGTCCAAACCTCCCTCTGCCATGCCACCAAGCACCAATAAGTCTGTGCATCTTAAATCAGAACTTGCTTGTGGCTGGCGAAAAGTACATTCAGTGATATGAATGTGAATTGATTACAAAGGGAAATAATCAAATTATTAAAATGCAAAAGGATTGACCACTCTCTTTCCTCCTGGAAAGGCACTAACAAGGTCCATTTGGATGAGATGGGCTAGTTAGGCCCTTCCAGCCTGGGATTCCCTGACTTTCGTCTTAATAAGTGGCAAGACATAGACACACATTCACTAGACGTTGGGTTTGCATAAGCCAGCCTTTGTCAATCTTCTCCCCATGGTGAAAACCAGGAAACAAATACTAGTTCCATCTGCACACTCAGCCCAAAGGAAGACTCCTGCCATCTTGACCCCTTTGGCAAAGGAGGAAAGCTTACCCGGAATTCCTCCTCTGGTACCTTTACCCACTCAGCCCGTGATTCCACACTGACTCCCATCATGCCAGCCAACATCTGGGTCATAGCTGGGCACAGGAGGCAGATGGTGGAATGCCCTCCCTGAGCAGAGCGGCTTTGTGAGCAGCCCCTGACAGGCGTCACTATCACACTCTGCACCTTTTCTCAGGTCTCTTGCCTTCTGAACAGTTTCCTCCCAGGGAGGATGTCTTCTGAGGGCCTTGGCCTTCATCTTCAGTCATCCACAAATAGGCTGCTAGAGTCAGTGTTTCCCAGTGTCAGCCCCATGAGGCCCACTCTGCCCTCCCTCTCTCTTCATCCACTGACTCTTCTCTAGTCCACTCTCCTCAAGGATGGGCTGGCAAATACACACCATATTCCAATGGCTTCAAAATTCAACTTCACTTTAGGGGGGTAGTCACCTGCTTTCCCTCCTCCAGTCATTCTGCCTATCACCTCCTCTCACACTATTGCCACCTCAATCTGTTTCAAGTGCTGCTCTGACCCCATTACTACCTTGCTCACAAATCTTCCCTGGCTCCCACCTGCCCCCAGACAAGTCCAGTGATTCCTTCTGCTCCTTCCCAGGACCTCCAGATTTGACCTGTCTGCCAGCTTCTTCTTCCCCACGATTCTTCCTGCAGATTGAAGGTTCAACCCAAAGGGAACCACTCTCTGTTCTCCCACCAGATCCTGCAAATTCTTGTGTCCAAGTCTTTGCTCCTGCCAGTCTCTCCATGTGGAATCACCACCTGACGAGTCCTATTCAAGGCCCCTTCCACCTCAGCTTCCATGACCACAAACGGCTGCAGAGGACTCCCTCTTACACGTCAGGGGTAAGGTGACCCGTGCTTACACCCGAGAACTTTTCTCCAACGTTAAACAATAACAAAGTTTTACAAGCAACAGCAACAGTCACTGGGCAGCAGTCAGTTAGTTGGTCAGTGAGTAGCTATTAAGCACCTACTGTGTAGCAGGCACTAAGCTAAGTGCTGGCAGCCAAGGTTTTTATCCTTACCCACTGAAGGCGTTGCATATGCCAGTAATACTTATAACTGAAACAGAGTTATTCTCCAGACCTAGGGAGGAACTGGAATGTCCGCTCAGTCTTGGCATTAGGCATGATGGGAGAAAGGAGGCCCTGAGGGAGGGGTGAGAGGTTTAGGGTGTGGGATGCCCATTGGAGAGTCATAGCCCTGGCATTCAGGGAGAATGTGGTCAAGAGAAGAGAGTAGAAGGGAAGGGGAGGGGAGGGTCTGGGCACAGGATGGATTGAGTGAGCATCCTAAGATCAAGCCTGTGTTTAGTCTGAGCTTCCCTCTTCATGACCGACACACTCAGAGGGGACGGGGCTGGGGGGTCACCCTAATTTGGAGCAGCTAGCTCATTTTGAGGAGCTCAGTTTATAAGCACACAGGCCCTAACATCTGACCTGGAGTCAGGCCATCCATCTAGATAGAGCTGATCTTTGGGGACAGTTACAGGTATGGCCCCTTTTCTATGGGTAAGATAAAGATGAAGACCCCCCTGGGTGGCAGTGAAGTAGGTGTGTGCACATGTTTTCTCATATGCATTCTGTGTGAGGGAATGAGTGTGTCTAGATGGCTTCTATATGATTCATTGAACCCTGTCATTAGCTTCACTTGGGTGTGGCTATGTCTTTGCTATCTGATACCCTGCACCTGACTAACACAAACCCTGAATGTGGTGGCTAATAGTAACAATAATAATGCCATGTTATTATTAACAGCTAGGTGGTGCACTGGCTAGAGCCTCAGAATCAGACTCAGGAAGATCTGTATTCAAATCCAGCCTCAGACACTTACCAGATATGCTACCCTGGACAAGTCACATAACCTATCTGCCTCAGTTTCCTCAACTCTAAACAGGGTTAATAATAGCACTGACCTCCCAGGGTTGTTTGTAAGGATCAAATGAAAGATCTATAAAACATGTGGCATGGTGCCTGGTATACAGTAGACAATAATAAAGACTCATTCCCCAATAAATGCTTGTCCGCTGACTGAGCTAAATGTCTGAGGCAGGATTTGAATTCAGGTCTTCCTACTAGCTACACCATCCAGCTGCCTGGAATACACCCGATAGTCTCAGAAAAGTGAATTGGATCCAGGGAGGGCTTGAGTGTCTGCAAATCTGATCTTCAGGGCTCTTCTGGCCCTTGTACCCGGTTATCTTAGCTGCCATCATGTTCCTTTTGGACTCTGCAGGGTAATGGTGCCCTGTCTACACCTCGTGCCATGTTCTTTGGCTCTGGGAATGGCTGCGCTTCCTGCCCTCCCCCCTCCGTCCCACAACCAGACACTTCTGGACCATCTTTCCCCAAACATTCCACAATCCTGTTCTGTCTTTGCTGATGAGTTTTACCTGTAGTGCTCTTCAAGGGTGTTGAGGGGTGGGGGCAGGAAATAGCCTGGTCTATCACCGAGAAAACTTTCCCCCAGTCCTTTCATGTAGGCTTGGTTTGGGGAAGGGGCAGAAAGCTCAGCTTCCGAGTCATCCTGCCCTGGGGGATGGAGACCTGAGCCTTTCCAGCCACAGACTTTCATCCTATATACATAAGCTCTCTATGGTTTCTTTATTCGCCAGGCTTTTGGGGGGTCTCTCTGAAACCAGCTGTGCCCTCCCAGATGAAGTTCCAATAAGGCAGGGGCATCTCTGGGCAGCCAATCAGGTGGGCTCCTGTTTGGCGAAGGAAGGGGGTGCCTTCAGAGGAGGCTCCCCAGCCTGTGCCTAGTCCCCTGCCCAAGGAGCTCTGCAGCGGCTCTTTAAGGAGGTGACACCTATCCCTGCCAGCAGCATCAATCTTCTCCATCCCTATTCTGAACAGAAATCCCATCCCAAGACATCATTTCCCTCCCTTTCTGCTTGGTTCTAATAAAGTCCAGAGTCCAGGGATTCTGCTCGCTGATTCCAGGCATTGCGATTCACAGAAACAAGGATCTGCCATTGTATGCCCACTGACCTTTTCATCAGTGGCAGCCCAAGCACAAAGTCATCTGTCCCACGCCTCAACCTGCACCCAGCAATGAAAACAGACTTGAAAGGGAAAACAGAGACAAGGTGGCCCAGGGGGACTTCCTTGGAGTGGGGTAGCGATCACTGAGGGTGAGAGCAAAGGTGGCCCGCTCTCAGAAAAGCCAACGGGGTAATAGGGAGCCTAGGAGATGACGAGGGGAGCTGGGTCTACACCATGGCTCTGCAAAGTATTTCCTCTAGGACTGTTCTCTAGACCAGCCATTTCATCTCTTCCAGCCTCAACTGCCTCTACTGTAAAATGGGTGAGCTTGGAGTGGATGACCTCTGAGGTCCCATTTATTTCTAAAGATGTGAGCCCACAGAATAGAGTTTTCCTTACTCAATAAGTGTTTCCCCAACTAAACAACATAAATGTTTTGACTCAGAACTCAGAACCCAGTAAGATAATATTGGTAAAGAGCTTAGCCTGGTGCCTGGCACATAGTATTCATTATATACTTCCTCATCTCCTTGCCTTTCCTTCCTACATATGCCTCAAAGATGATAAAAGATGCAAAAGGAAGAGTTGGGGAAAAATAGATGCATTGTTGGTGGAGCTGCAAATCAATCCATCCATTCTGGAAAGGAAATTTGGTATTATGTGAAAATAGTGACTAAAATGGTTATACCCTCTGACCCAAAGATCCTTCAGCTAGGTAGGTGTACACACTAAGGAGGTCAGCTACAAAAAAAAAGATACTAAATATACCAAAATATTCTTAGAAGTCTGCAAAAACCTAGTAACTAAGTCAGTACCTATTGAATAGGTAATAGCTAAATCAACTGATACATGGCTATGAGGGTTGGATAGTACTGTGCTGTAGGAAATGTTGAATATAAAGGATATGGAGAAATATGGAGAAACCTGAGAAGGCTTTCATCAACTGGTGCCAAGTGAAGTAACTGGAACCAGGATCAGTCATGACCACAGCCATGTGACTGGAAAGAAGAAGAACATGACTCAATTGTACCTGAAGGTCATGGGATGATAGTGGAAGGGGGAGGAGAAGAAGGTGCCTGCCTCTGCTTCATGGCTGAGGCCAGAGCAACATGGCACACCACATGAGACTTTCCTGGGAGGATGGATTGTTCTCAGTCTTCTTTATAAGGGCAGGGAGAAAGGAAACACTGAGAGATGGAGGGGATGTAAAATCAAAATATATCAATAAGAATTTTAAATACAGAACTATAATCGAGCTGGCAAGGATTGCCCTGACTTCCTGGGCCTCAGTTTCCCTAATGTGTGAACTAGATGATCTCTAAGGTGCTTCCAGCCTAATCTCGGACACTCCGAGGTCAGGGACTTCATTTCTCTAGACCACTACATTTTCAAAATTAAAGGCCCTTCATTTGACAGATCAAGAAACTGAGAGCCCAGGAAGTGATGGGATTTGTCCCAAATTCATGTGACAAAATAAAGAGCATGGCTGAGATTTGAACTCAAGTATCCTGACTTCAGATCCAGTGTTTGCTGCATATGGGCCAACTTCCCTAATGAATCTATGCCCCATTTTCTAGAGTATATAATTATCTTGTTCATTGGGACAGAAATATTTCCTCTGGAATCAGTGAAGATTCTCATATATTGATGGATATCCACTCTAAGTTATCTTCCCAACTGCTTTTCTCTGCTCTTGATTTGCATTTTAATTTAAGAGCTTAAGTCTCATTAATACTGGAAGGATCATGGATGCCACGAGTGTGGGTATGTCCTATGCCAGTGGAAGTTGATCCCCTCTCATTAAATCTTGCTTAAAATGAAGGGGATAATTTACATTTCATTTGGACATATTTTAATGAAAAGATAACCAGACTTTATCAAATTCTTCATACAACCCACAGAAGAACATGGAATTCAGGTCATCGTCATGTGATAAAAATTCAGACAGGAAGATCCCCCCCTCACTGTGGAGCTAGCCCACCAAGCTACTGAGTGGACCAGGGGACCCAGAGGGGAGCATCACCAGTGTCCATGTGCTCAAAGGGAGGGTCCTGCACAGGAAACAGGAACTGAATGGCACCTCTGAAAAGTGCCACCAAGTGCTTGTGCAGAATCAGACAGAATCAGGGAACCCTGTTCCCACCTGGAACTAGTTATGACTCACTTGTGATCTGGCTCACTCTGAAATGCTATGGCATTGCCCAGAAAACACAGGCTGGTCCTTTTCTTCCTCTGTCCAATGAAGGGGGTTGTATTCAACTGCCTCCAGTATCCCTTCAGCCTCTTCACCTAGGACCCCATGATCTAGGACCTCTCTGTTACTCAGTTTCCTTCTCTGTAAGATGAAGGGTGTTGGATTCAAAGGTCTCTGGGTTTCCTTCTAGGTCTAAACTTTGCATCCTATGACCCTGAGAACTGCATTCTGTTACTCTTGCCCTCACTGGGAACTGATGAGAATGTGTTTACAAAAATTTCCCAGGATGAGAGAATATTGACTGCAGGCCAACAGACTGTGCTAGAATTGAAGAGCAATAGCCATATCTATTTAGATAAATATACAATAAAAGAACTCAAGACCACCAGACCTTCCACTGATGAAAAGGGAACATTCAGTGGAATCATGTTAGGCTGTTCACTGGAGTTATTGAATATTAAAGAGGGGGCTGTTATTTTGCTTAGGGAATCGCTTCTTCATTTCTTACTAAGTTTCCTCATTTTGCATCTTTTCTTAGAAAGAACAAAGAATCTTTGCCACCTTGCATAAGAGCCTGATGGACAACACTGGGGGTCCCAAGGACAGCTGTATTTCCTGGCCCTTCACACACTCCTTGCTCAGAAAGTGTATTTGCTGGGCTCATTAAGCCAAGCTCCACGTGTAAAGGCAGGTCTGTACAGCCCCTACATTCCCCAGCCTCTCATCTGCCTCAAGACACCACTGTTCATGTTGCTGAATCTGGTGGGAAAAGAGACATGTTGATTACAGGCCGACAGATTGCGCTGCTATTGAGCAGGGATGGCCATGTCTGATTAGAGGATATATAATGAAAGAAGTCAAAACCATCAGACTTTTCACTGATAAAAAGGGGACATTCAATGGAAAAGATCCCTCCCCGTAACGCACTGGTTTTAGAAGAGCTTCCATTTTCTGTGTGCCAAACCTAGAGGAATTTTATGACATGATGTTTTGAAAGGGGCTTTGAAATAAATTTCCATTCATGAAAGAGACTGCCCACTGCCAGACTTGTAACCCCTGGCCTGAATTCTAAACGGGTCCAACTCTACTCCAAGATTCATTTTTCAATGAAAAGACACACCCACTTTATTAGGCACCAGGGGAGGTCTGGCTCTGATCAATACTGTGACACCAGAGGGAATTCTAATGAACACAGCCAGGCAGCACACCCCCCAGGCTTCCCCTAGGGGAAAGTTTCTTGCTTCAAGAAACTTAATAATCTCTCATTTCATTTAAGTAAAAAAAAATTACATTTAGTCATCTCCATTACCCAAACCATCTAGGTATTTCAGTTAGCCCAGCTACAGAAAGCTGTGCCAAATGTTGGTTGGGGAGGCAATGTGACATGTTATTAACACCCATGAAGTCAGAGCTTGGCATGCCAGGCTTGCCCCTTCACCTCAGGAGGGAGGGGATGGTTCCACAGGCCCTCCTCCTGGTCAGGCAAATCTTCAGTACTGGAGACCACAGCTTAGGAAGTACGCTGACAAGCTGGAGAGTGTCCAGAGCAAGGTGAACAGCACAGTGACTAGCTTAGGGCTCATGGTGTGTGAGGACTGGATGAAGGATATACAGATCTTAAGCCTGCAGAAAAGGAGACTGGGTGGAAGGGAACATGAAAGCCATCTTCAAGTATTTGAGGGGCTGTCTTGTGGAGGGGGGAACTTGTCTGCTAGGCCCCAGAGGGTAGAGACAGAGCAAATGGGGGAACTCATAATAAGGCATATTTAAACTTCCTGAAATCCAGACCTCCCCCAAAATGGTGGATAAAGAACAAGGTGGACACCAAGGTGCCTTGCAGTACTAGAATCCATGGTAACTTTTCAGTGTATAAACACATAAATACCTATTGTGTTCCAGGAACTATACTAAGGGCTGAGAAGTCAAAGATGAAAAGTGACCCAGTTCTGCCCTCACAGAGCTTACAGTCTAGCAGAGAGGAGACACGTACCAAGATAAATTAGCCTGACTCCAGGGAGATGATGACAAAGTCAAGGGAAGAGCTTTCAGAATATCTGAAGGGAAAAGCACTTTCAGCTGGGGGATCCCAAGGGCAAGAGGGAAGATGATCCCTAAGCTGAGCCTAGGAAGAATAGAAGCAAGCCAACAGGAGGAGAATGCATGAGGACCAAGGGCCATTCCCTCTGGCTGGAATGCAGCATACGGGGGGGGGGGGGGGAGCAGTTGGGAGCCGAATGAGGAAGCCCTGTAAGTGGGAGAACAAAGAGCTTTGATTCTATCCTGGAGTCAATAGAGACAATGAAAATTCTGTAGTGGGGCCATCAGATTAGACAACCCTAAATTAAGGAGACTGATTCGATAGCTGAGTGAAGGATTTATGGATTGAAAGAAGGAGGAATTGCAGTACTATGGATCCAGGACCATAAAGGGCCTCAAGAGGTGATCTATCCAATTTCATAAGTGAGAAAACTGGGGCTCAGAGAAGGAAAGTCTCAGAACTAGTAACAGGCAGGGCCTCAGTGAATCCCCTATCTTGCTGACTAGGGTTTTCCTCAGCTATGCAGCCAAAGGTGAGCAGGTGGGAGGGATGCAAGGAGGATCCTCCTGATGGGGACCAGCCTTCTCACCTCAGCATCTATGTTCATTTATGGATGAGTGCACCAGCCACCTTAAAGTGGAATGGGACAGGAATCATCACCTCCCAGGTCAATGATCACAAGCTCACCTTTCATCTATGCTCCATAAATCTTGGATGAATCCATTTACCCATCCACCCATTCACCCATCCATCCATCCATCCATCCATCCATCCATCCATTTATATTCTGTTGATGCCACTGGGATGCAGGCTCCTTGAGGCAGGAGCAACACATTGTTGGCTAGCACAGGACCTGGCACATTGTTGGTTCTTGAAAAATGCTTGTTAATTGACTCCTCACTGGGCAATAGGCACAGATGTGGGCCACAGCACATCATCAGAGAGGGAGAGTGAGGTGATCATTTAAAAGAGTGAGGGATGAGTGAGGACTGCCTGGGTGAATGTCAAGTAATGGGAAGAGAGGCTCTGGAAGGCCCTTAGCAGACTGAGTGAACCATTGGGAAATATTTACAGGAGTCCGTTAGGAATTTCACAGGTTGACAAGACTGGTATTGACTGCAATCTGCAGAGGTGGAGGCAGTGTGCACATCAGGGAGATTTCAGATTTACCCAAGGACTGGAGATAAGATTGTGTATTTGCATATGATTTTCATCTGACCAAGCTCAATTGGCTTGCTGAAATTTGATTAAGACTTATCTAAAGATTCTCATTTATCTTTAATTACTTCTGTTTCTATTACTTCTCACCCACCCAACACTCTGGATGACTTGGACCAGAAGAGCGTGACAGATGGAAAGGAGACACATCCCTGGAGGATGGAATGACCATGACCAAGAAACTTATCTGCCAAGGATGAGGCACAGGCCAAATGCAGAGCCCCACTTGAGGATGTGAGGATCCTGCTGGGGTTTCCCCCCACTCCATCCCCACTTCAGCACGAGCAAGGCACCAAGGTCAGTCAGTCATACTCCTGCTGATTGAGCTAGGTTCTCAGAAGAAGCCTCTCCCTCTCCCAGCCTCACTGAGAGCCACAGATGGACAGAGAATGGATGGATTCCTGACTCCACTCTGAAGCATATAATCTAGTGAGCAACATGAGGAGGAGAGGAAGACCAACTAGTACAGTCACAGGTCACAAGACCCAATTCTGAGACCTTGACCCTCTTATAGTAGAAAATAGCATGTTCTGACCCAAAGGGAAATTGGCTCCCATTCAGGGACTCAAATATAAGCTATTCTGACAGGCAGCAATGGCAACCATGAACCAAAAAGCATGGGGGTGTGTGCATACGCATGCACACACACACACACACACACACACACACACACACACACACACACACACACACACACACACACACACCCCTGCACAATCCTACTCATCCAAGGAGAAATGAGTACAATTAAGGAGGCCCAACTGGCTGCAATCACTTTGCTTCTCTCTCCTTTCAGTGAAGCCCAAAGATCCAGCTCTCCCACTCATCATCTTCCTACTGGAAAGAAGGACATGAGCCCTCTCTCCGGTGGCCAACAAGCAAACTCATCCAAGAGCCAACGGTTCTTCCCAGCTCATTCATGGAGATGCTGCACCCCCAACCCTTCTGGAGCAACCCTCCTTCTTGCCTTGTTGAAGTCTTCCGAAGTTGCCCTCATCTCCTTCCATGTCTTGTTCAGCAGCTGGATGCAGATGCAAAAGAATTCCTCAAAGGAGCGGTCATGGGTGAAGAACATAGGGTGAAAGTCATTACAGGTTTCACTGGCTACAGAGAGAAAGTGGAGAGAAGAAAGAGTCAGGTTAGAACAGGGCAAGGGTGACAAAGTGCCCAATGCAGGTGGTCTCAGAAATGGCCATGACTCTGGCACAAGTATCCATAGGCATTCCATGGAATTAGGGCCAGAAGAACAAGCCCACAGACCATCAAAACCATCTACCCAACCATCAATCAGCGACCATCGATTAAGCTCTTACGATTGACTGAGCCAAGCACTGGGAGACACAAAGGCAGGATAAAACCAGTCCTTGCACAGAAGGAGCTTATATTCTATCAGGAAAAATAAAGGTCCATAAAAAAGCAGAAACCAGGCTACCAGCTGAAGACCTTGGGCTGATGACCTCTGCCTTCATTAGTTTCAGCTCAACAAGATTCTCAGCTCAGGGAAGACACATTCTAAGGGTTTCTACTTCACCATCCTCCCACTCCCTTGAAGTAGACTCCTTAGGGTTAATTGAAGCACAGCCCTAGACCAACACCATTGATGCCAACTTCCTTCTAAGCTGATGGGCACCCAGAGGCCTTGGAGCCTTGAAAATGAACGTGTAGCTTATGGCTGTCCTGTGAGCCTACATCCATTTTAACGAATGCACACTCCCTTCATATCCCCATCTGCCTTTTTTAATAATCCTGAAGCTTTAATCTCTTAGAGATAGAGACAGCTACCATCCTGGGCAGACCCCCTCCATCATCACCAACCCCTGTGTTGGCTAAATGATTGGTTTTTCCCTTTTGTGTAATTAATTACACTTTTGCAAATGGCCTCCTTAATTATTTCTCCCCCATTTTCCTCCTCTTTCTGTCCCTGAGTTGGCAGTTGAGGGGAGGGGGAAGGGAAGGGGAGGATGACACTGTTCTCATTAGCCATCTGATGCCATTAACCATTTATTTTCCATACCCAGTTAATGAACATCCAGAGACCTTCCTCCTCTTTCAATGGGCCCCTCTCCTCCCATCCCAGGCCTACCTGCTCAAGCTGCTGCCAACGTTTTATGCATCTCTCTCTGACCCTTCCCCCCATGGCCAGCCTCCTCGGGACACACCTCCCCCTTTGCCCCTCCCTTACCTGGACTGTGGCAAGAATCTCCTAATTGTCTCTGGTCTCTTCCCATTTTAATCTAACAATTGGCCTGAGTATGCTCTACTGACCTTTCTCATGTTGGATTTCCTTATTTCTGTGTCATTCCCCACATCACCCCCCCCCACACACACAAGTGTGGTACACTTCCTGTGGAATGTTTATCCTGAGTCTACACCTTGATAGGATCTCTGAACCAACCTGTTGAACCCAGCCCTTCCCCCCTCCCAACTGTACAGGTGAAGCATCGGAGGGATGTGGTTTCTGGAGGATAGGGGCTGTATCTGACAAGCCCCTCGAATTTTCCTTGTCACTTAGTAGGCATCCAATCACTCTTTGTTCACCTGAATCGCTGTCAGACTTGTTAAGGGCAGAATTTCCCCGTGTCAGGTGCCCAGCATGGCCCCAGCACAGCAGAGACACGTCACAAGTGCGTGCCCAAGGAGTGAATGAATTTCAGATGAATGCTGTCTTGTACTTCTGAATTACCCATGTATGAATACAACAGCCTCGGGACCCTCAACCCAACAATACCAACTTGGCTGTTTGCACAGACACCAACTTCTGAAGAGATCAAAGGGCCTGGGAGAATATACCTAAAGATTGCTGTGAGGTAAGTCGAAGGTACAGACAAGCTACAGAATTTGTTGGAAAGAGATTTCCCCCATCCCCCTTCCCAAAGGCTGTCAGGTGGAGAGGTGGAGTCTGGGAAGCACACAGGATGGAGGAGGAGGAAGAAGATGCATGGGATTGGAATCCCCGTGGACAACAGAACCCAGGAGAAGACCCTTTGTGGGGAGGAGGGCATGATCCCAGATGAGAATCCAGGGGCTGGTCAAGGCTCCTCTGGATGACCCAATAGGCCAATGGGATACTCAGTCAAAGGGGAAGATGGGACAAAGGACCAAGGTTTATAGGAGCAGTTCCTAAGCTGGAGAGTCAGCACCTGTCCTGGGAAAGTCAAGGGCTCACAGATTGAGAGCTAGAAGGGCCTTTGAGGTTATCTAGTCAAAGAACTTCATTGTAATAAGAACTTCATTTTAAGGAAATAAGATAAGGAAACTGAGACCCAGAGAGCTTAAATGACTTCCCAAGATCATACAGGGATAAAACTGGGTTCTATGACCACAAATCTGAGGTTCTTTGAACATACCAAATTGCTCCCATGGCTGCCTCACCCCACTCTGCTGCCTAAAATGGAGAAATTTCATGGTGCTGGATGCCAGCTGAGCTGTCATTGGCCCAGGGCTAAAGCCCTGAGTGATGAGCATGGACATCCTGAGTCTCAACTTTCTCCTCTAACAAAGGAGGGGTTCAGTTAAATGATTTAGGTCCCTTTCAGCCCCACCACTCAGAACCTCCAAAAGTTGAGGTGACCAAGCCTGCCCTGTCTGACACAGCATTTCTAGGAGGATCCAGTGAAATGATGTCCACAAAAGAGGTTTGACTGGGAGGAGCCCAGCTAAATGGAAGCTGAGGTGATGGAGGAAGAAAGGGAAGAGGGGGAGGAGGAGGAAGAACTCTGAGAGCACCAGTAATCAAATGACCATCACTGGCCTCCCCCACTTCCAATCCACCTTGTTCACATCTCAGAAACCACAGATAGGAAGACCCTGCTGACACTGAGGGTACTCTCAGGCAGGAGGCAGCCGTGGGGAGGGGCCCGTTCAGAACTGCTGAACACACACAACTATTTAGGGAGCCCAGAGCTCAAGGCTTGGGGCACAGAGCTGTCAGTCACACTTCCATAAACACCAAATTGATAAGACCCCAGGAAAAGTCCTTAAAATCCTATTACCATCTGAGGGCCTGGGATTAATTACAGGATTACAGCCTCTTTTCCTGGTTCAGCAGTAACATAGTAAATAACTTGCTCTTTCTGTGGGAGGGCTGCCGTAAAGGGAGGCTGGCACAGAGATCAACTTGAGATTTATGTGCCTAGCACAGGGTAGGAGGCTGACTAGAGAAGACACCAAAAGGACAGGTCCAGTGGGTAACAGGAAGGGGAGGTAAGGTGCTCTGATCTCAAGGCCACAATTGCCAACCAGCAAGACCCCAGGTCTTTGGGGGGTGTGTGGGGGGTGGCAGGAAGGTTAGAAACTTGTCTTCTCTCCTCCTCCTCCTCCTCTTTCTTCCTCTGTCTCTCTCTCTGTGTCTCTCTCTGTCTCTGTCTCTCTCTCTGTCTCTCTCTGTCTCTCTCTCTCTGTCTCTTTCTCTCTGTCTCTCTCTCTCTGTCTGTCTCTCTCCTTCTGTCCCGTCAGCTTCTTTCTAGCTGCTTGCGATATTTTATCTTTGACCTGGGAGCTGTGGAATTTGGCTATTATTCCTAGGAGTCTATCTTTCAGGAGGTAATTGGTGGATTCTTTCAATTTCTATTTTACCATCTGGATATAAGATATCAGGACAGTTTTCCTTGATAATTTCTTATGATATCTAGACTCTTTTTTGTTACAGCTTTCAGGTAATTCTAAAATTATCTCTCTTGGATCGATTTTCCAGGCCATCTTTTTTTCCCCCAATAAGAGTTCTTATTTTCTACTACTTTTTTCATTCATTTGACTTTGTCTTACTGTTTTTTGAAGTCTCATGGAGTCATTAGCCTCCAATTGCCCAATTCTAATTTTTAAGGAATTATTTTCTAGTAAGCTTTTGTACCTCCTTTTCCATCTGATCTATTCCACTGTGAAAAGAGTGCCTTTTTTACTATTAGGCCAATAATGATTTTTAAAGGTACTATTTTCTTTAGTAATTTTTGTGCCTCTTTTGCTAAGCTGTCAATTCTCTTTTCATAGTTTTCTTGCATCACTTTCATTTCTTTTCCCAATTTTTCCTATACTACTCATATCTCTTTTTTTAACTCTTCTAGGAATTCTTGCTGGCCATGGGTCCAATTAGCATTTTTCTTAAGGTTTTGTTTGCAGCTATTTTTACATTGTCTTCTTCTGAGTTTATGTCTTGGTTTTCCATTCCACTGTAATAATTTTATGATCAAGTTACTGTGGCTGTTATTTTCTCATTTCCCCAGCCTATTTCTTCACTTTGAACTTTATGTTCAAGTTGGTCCCTGCTCACCTGAGGGTGGGGTGATACTGTCCCAAGCTTCAGACTTGGTTTTTGTGGTTGTTTTTAAAGCTAGGTCCAGTGCAATTTTTTGGTGGTTCTAAGGTTGTGTGATCTTGGGAGAGGTGTGGTCACTGCTCTTCTGGTCCCTAGCAAGGAAGGACTCTTGCTCCCTTCAAGTAGAGCCACAAGTACAAGGACTCCTCTTGGCCCTGGAACTGTGGCCAGGTCCCCTGATACCTTGTGACAGACCCTCCCCCCTCAGTGCTCCTCTCCATCTCATTACTGTCACACAGAACTACTTATGAGCAACAGATGTGCTAAGCAGTGCCAGCTGCACCCAGTGCCAGCAAAGGGTTCCCTGGAATCTCTTTCTGACCATTTGTCTGATCCCCTTACTGTCTCTGGACTGAGAGCTCCCAAAGCTGCTGCTGCCACCTCCAAAGCCCACCCCTGGTGCTCCTGCCATGATCAAGGTCTGATTTCACCCTGGGGTCACAGATCTCTCCTGCAGACCTCCTAAGTTGTCTTAGGCTGGAAAAATTTCTCCCTTTGACCATTTGTTTGCTCTCCAAAATTTGACTTGAGGAGTTATATTTTAAAGGTGCTTGGGGGGTGTGTGTGCAAATTTTGGGAGAGTTCAGCTGGGTCCTGGCATGTACTCTGCCATCTTGGCTCTGAAACCTGTGTCTTCAGCAATTCTGAAGTTCCCTTTGTAAACTAACTTTTTATGGGTTACTCAAGGGTAAAACTCAGGAGGAGAGTTCCAATCATTACTTCTCTCCTTCTATATCTCTATCAAAGAAAGAGGCTGACTCCTGTCCCTTCCTACATGCTCGTGTCCCCACCCTGTTCTTGTCCATTGAAGGCTCTGAGAGATTTATCCCAAAGTAATCAATTGCATGCCAGAGAAAGTTATCTTACGCCATTAAAAGGTCTACAACAACAACAACTCATAGTTAGACAACGTGCTAAAGTTTACAAAGCACATTACATACATTGTCTCATTTGGTCCATACAAAAACCCTGTGAGGTAGGTACTATTATTTTCAAATGTATTTACAGATGAGGAAACTGAGGCTGAAGTAGAGAAGTTAAGGGACTTGCCAAGGGTCCTAGGAAGTGTCTGAGGTAGGATTTGAACTGTTCAAATGAAGGCTCAGGACTCTGTCCACCACTGTCCTTCTCCCCTACCTCCACCTTGTCCCAGGTGGCTTCTTATTATCCTAATCCTGGTTGTGACTCTGCTTCTGAGCTCTGGAGGAGATTGTGCTCTGTCTCTACTGAGGATCTGTCTCTGTGCAGTTTCTGGGATTTGAACCTTGCAAAGATGAAGAGGAGTACCTCACATCGGACTGCCCCTTCTCCTCCTCCTAAGTCAGGCTGCTAGATGCCTGCTGGGCTCTCTTGGACTATCCAGCAACAGGTCTCTGCAGGCCCCATTTCCCACTAAAATGACTCATTGCTTTCTGTAGCATCCTCTGCCTGCTGCACACGTGGCCAGGTTATCTTTGGCCTGTTTGTGTATATCTTTTTGTTGGACTAGAGCATGTTAGATCATCTTTTTTCCTAGTAGAGCCCAAAGGCAGCGACTTTTTTTTTTAACCATTAGCAATGAATCATTAACAATTAAGGTTTTTGGGGTTTTTTTTATGAATCAGTAAAGTTCAAGAGAAACTAAACAAACAAGAATTCCTGGAAAAGACATTGAAAAACTAATCACAAAGAAAGACAAATGAAAACAGCCCAAAGTCCATTTAACATACATAGAAAAGATAAGAATGCTCATTGTTGGAGGGGATGTGGAAAGGCAGGGAAGACATTCAGCACTGGTGGAGTGGAGTATGGATGGAAACATCCTGGAAAATACTGAGAATTATGGAGGAGAAAATGCTAACTTTGTGCAGACATCCCCCTCCTGAGTGAGTAGATACCTCTAGCGGGTTGTTGAGAACATGAAGAAAAATAACCCAGATGTACAATGATATTCATAGCACAATGATCTGTGTTCACAAAAAGGATGCAAATATAACATGTGTCCAGAGTCTGGGGAGTGGCTGAAAAAACTCTGTTCTATGAAGGTGAAGGAACGTCACTGTCCTGGAAGGATGAGAAGAACATGGCATTCTGAGAGTATGAAAAGCTTTGTGGTGACAGAGAAAGGGAGAAGGGAGCATGTCTAAGACACATGATGACTGCAGCAAGGTATGAAAACCCAGGGGCCACAAAGTTCTGATCACACACACAGTCAATGGTGGAAACCCAGAGCCAAAGGGGAAGGCACATCCCTCTTTTCTCTTAACAATCTATAGAAAGTTTTGAGGGAAATGTACTTGGTAGCAGAGTGTGCTTGGAGGCTCCTTGGGAAGTGCCTGTGGAGTCAGGCAATCTGATTACGTTTTAAACGGTTTACAACAAATTTTTAAAAAATATGCACAGAAACCCATTTAAGAGATTCCACACTTTGTCTCCAGATGATGTCCCCTGATGACTCAGGAAAATCTGAGAGTAAGAGAGGCAGCCATGGGGTCTCTGACAGACCCTCTAAGGGACAGACCCCTCCGCCACCTGATAGGGTCACATTCCTGGGGAGATCTTCAAAGCCAAGATGGCTTTCTAAAACTCAGATGGTGCAGGCAGGAGACTACAGCAGTCAGTGATGAAGAGGAAACCAGTGTTTTCCTACTAGCTCCATCCAAGAATGACTTTATTCTATCATCTTTTAAAGCTGCTAACTGAAGAAATCAAATCCAATGGTCCATTTAGAGATAAAGAAGGAAAGTGTCAAGACAATGAATTGATTTGATTGTTCTAAATTTCAAATGTACCCACTAGACTGTGTTCCGTTTTCCCATTCCAATTTGGTAAGTGGGGTGACTGAAAGAAAAGAAAGGGTGGTGGGAGTAGAAAAATATGAATCACTGTTCTAACAATGGGGAAAACACTTGACTTCCCTTCTCTTTTGTGCTCTGAAGCTCTGAGCTCAAAGAACTGCAGTGACTATGGCTGTAGTGAGTCTATCAAGTTGGAAAGGCTCCCAGGATGGTCCCTGTGACAGACTGCCTGGGGAGGGAGGGCAAGCCTAGCTGAGAAGCCCAGGCAACGTCTTCACTAGTACGTCCTGTCCCTCAGTGATGAAGCATTTGGTCGCAGCATTGATCAAAGAAAACTGCAGAATGGCCCTTAGTCCAGGGCAGCCCCTTCCACCTCCTCTGTGATGATGGCAGAAAGGTGGCAAGAGGGCAAGCGGGCAGCAGAGCATCGATTTTAGTCTGGCTATTGATCGCAGGAGAAGTGAAAGCACGTTGATATTGGCATTTTCTGTAGCAATGGCAATAATTCCTGAGTGGAACGAAGTTAGAGAATCTGAGAGCTGGATAGGACCTTGCTCCAGAGATCTCAGCACAAAACACCAGACAAATGATTCTCCAGCCTCTGCTCAAAAGCCTCCCAGGAGGGGAACCCAGCCCGCTCAAGGATGGCTCTTTACATCAGGCCTCAGTGCTCCACTTCAGGATTCCAGTCACTGTTTCCATTTTTACCATGAAGGGTCAGACAGATCACATGTAATCTCTTCCAGGGGATGGCCCTTTAGACCATCAGGGACAGTTCTCATGTCTTTCCCCATCTCCCCCATCCCTGCACCACTCTAAGCCAACTCTCCCCTAGGCTAGAAACACATTGTGCTTTCAAACTATTGCTGTGTGGCCTGAATATGGGGCCTTTCATCATCTTCATCCTCAGCCATCCCTAACTGTTACATACCAGTGTTTTCTGCAAATGTGGCCCCAGAACTGATTACAAAACTCCAGATGCAGTCTGAACAGGGCAGAGTGCAGACACATGTGCTGTACCATCTTGTATTATGGGACTGCTAAGTTACTGGTCACTATGTTAGGGATACCCTGCAGGCAAAGGAGGATCCAAAAAAAGCAAAAATAAAGAATCCCAGCTCGGCAGTCTGAAGGCTACAGTGACCCCCTTGAAGCCTAAGGACAAAGCAAAGGTCTAAGGGGATGCTCTGTAGTGGGTTACTGCAGGAGAGGAAAAGAGATACATTGGAAGAATCGTGGCTGACTTGCCATCTGCACCATCAGAGGGAGTGCCTCCTTGGAGGAGGGCACAGCAAAATCAATGTCAGCTTCTCCCACTGCAGCAGAGGATACCGAGGGCAGATAGCCCCAGGGTGGGCTGACTTGGGGAGAATGCAGCCCGCTCCTCCCCAGGGCAAACCCTTGGCTATTCCTCTCTCAGGTGACTGCAGGAAGCTTGTCCTAGGCTGCTGATGCTCAGAGGCTGCAGGCTCCAGCTTCAGGGTCTTCCTGGCTTCTACCTGCTCCATAGGAAACAACGAGCTTTTTGTCAAGTTTGGATTATATCACACCTTTTAAAATGGAATCTCCCAGGGATGTAACTGAGAGAAAAATGTTAACTCCAAGACAAAATCAAGTGTTCTGGCTCTGGGGCTTAGAATCCTAGAATCACAGACAGGCCACTCTTCAAAGGGCCCAAAAGACCAGTTGGTCCATGCTCTCACTTTTTCGAGGAGGAAGCCTGATGCTGACATGCCCAGTGGCGTGCCAACTTCATATGGTTAGTTAGAGGCAAGATGGGATTGGAACTCCATTTGGAAAGGTCAAACATTAATTTATTATAAATTATGCACCAATCTTTGGCTCATGTACAAAATTAATGGACTTTTAAATGGACTAAAGTATCTGCAAATAAGGACATAGCAATGCTTAAGCACTGAAGAAAATTTCCTCCCTTCTCAGGTTTAAAATTTGTAGAGGAAAAATAATGAAACAACAAGTATTCATTAAGTGCCTGCTACGTGTCAGTTAGCTAGGTGATGCAGTGGGTAGAGTGCCAGGCCTGGAGCTGGAACACCTGAGTTCAAATCCAGCCTGTATTTGACCCTCAGCAAGTCACTTCACCCTGTTTGCCTCAGTTTCCTCATCTGTCAAATGAGCTGGAGAAGGAAATAAATGGTAAACCACTTTAGGATCTTTGCCCCCGCCCCCCACAAAAAAAAACCCAAATGGGGTTATGGAGAGTCAGACAGGACAGGAAAACAAGTGAACTGAACTGAGTATGCTCAGGGCTAAGGCGACAAGGAAAATGAATGGAAAATCCCTATTTGCTGGTGACAGTTAGAGGAAGAAGACAGAGCCAAGCCACCCTTGGACCTTGAGACAGACAGAGCTCTTGGCATGCTCTCTCTGCTCAGGACTTCAGTAGTGGAAGGGGCCAATCACAAGCTGACCAGTTTTGCCATGAACCCCAACACCTATGACACATGTGATACCAGCAAAGACAGAGGTTCAGGAAAAGCACCTAACCTGCTTCACTTCTTAATATGTTGAACCAGCATGCTTCTCCTGCTGTTATTTAGAGGGGGTTAGTCTGGGGAAGATCTACGAAATTTGGAGCACAGAGGTCTGGGTTTGAATCAGGAGACTGATGACCAAATCCCACTTGGCACTCTCCATAAGGCCGAGGGTCAGTTGCCTCCTTTATCTATAAAATGAGTACAATGATACCAGCACCATGTCCCTCACATGGTGGTGAGGTTCAAAGGACATCATTCATGTAAAACACCTTGTGAACACGAAGGAACCCTGGAATTGTGAGTCCTTATTATTTATTTAGGGGAGGGTGGCTGTCATATCCAAAAGGCTGCCGCTGAACCTGGCAAAGTGACAGATGAGGACGTGATGCAGGTCTGCATCAAAGGCAAATTCTGGGGCTGGCCTCCCTTTCATCTCTGTGAGGCATTAATTGCCTGGAGTAATGCCGGTCTGAGTTCTTGCAGTGCCTGAAAAGGTGTTGGGGCAATTGATGGACAGGGGCCATGGTACCTGCTCAAGTGAGAAGACTCTGTCATGCTGAGCCACAGGATGCTCACAGCCCACAGCCCAACAGAAGCCAGACTGACCCCTGCCCAGTCCATAGAGGACAAGCAGGAGCTCATGTCCATGAGTCATTCCATGCAGGGTCATCTTGCAGCATGGGCAATTCTGAAAAAGGAATGGGTGACCTCTGGCCTAGCATTAGTCACACATGTGACTATAGGAACCACAGCTATTGGCCTAAAGCTCCCAATGGATGGTTGGGCATCTTCAGATTGCTTTCAAGTCACCAAAGCTGTTAATATATGCTGATTGTGCTTACCTTGGAAGTAGCCACATGTATTATTGGTTCCCTCTTACAGATTGGTAAACTAAGGCAAAAGATGCTTGTTCCTGATCACACAGCTAGTCACCCATCAATCCATAAGCATTTATTAGATACTTACTAGATGCCTGGTGCTGCGCTAGGCTCTGGGCACACAAAGGCAAAAATGAAACATACCATCCCTGCTCTGAGGGAGCTTCCATTGTATTGGGGGAGAAAACATCTACATATTGAAAACAGACACAATAGAGGGATGGGGCCTGGACCCTTTCCTGGTTTTAAGGGGGAAAAACTAAGGTGCTGGAGAAGGTCCAGCCACTGAGATGCAAAGGAAGACGCATTATGCCATGCCCACAGCTGAGACCGTATTTTCTTTTGTAAAACTATTCAAACAAACTCCAGTACCCGAGTCTCTGGACAGCAGCACACGAGAAAACAGTGCTTGAAAAACTGGAAACTCTGAAAGCTTGCCTATTACCCACCAAACTTCATGGGACCAGTCTGCCCAAAGGGCCTGGCTCTAACTCACCCTCGTTTGGGTAGCAACAGAGGGTAAGCACGTTGACCTTGATCTTGATACCAACAGTTCCCTTTCATCTAGGGAGAAGCTGAATCTTTCCTAAGGCCGTGGTTTGCTGGAAAAGGGTAACCTCTGGCTCTCCCTATCTGAGAAAACGCCCCCTGCTCTGGATCCTGTCTGAACGGATGCCACTTGACTACAGGTAATTGCTTGTAGCATACATCATAGATATCTGGTGTAATTGTCTGCTATATATCACCTCAATCTTGTTAGAACAGAAGTTTCTGAACGATGAAATGTTTTATTCTTGTGCCTTCCCGTACCTTGTTAGTGTGGCCAATCAGGACAAAAAGCATTTCCTCAGATTTTGTTGCTTTTCTATATAAAAGAAGGTCATTAGAAATCCAAGTCAAGAGATCTCTTTCTCTCTGTCTCTGCTTAACCTGATATTATAAGCTCTCTTCTCCAGCACCTGAGTTCCCTACTCAGGTAGCAGAACATTATGAGCACAGAACTGAGGGCATTACTGGGAGACACCAATGAATGGAGCATTGTCAGATGGATACTGGTTTAATAGTTCAGAAGAGGCAGGTATGAAGGGTAAGAGAAGCAAGCGTAGAGCAGGGATGATAGACTTGGAGACCAAGGAGGGCTGATGAGGCCAGAGGCCAAAGGGAGGGGTAAGGAAGCAGGAGAGATGGCAGGAGGTCACAAACAGAGAAATAAATTTCAGTGTTAGAGATCACAGATCTTTCACGTTCAGGATGTGTGAGCCCAAGGCTCCCAATACCCTTCTTGGTAACTGAGGGTGAGTGGAGGGAGGGGTCATGGAGATGGAAGCTGGAGGAATGCGCAGGTGACGGTATTGAAGTGGATGTCAGCATATAGATCAAAATCCCTGGGTATAAGATCAAAGGACTATAGAATCTGGCTGTTTGCTCTCCAAACACTGACAGCGGGTGGCAGCAGGAAAAAGAGCAGGCTGGGCATCTAAGCACAGAAACCTATGGAGAAAGAGGTTCTGGGGACCAACCAGAGTCCCCATGAGAAGCCAGCTCTGTAGCTTTACCCCAGCATGGAGGCAGATGAAGCCCAGGCCCTCAGCATGCAATTGTGCCTGGAGATGAAGGCCCTAAACACTCTTTATCCCAAATATAAGACTTCAGTCCTTTCCACAGACCCCAAATTTGCTCCATTAAAGCCAAATTACCAGAGGAATATGTGAACATCACTGTATTTGTTTCTCTGGACTCTCCTCCTCCACACGAAGGGCCCTTGGGGATGAGGAAGGTGGGCAGCTCCCAAGACAATAGGGAAAAAGGCTTGGGGACCTCTTCCTCTATCCTTGGTTTTCTCTAACAGTAGATGCTCCGGGTTACATGAATGGAACCCAGACATCACTCTAAGGCCATCACTAGGCATCACCATGATTAGGTCTGATGAATTTGGTTCTTGCCAGAAAGTTAGATCAGTGTGTATCTGGGGGTCATAGGTTCATCATTCTGGTGAACAAGCTTCAGGATGGGAAAGAAGAGAATTCTTGAACTCAGGGAATTATCAGGTGATGACTCGAGAAGAGCTGGAGGGACCTGGGGAGTCTGAGTACATCCTCCTCCCCTTCTTATTTTACAGATAAAGAAACTGAGGACCAGAGATGGAGTGATTGTCCTGGGTCACTCAGACAGGAAGTATCTGAGGGAGGATTAGAGCCCAAATCTATTTTAATCCAATTAAATTTGAATTTGAAGTTAGGAAGATCTGAGTTCAAATCCTACACCAGAAACTTGTTGGCCATGTGACCCTGGGCAAACCACTTAACCTTTGCCTGCCTCAGTTTCCTCAACTGTAAAATGAGGATAATAATAGCACTGACCTCACATCGTTGTTGTGAGGATGAGATAAGTGCTTGTTAGCCTGAAAATGCTACATAAATTCTAGTGATAATGAGGGGGAGAGAGGTGAAACTTTTTTCTTATATAAAGATTTCACTCTTTCTAGAAGTTGTAATTTCATCAATAAGGGTATTCCCTCTAGCAATATAAATCGTGACCTTCTATGACAGTAATATGGACAGAGTTGGAGGAACCTCAGAGACTTATAGACCATGGAGTTCCCATCCAGGGGTCCTCTCTGCCCTGCACAGAGCTGGTCATTCCTCTATTGCCTGATCCTCCCAGAACAAGCACACTCCCCTCAGGGGCAGCTCAAGCTGCTAGGGAGTGTTTCCTGACATCCAACTTGACCTTTCTTCTTCCCAACTTCTCCCTATTGATGCCAGCTGTGTCCTTTGAGGTGAACTCAGGCATTGACTCCTACCATTTTGAGTCTGCCCTTTCCAGTCCAAAGATCGTGCCCCTCAGCAGAGAAAGAGAAACAGACTCAGCCTGAGCAACTCTGGGGTCTGGTATCATGATCTCATGTAGCAATAGGTACGACCTTCCTCTCTCCTTCATCCTCCTCTTCTCCTCATTTTTTGCAAAAACAAAACAAACAAAATACTCCAAAACCACAAAACAAAATATGGAGAACCAAAATCTTCCCACTGCACAGGAACACATCTGCCCATTCTGTCAGCATCGACTTTTCCTGGAAACTCCTTCTACCTCCCTGATGTTATTCTTAGACAACTGCATCCCTCAAACAAAAATGAAGGAGAAGGTATAAATAGGGCTGACCTCCATCTCTGGGATGGCCGTTGGCCCCTGTGGGTAACTCAGAACAAAATATTCAGGGTCACTGCTCCTGAGAATGCCAGTAGGAAATGCAAGTCTCCCAAAGTCATCTTCTGGGGAAGGCTGGGGTGCAGAGGGGGCATGGAGAAAGGTCTCCTTTTCTCCTAAGTGATTCCATCTTAAGGGCTTGGCAAGAACTGCTCTACCCAAGTCTGGCTGCTATTGGAATTCTGGACTGTGGACTGGTCAGTGTCTTATTCAAGCCCTGTGGGATGTGACTAATACTCTTCATCCCACCACAAGACACTTCCTGTGTGGAACCATCTGTTTTAATTAAATTCAGACCTGGTTTATGCATTGAGTGACTGACAGATTTAATAGAAGTGTCTAGACCTTGTTCAATACACGTTTATGCCTTTCATTCTGTAACTCAACAAGGTACTCTCACCTGACAAAGGGACTCGAGTACAGAGTATCCTGTGGGTTCCATTAACAGGGGTTAGGGAGTACTGGCCTCTTACAGAAGACACATCATTTCCCCCATCAGAATGCCAGGTTCTTGAGGGTAGAGACCTTTATTGGGGGTGAAAGGTTTTCTTTGTATCTCCAGGGCTTAACTCAGTTCATTGCCAATACATGCCTAACGATTGACTGAAAACGTGTTGGTCAGTGAGTTCCACATATTAGTCTCTCTAGCCAATTCCTTTTTTCCTCCCATTCGAATTGTGTCTCTTTTTTCCCCCTCTGAACATTATTCTTGGAAGTTCTCATCTCCTGTAGAACTGACTCTGTAACTAAGAACATCAGCCATGGAACCCAAACTTTCCTTTCCCTGAACCCCCTGTCGTTGCCACTGCCAATGTTGAGGACACCTCTTTGTTGCCAGCTTTTGACTGTGCCCTGGGTTCTGGCCACCCCTGGTGGAACTTGGGGACCTTTAATGGATTTTGCCCCCTTTGAGCTTCTCTGTAAGGAATAGGGGTTGGTGGCTGGACTCAAGCATTCTCCTCTTCATCCTGACTCTTCATTACTGATACTGAATGTCATATTAATGCTGGTATTATATGACTCACTTCCTACACTGTCTCCTGATGTGTTGGTTGTGCCAACAATTATATTAATATTCACTGATTCAATTTATTGTAGGATAATAGGACAATCCATCTGGGGCTAGATGGACCATCAGAGGCCATCCAGTCCAACCCTTTTAATTTACAGATGAGGAGACTGAGGCAGACAGAAGTGAAGTGCTGTACCCACAGTCCCCCAGGTCCTATGAAACAGAATCACCTCTGCCCCTTTCCCACTGCTCAGCGCTCATCACCAAAGAAGGAGGAGGTCACATAACACACAACAGTTTTTGGCACATTCTTGATTTCATCAGCTGCCATGAATGCGTCTTTCATGCATGGATCTCCAAAATATTAATTGGTTGATGAATTCTTGAGAAATCAGAATTAGAACATATCCTAACCAGGAAGGAAGGAAACAAGGCAGTGCTTGGAGAGAAACACATGCCTGCTCAAGGGATTCATTGGATGTTCCCAGGGTAAAGAAAAGCTTCCTAACCTGGAGCTGCCTCAAAGTAGGATATGCTTCTCCAAGAAGCAGTGGCTTCTTCCTCACTAGAAGTCTGCAGAGTCTGTGTTTTGTGCCAGGATATTGGTGGAACTGGAGAGATGGGAGTTAACCCACCATATTCCTTTAACACCAGACAGGATTGTTGTTAACAAGGAGTTGATGACACCAAACTGGGGCAGCTGGACTTAACTTTGCTATAGCTGGGCTGACCTGGGACTCAACTGTGGGCATTTGGGCAAGAGGATTATAAAGGCAATTTTTAGGATTTTGGCAGAGAACTCACAGGGCTCTGGGGAACTTCCTAGCCAGTAGTTTTTATCTTCACAAACTGATTTTTAGATACATTGAGAGTCATTTCTATTTGAGCACACTGGAATATAATTTGAATAAAAGAACTTGGTTTGACCCCCTGGGCTCCAGGGAAGCCCACTGCAGCAGATACAGAACAGGGCTGTGGAACAGGTGGTCAACCACATGACAGTCATGATGGAGGGAAGCTATGGGTCCCATATGGACTAGATGGACCCTGAGATTTGGTGGTTCTGTTGTCAGCAGCTTAGAAGTGGGAGGGAACTGGGGAGTTATCTAGTCTAAGCTGCTCACTTACAGGTGAGGAAACCAAGCCCTAGAGAAAGGAAAGGAACAGCCCAAGGTCCTGTATGTAAGAAAGCCGAGAACCAGCCTTGGCTCCTCCAACTCCAGAGGCAGGGAGGGCTCTTCCCATAGTCCCCTCTGAACCGTTTTACTTTAGCCTCTTTTTTTCTGAATATTTTCCTAAAGTATATAAGTCCAATTTTCCACATCGGTAAATAAAGTGAACACAACTGAATCTGCATTGCATGGTGGACTCTTAGAACCCTTACAAATTTAATTCTGAAAGCTTATTATTGTATTACTGAGGCAAAAAGACAGATTATGGGCAGCTGGTCTCACAACATACCACCGCAAGGCCACGCTCCGGACAATTCCTTTCTGACCAAGTCCTGTTGACGCCTTGCCTACTGTGAATTGCTCTTTTCTTGTGAGATAATTACTTTTCGTGAAAGACAAGGGAAAATCCAGTTAATGATAGGCCCTGCAAGTTGGACTACACTTACCTTGGGGTTCATCATACTAAGATTTCCAGGGTGCTAAGTATTATAAGCTGAGACAAAGATCCGTTCAAATGTTACCTCCTACACAAAGTCTTTCCTGATCCCCTCTGCTGCCTGCCAAATTACCTTGTATGTACTTTATGTGTAGTTCATATGCATCTGTATGAACAGTTTACATACGTTCATATGAATAAATAGTTTACATACGTTCATATGAATAAATAGTGGCTACGCTGATAATATGTAAACTCCTTTAGTAACACTATCCAGTGTGCCTGGCATACAGCAGGTATTTAATACATACGCATTGATAGGTAGCACTCCACTTTCTAAAAGAACCTCTGCTTAGTTTAGACTTCAGGGCTCATCCTGCCTCTCCCAGGTCAAGCTGCTCACCTAAAACCTTATTCCCATGCAGACTGACTCCACTCTTGATTCTCAACCCTCTTTCAGCTCCTTCCTGCTTTTCCCTTCTGAATGGAGGAACAGAAGAAGGAGCCTCAAGCTGCTCCCAAAGTCTCCCTTTACAGAGGAATGGGGATGGAATTTTCCAGATGACTCCATTTTCCACCAGCATCTCTGCTTGGTTTCAACTTCATGGAGCATCATGTCCTGCTCTGGGCACCTCTGGATGCCCCCATTCCAGCTTCCTTCATCAGGCAGTATGCTCTGTGAGGGAAGGTTCTTTTTCTTACTTATACCCCTGGGACTTAGCACAGTGCCTGGCACATAGTGCTGAATAAAGGTTTGTTGAACTGATTATGTGTGAAAGCCCATGGAGAAACCTGACTCAGTGAAATACAGAAGTGTAAATCGGATTAATCAAGAAGGTGATTTTTAAAAATCCCCTTGTGGAATTTTGCACTCCCCACAAAGGCATAAAGGTGTGCAATAAGGGTCTAAGAACTCATTGGCATTTTGTAATTTGTATTTCAAAGGAACAAGTATTCTCTCTTAGCCCTGAGAGATTTGGATTTCAGGGATCTTTGACCTAGAAGATTCGCTTTAGGAGTTTTTAAAGAGACCAGCTAGGATGTGAGAGAGAAAGAGAGGGAGGAGCAGGGGTTACATTCCCAGAACTATATGGGACTTCATGAGTTGAGCTGGAGAGAACAGGTAATATAAGGGCAAGGGGCAAAAGGAGAAAATGAAATAAAAACTGGACTGTGGCAGAGAAGGGGGACATCAAGGTGGACCGTTGGGCCCCTGGATTTGGAAGCAGAGGACTCGGCCTGAGGCTATGGGTGGTCTTTGTCTCTTCCAAATCTGAGAAAGTTCTGGAAGGTTTGGTGTTCCCAGTTTCCTCCTCCCAGGCCTATCCATTAACAGCAGCTATGATATATACTCTGCTTGCTTCTTTTGCTTAAGCATTTCCTAGTTCCTGGTGTTTCCTCATATATAGAGAAGCCAGGAGCGAGCTGGAAATACCCAAATGTTGAATGAGGGCCGAGAGCCAAGCCTCTTTCTGAATGTTAGGGATTTTCCTCACTGGGGACTCTGAGCTACAGTGATTCCCTTAATAATTTTTTGTCTATTATAAAGGCCATACAATTGCAGAGAATGGGACCCCATTGACCTGAAGGCCACAGGTAAGTATGGAAGGCAGCTAGGTGGCTCAGTGGATAGAGTTGGGCCTAGAGCCAGGAAGACTCATCTTTGTAAGTTCAAATCTGGCCTTTATAGATTTGTGATCCTAGGAAGGTCACTCTGTTTTTCTCAGTTTACTCGTCTGTAAAATGATCTGGAGAAGGAAGGACAAATCATTTCAATATCTTTGCCAAGAAAATCCCAAACGGGGTCATGAAAAGTCAGATGTGACTCAACAACTAAGTCTGATCCACCTGCCCTCACAGGTTGAGTGGATGAAGCCTCCAGCTCCCCAGGGAAGAAAAGAGGGGAGAGGAGAGGTGGAAGCAAGCAGGCCCTAGTTGAAATTCAGGGACTTTTTTTTCTCTTCAGAAGGGAGAAGGGAACAGAAGTTACCAAGCACCTTCTGCCCCAATCCCGCAAGGGTTATAGCTATGTCATTCCACGAGAGCATCAACTGAAAGGGAAAACTCAGCACTCTGAGGAGTTCCGCTTCTTGACAGGAACCTTGATGTTTCAAGCCAAGGTTAAAACTGTGATTGCAAATAGGTTATATCGTTGAGTCCTACTTATCCATAAACAAAGACCTGTGCAGGAGAAATAGGATATGGGCTCTTTTTCTTCTTCTGCACCCCGCCTTCTCCTTCTGACAAGGCGAGCACTTCTGGACTTCAGGGTCAGTCAAGAAGAAATAAACAAGGAGTAGGCTTTTCTCCCCAGCTACATGGTCCACTGAACTCCACTGGGAAGACCAGGTGAGAGATGGGGACTCCAGATATGCGCCCCCCACACCGAGGAGTGCAAGGCACAAGACAGCCACTAAGACCACTGCACTCCAACTCTGCAATGGAAAGTAGCCTGAGCTACATATGGAGAAGCCATCAGATTTGAGATCTGCACGGGATATAAATAATTGCCTGTCCCACCTTCAGAGACAGATATTGGACGGAGATACTAGGACAGGGAAGAGATTAATGGGCACTGGGAGCAGAGGCAGGATGATTGAAGACCCAATAAGGACTAGGCTCCTCTTCGAGGGCGGGTCTCCATGGATGCTGGCAGTCAGGGCCCCAGGACGGGAGAAAACAGGGAAGGAAGGCTGCTCTGGTGAACAGGACTTCTACCCTAGGAGGGCCTGTCTCTGAATGATACAGTCGACTGTAGCTGCAGCTGGGGGCTGACTAAGGCTACAGGAACTGGGAAAACAGTCTCAAAATCAACACAAACTTATCATAAAAATTCTGGCTGGGGAGGAAGGGCAGACCCTGAGGCCTTTCCCTTCACTTTGCTGTCTGCCTCATTTTCCTGTGCCTGTTAGGAAAAGAAATTGGAAATGACAGTGAAGAGTGGACTGTGGACTGGTGCAAAGAGGACAGAAGCAAAGGACAAGCGATGCAGGGGCTGCAGAGTGCCTTTCCCTTAAGCAGTGGCTAATAGCTGTGGTGGCAAAATCTGAAACCAGGCAAACAACGAGCAGATGGAGGAGGCATCGGCCAAGATACAAGAGGAGGCAGAAAAGCATCGACTAATGTGGCTGTCCCCCAGAAGCATGAAGAAAGAGCAGGGCCTTGGGAAATCAATGCAGCATCTGGGTCATTAATGACTTCTGTCTGTACCCTCACTCTTGGCGCATTGTCCAGACAGGAGCTGGATAGGCAGCAAGATGGACTGTGCCTTGGTGATGGTCACAAACAGTTCCCCCCCAATAAAAGACACTGGAAACAACTGAACCTGGCCTCAGTTCTCCAGTAGCACGCTGCCTCAGACCTTGCCTTCTCCTGGGGTGTGAGAAGCAATGGGGCAGAATAGAGAGGGTGTTTGACCAGAGGATCAGGGCTCAAATCCTGTTTCCAACAGTATTTGCATCTGTATAATGGAAATAATGATAATGCCTTGGTTATAGTCATCTTGAGGATCAAATGAGCTATTTTGTGGAAGGTGTCTCCTAGGGCAGCTAGGTGGGATAGTGGCTAGTGTCCTGAACCTGCCTAGAGTCAGGAAGAGCTCAGTTAAACTCTAGACTTAGGCACTTAGTAGCTATATAACCCTGGAAAAATCATTTAACTTCCATCTGCCTCAGTCGCCTTATCTGTCAAATGGGGAAAATAGTGACACCTGCCTGTTTGGGCTGTAGTGAGGATGGAATGAGATAATATTAATAAAGTGCTTTGCAAACTTTTAAATGTTGTCTAAATGCGAGATCAGCTGTTTCTGAACCTCTGTGAGCAATATAGATTGGAAACATTCCCACTATCACTATCATCATTCACATAAGAGACGAAATCTAGCCCACCGGAATGAATATAACACAGGGATGGAGAAAAGTCCGCCTGTTTCTTCCCCTGCAGCCAAGAATAAAGTTGAACCTGGGTTCAAGTGCTGATGTAGACTGATTGGGTGAGCTGAGTCAAGTCATTTAACTCCTCAGAGCCTGTAGACAACCCTGTAGGACTACAGGTGGAAGAGGAGTGGGAACCTAGATGCATGGAGGAAATTTCCACACTAGTGGAAATTTGGACCTGAAATATGGACCTGAAATCCCAGGTCCATACCATGCCCAAAGAATAGTAAGGAAGGAGGACAGTCTCCTTCCAGTGGGGTCCTTCCATCCTCCCCTGATTCAGGGACACAAACTGCCATTCTCCATGAAGAACAATGACTGCTTTCAGCATGGAGGCCGATGTGCCTGAAATGCCAATGCAGGGTGTCCTCCTCCATTCCACTTCTGGCAGCTCCTGGCTGTGTCTGATGAACGTCACTGGGGATGACCCCAACCCAGCAAGCAATGATTAGGACAAGGTGCTCTAGCAGTCCCTGGAGATACGGGGATGACAAGGGCACCACCCCTGTCCTCGAGGGACCTCTAGGACCACTGGAGGGTTCTCAGGACTCAGGCTTCCTTGTCACGAGCTTTTCATTCACATTGTTGTAGACTTTTGCCTCTGCTTCTATCACTCTGCATGTTTCAAGATTCCAACCTTTCTTCCCCCTCATTGTCCATGAACCACTTGGTGTCCTTCACCAGTTCCCACCCTTTCCTCCTGGACCCTTTCTCCTCCCTGGGCTGGTTTTTTCTTGGTCCTTCTCTTTCTTGCCTGAGCACACCTTCCTGGCCTCCTTTGGTCACTCAGTACACCCACACACACACCTAAAAAGCATGTGTCTAAACTCAATTCAGTTCATCCAACAACCTTTTGTGAAGTACCTACTATGTGCTTGGCATTGGGCTGGGTGCTGGGGATTCAAGGACAAACACAGTTTCTACCCTGGCCCTCTGCTCTTCTCCCTCCATGCTCTCTCCTTCAGTGATCTTCCTGGCTCCTCTGGCTTCCACTGTCATCTCTAAACACAGTTCCAGACATTGACCAGGAGAGACATACCTACCTAAGGCACACCATGCCCCAGGATGGGATGTAGCCTCAGCTCAGTTCTGTTTGACATGTCTCTCCTTGCTTTGGGATGCAGTCATGGAAAGCTGGCTTATCATATTTAGAAATGCCAGGACGCTGGGAGGAATAGATAATCTTGTGTATAATAGCACCAAGATTGAAAATGATTTCAACAGACCCGAACGATGGCTGAAACCAACATGATGAAGTTTAATGGGGATTGATGTAAAGACATGCATTTAGTACCAGAGATCCTACTGCATGAAGAGATGGTGGGGGAGGAAGGAAGCTGTCTCTGTGGGAGTTTATGTGAAAAAAAAAAGCTGTGGGTTTCGCTGATCAAAAGCTTTATATAAGCAAGCAATGTGCAAGGTCCTGGGGACACGAGGCAGAATTAAAAAAGCAGAATTTTCATGACCTTGTCCTCAGGGTTATATATATTGAGAAGCATTTTTATGTATACACACATATGCACACATCTATCTATCTATCTATATATATATACATATATGCACACACATATATATGTGTTACATATATATGCATATATATATATGTATAGGACATGGTAAGTACCAAACATCATGAAGAATGATATTGATTACATTTTCCCGGGAAGGAAAAGATTTCTTATGACATGGGAACTGTCCCTGAGTCAGCTGTTTGTGCATGGTCAGACTATCGATTCATTGGAATCAAGATTGAAATTGATAATAAAGAAGAGCCAAGAATAGTAATGAGGAAAAAGACATGGCATACAAATGAGGGTTAACTCTGAATTGCTTAAACAAGGTGGTGAAATTCAAAATAGAGAAGAGACAACAGAAATGGCATCAAGATCAACAATTCTAACTCCATTCAGAAACCCAAGGCTGTGGAAAATAATCACCATGACATTTGTTGACCACACAGATGGCTGCCACAAGCGACAGTGGGTTAGAAAACAGGCTCACCCATAAAAATCTTACAAAGAAGGCTAATGCAGGAGCATGAGCAGCATCATTTCATAAAGGAGAGAATCCAGAGAGGATAAAACCAGGTTAAAAAAATTTGTCAAGATGGCCAGTGAGGCAAAGTAATCTGAGGGGCATTCAAGAATGGAAGTGAAAAGAGGACCATGGACAAAAAGAAAATGGATAATATTTGCAAAAATCAATGCAACATTTTCTTCATCCATCAAGCCATGGAACCATATACTTGGACCCTGACATCATATTCTCTGAAATTCATAGTAAGTAAGTAAAAATGATACAAAAGAGAACAATGATAATGGGAAAAGTGATTGGATTGAATCCATCTGTGCTGAGACCAATACAGAGGTGAGGGAACTACATGGTGCCTATAGGAGGGGAAGAAAGCAGCAATGTGGGGAAAACCTCAGACCTCACTAATTAACAACAGGTATCCAAGAAAAGGTGAACAACTACCAACCAATGAACACATACTTTAGGGGTGCAGCCCTAACAACCTTCTGCTGGAATTTCAAATGATCCCCCTTCCCCAAGTCATGAGGGCAATCATGAGGGAGAAATCACAAAATTTGAATAAAATATTTAAATAATTCCTTTTAGGACAAAGCTGACCCCCAACATACTTTGTCACGAAACACAAGAGAAGATGTCCCTTCAGAATTCAGAAGTGATCTCCAGAAAAGTGAAAGCAAAAGACAATTAATGGCCACAGAAGCTTTAAATGGCCGATCTGTCAATGGTGTATTTGTGTTATAGACTTTGACCAAAGTCACTGAAATAAAGTTGAAAGAATCACCAATTCCAAAGTTGGGCAAATTCAACCATTTGCATCCTCCCAATTTTATTAAGTGCTGCTGGTGCTCTGATCTAGGGATACCAAGGCAAAAAGGAAAACATTTTTTTGCCCTTCAGGAGCTTACTGTCTATTGGAAGAAAAGGATCAGAAAAATCTAGGGCAAATCAAAGGACTCATGGGCTGAAAAAGCAGGTCCAGACCTTGGAAATCTCAGGAGGAAATTCCAGGGCTCCTTCTGCTTCCTGACTTCTCTAATGACAACAAGGGCTAAAACCAATGAAAAATCAATCCCTTTTCTAGAAACCGTCCCTAATTTTCCCCTATTCCCATCAATATTTACTTAATTTTTCCTCTTGAACTATGTCTTTTGTGTGTGTGTGTGTGTACTCCCACCCAGTACCCAGATACTGAAATGTTTCAAGAGTTACAAATATTGTCTTTCCATGTAGGAATGTAAACAGTTCAACTTTAGTAAGTCCCTTATGACTTCTCTTTGCTGTTCACCTTTTCATGGTTCTCTTCATTCTTGTGTTAGACAGTCAAATTTTCTTTCCATCTCTGGTCTTTTCATCAGGAAAATTTGAAAGTCCTCTATTTCATTGGAAGACTATTTTTTCTCCTGAAGTATTATACTCAGTTTTGCTGGGTAGGTGATTCTTGGCTTCAGTCCTAGTTCCTTTGACTTCTGGAATATCCTATTCCATTCCCTTCTATCCCTCAATGTAGAGGGTGCCAGATCTTGTGCTATCCTGATTGTATTTCCACAATACTTGAATTGTTTCTTTCTAGCTGCTTGCAATATTTTCTCTTTCACCTGGGAATTCTGGAATTTGGCCACAATGCTCCTAGGAGTTTCTCTTTTTGGATCTCTTTCATGCGGTGTTCTGTGGATTCCTTGAATATTTATTTTGCCTTCTGGTTCTAGAATCTCAGGGCAGTTTTCCTTGATAATTTCATGGAAGATGATGTCTAGGCTCTTCTTTTGATCATGGTTTTCAGGTAGTCCCAGAATTTTTACATTGTCTCTCCTGATTCTATTTTCCAGGTCAGTTGTTTTTCCAATAAGATATTTCACATTATCTTCCATTTTTCAAATCTGCACGCTATGTTCTGTGATATCTGTCTTTCTCATAAAGTCCTTAGCGTCCATCTGTACCATTCCAGTTTTGAAAGATCTATTTTCTTCAGTGAGCTTTTGAATCTCCTTTTCCATTTGGTTAATTCTGCTTTTGAAAGCATTCTTCTCCTCATTGGCCCCTTGCACCTCCCTTGCCAACTGAGTTAGGCTAGTTCTCAAGGTGCCAATTTCTTCAAGATTTTTTTGGTTCTCCTTTAGCAGGGAGCTGATCTGCTTTTCATGCTTCTCCCTCATCCCTCTCATTTCCCTTCCCAGTCTTTCCTCCACCTCTCTAACTTGATTTTCAAAATTCCTCTTGAGCTCTTCCATGGCCCGAGTCTGTTGGGTGGGCTGGGACACAGAATCCTCGATTTCTGTGTCTTTGCCTGATGGCAAGCATTGTTCCTCCTCATCAGAAAGGAAGGGAGGAAGCGTCTTTTCTCCGAGAAAATACCCTTCAATAGTTTTATTTCTTTTCACTTTTCTTGGCATTTTCTCCAACCAGTGACCTGACCTCTGAATGTTCCCCTCACACCCACCTCACCTCCTGGTCCTCCCAGCCAGCGTTTGGGGACTGAGATTCAAATGCTGCTTCCCGCCTTAGGGTTTTTGGCGGGGGCAGGGCTGCTATTCAGTGTGAGAATTAAGTTCAGGTGGTCAGGGGCAGGGCCGCCTCTCTGGCTCAGTTCCCTCAGGGGGTTTATGCACAGACCTTCCACAATGGATCCAGGCTCCCACCCGTTTGGGGAGCCCCTGTCTGTAGCCGCCTCTCAGCTTCTATCTCCTGGGGGAGCCCGAGCCATGGGGGCACCCCACTCCCCTCTCAACCCGCCAAAGAGACTCTCTCACCTACCCCCGTCAGTCACCTGTTGGTGGGGGCTTGTGCTGCCGCTGGAGATCCCGTCTCTGGAGCCTTCTCAGATCTGTGCCTCTCGGAGCCGCCGCCGCTGCAGGTCCGGGCTGGGCTCCGCGTCTGCAGCACGACGGACCTTTTGCGAGAGGTTTGCAGGTCCCTCTGTGGGTGGGGGGACCCACGTGGCCGCTGGAGATCCCGTCCCCGTAGCCCTCTCGGATCTTTTCCTCACGGTGTCGTGGCCGCAGCAGGGCTGCCCTCTGCTCCCCATCCCGGCGCCCAGTCCACGGCGCGAAGGACCCCCCGTGAGAGGTTTGCAGGTCTCTCCGGAACAGAAATCTCCCTCGCTCCAATATTCCATGGTCTCTGGGTGCAGAATTCGCCCTGGGTTGGTCCCCTCTAGACGTTCTGTGGTTTGTGGGTTTGGAGCTATGTGTATGTGCATCTTTCTACTTCGCCATCTTGGCTCCGCCCCCTGAACTATCTCTTTTTTATTCAGTCTTAATTGGCTATTTAGGAAAAGCCTTCCCTGGAGTCTCTGGAACCTCCCCTGTAAGCACTTAAAATACTTCATGGACTCCCTGATTTGGAAAAGGTCTCAGAATTACCCTTTTCCCTGAGCTAACCTTAAGGATGATGAAGAAACCCTTCAAGAACATTCCTGACATGTGGCTAGGCAGCCTTTGCCCAGAGATTTCAGTTTTAGGAAATCCTTCCCATATGGTGGCTCTTGCTTCTGGTTCTGCCCTCTGGAGCCCAGCAGAACAAGGCTAATGCCTCTTTCAGTATCTGAAGACAACTATCATGTCCTCCCTTCTACAATCCCCTAATCAAGAAGTATTTAGTAAGCACTTACTATGTGCCAGACATTGTGCCAAGCATAGGGAATAGAAAAGAAGTTAAAGCATACTATTTGTCATGTGTGATGGCTCTTGGGGCGGGGTATGGAGAGGGAGGGCTTCATGGTATAATGTGATGATGTAAGAAAGAGAAAATATTCACACAAACTTATTTTAGAAAAAACAAACAGAAGAAAAACTATTAAAAAAAAAAAAGCAAAATCATTGCCAGACCTAAAGAAGCTCACAGCCTAATGGAGGGAGACAACATAGAAACAAGTCACACGTAAGAGATATCTGGTATAAATGGTAGGCAATCACAGAGGGCAGCCAGCGGCATGAAGGGGACCAAGGAAGCCTTCTTACATTTTAGCTGGGACTCGAAGAAAGCCAGGGAAACCAGAAGGCAGAGACAAGGAGGAAAAAAAAAGTTTTCCATATAGTCAACCAAGATATGTATATGTATGAATGCATCTAATACATATGCAACCTCGTACCCTTTGCACCATGTAAATTTGTACTAAGAAGTCATTCCCCAGAATGTAGTAGTACAACTATGTTTTTGAAGGTTCAGAAAATCTCACTCAGGAATCTGTCTGATCCCAATGCCTTGTCTAGAGGATTCTGCTGATCTCTCCTGCTCTATTTAGATCACCGATCTTATCTTCTGTCAGAACAACGATTTTCTATGTCTGAGAATATTTTTTATTTCTCTTTTCTTTTAAATTCTCAAATTTATTAGCATGCAGCTACCCAAAGAGATCCTTTCCTTGGAGTTGCCCTTTCTCTTTCCTTTGGGGTCTTCTCCTTCATTCCCCTTTCTCAGTTGCTTTCATCAATATTTCCTTCTCCATCCACGCTGCTTTCCACACCGCTATGCTTTGCCATCATCTCCTGAGCTTCCTGAGCTGGGCTCAGTCCTTCTAGTCATTTCTCTTCAGAGGTTTGTTTTGTTCTGGTCTTTTTTTTTTTTCGGATCTCATTTCTTCCTTTCATTCGTCTAGTGTGTCTGCAGCCAGCTCATCCCATTCCCTGCGTTTTATTATGCCTTCCTGAGATGCATTCTTGGCTGCTCTCAGGCACCTCTTTCTTCGGCTGTTTCCCTCCCCACTGCTCTGCCCCAGGCTGCTTCAATTCCCCATAGTTTTTCATGGTATCAGAGCTCTTCTTTGGCATCATCCTTTGGGAATTTGCATTTTCCAGTCAGACTTCTTGGGACTGTTTTGCTTCATTATGGCTGCTGTTATTTTTGAGGGGGGATGACCTGAGGTAGACTCTACAGTGACCTCTCACTCCACACTCTTGTTGTAAATTGTGTACGAGCAACTTGACAGCAGGGTCTGCTCAGTGTTTGTCTGCATCTCCAGCACTTGACTAGGTACACAGTACGTGCTTAATAAATACTTCTTGGCTTGATTCTACCTTAAATATTTTTGGTGGCTCCTATGACTTCTGGAAACACTCTCATCAAATGCACACCAACAAAAGTCCCTTCTGCTTTTCCTCTGGGTTTAATTTCCCAAAACATTTTTATGACCCTTATCACAAAGATGGGACCCAAACCAGAAGACAAACAAAAACCTGGCTAAAGGAAAAGAGAAAACAGCATTCTTGGCACCCAAAATAACGAGCCATCTCTACGAGAGGAGGGCTCTGATCTTTTCCACATTAGAAATGAAAGTTAAGCTGCTTAGAAATTCTCCTGCTCAGCCCAACAGCACAAGGCAATGAAACTCATTGCAAGCCTTAGTTCTCAGCAGCAAAGGATTCCAGGGAAAATCAATGCGTGTGATTTCCCGGCAGGGCATCTTGTGTCCACAGAGGTAAACGTCACCACAGAATGTCTCAGCGGGGAAATTGGATGAAAATAAGCTGCACATAAAAGATGCTGGGGATTTAAAGTACTTTAAAGGCATATTTTGCCTGGAAGTAAAATAACCTGAATTAGAAAATGGTGTCAAGGTTCACAAAAAAGCAAGTCTTATGAATGGAACTGGGATGAATTTGTCCTAAATTGGGGAGGGGGAGGGGTCACCCAGATGGCCAAGGAAGAGCAAATCTTCACAGTGCTAGCCTCCTGACACCTTTAGCTGACCTCCCTGTCTCCTTTGGGGCCACCTGCATTGAATGAATCCAAGGGCAAAGGGAGACAGACAGGATGCACTCAAGCAAGGACCTGGGCTAGCTCAAACAACAGTTAGCTGCTTCCAAGGGAAGGAATGAGTCAATCCTTCAAACAGAATGGGGGAAATAGCAACCAAGGAAACCAGCCCCTGTCTTTGGAGAAGAGGGCAAAGAGGCTTCCTGAGGGAGCTGGTCCAGGAGACTAAAAGCCCAAGGAACCTCCATGAGAGGGTGAGGGAAGGGGTTCGTCTGAACACTGGAGTTCTTTCATTTTCTGCCACAGCAGAAAGTTTGACATTCGAGATCCATGATTTATCCCACTAATCCAAGATCACAGAACTTAGAGCGTGGGAGGGCCCTCTGCAATCCCCATTCATGACCACATCATCATCCTCATTCACCTTCTCCTCATTATCAGAACTGACATTTGAACAGGGCAAGATCCCTGAACTTGAGATGAGGAAGCCTTGATGGCAAATCCCAGCTCTGATAATGCTGAGCCTCAGCCTGTGTGACTGTGATCAGCTTGCTTGACCTCTCTGAGGCTAACAGGATTGTCGTGAGGATGAGTGAGATAATGGATGCAAAGCACTTGGCAAATCTTACAGTCCTATCTATAGGAATGTCAGTTATTATTAGGATGACATCTGCTGTTGTGATTTCATCTGCAGGAGCCACAGACCGTCTTCCACTGCGTGTCCCAACGCAGACTGGCTCCTTCCTTCCTTAGCTCAGCCTCGACTCTCCTCCCCCCAGGTCCTGGACCTGAGATCAGTCTTATAATGACCATAGCCAGTGGCAGTAACTACTTTAACAACCTCCAAACCAGCGATACCCCCAACTCTGGCTATTATGGACAATACCCAACGTAAAGTCCCACGCTAATGGGAACTGCTCATTCCCCTTCCCTCTCAGATGAGATTAAGGGTCAGAACACAGAAGAATCTGGCTCCAAAAGGTGATGATCTGAGCCTGACACTGAACAGTTTGTGGGATAGAGCCACCCGTGTTTGTGTCCATCAGGGTGTTTTCATGGGTGGCCTTGCTGGATAACTCCATTTTGTTTCCCTAAACAGATACCTTCCAGAGCTCTCTGAATCTCTGATCCAAGGACATTCAAGCTGATGACCTCTTTGCTGCCTACTTCCTTCCCTCTCACCACTTAATGGGCGCAATCTACCTTGTACAGAGGCATGGCTCTGTTGGAGCTGATCTTGCTTCAAATTCTTGTTGGAATTCTTTGGTGTTTGGTAGGATTCCATATATCTAACTTAATCATTATCATTAATTTGCTCTATGCTTCCCCAAAGGGATCCTGAAATTCAGCAGGAGCTGGGAGGCTTGGTCTTTCAGAGGTGAGATGGAATTACAACGGACTCCCAAGAAGGAGAGTCAATATTTCCCAGAGGACAAAGGAGCGGTCCCTAGTCGGGGTGAGCAGGCTGTCCTATTAAACTAAGGAGGAACAGGAATGAAGATATCAAGAAGGAGTAAGATGACAGAGAAGGAAGAGGGGACAGTCAAATGGGGAGGGAGAGACAAGAGGTGAGTCAGGTACAGAACCAGCACCCTCAGGGTTTAAGGAGAAAGGAAGGATAGATGGCCTCTGGCTTGTGAGAGGAACCAGGGGAGGCCCATGAGTGAGAGCTGCCCAATCTGGGTGGGCCTAGAGGGGCTGAGATTTGAATCCTTGCAAGGAACTTCAGAAATGAGCTCATGGATTAACTTGAGTGTCTGAGTATGAAGGGAATGGATGGATCATGACCCACAAGGCTGAAGAGGGTGGGGCACAGCAAGCAGATTTCCTATAGATCCTTGGGGAATATGAATGAACTCTCTAACTGCACTGAATGGTTCTTGGACAACTAAACATAGGCAAAAAGGACCTAGGATTTAAACAACACATTCTTTGACTTCAGGGAATTATGAGAAGGTACATCCAGAAACCCAAACTGTGATCTGTGGGATGACCCTTTGGTCATCTGTAAAGTTCATATTTTTCACCTTCATTCCAGGAAGGTTTGTGTCACTCAGTGGAAATGAGCAGTGCCAGAACCACAGGGCAGCCCCAAAGCTCTTCCTACCACTTGAACATTCCATTGGCATTGTTATCACAAGGAGCTTATCCCCGAAAACAACTCCTTCAAAAGGACACGGAGCAGAAGGATGAAAATGTGCTGCGAAGTTAACAAGGAAAAGACACAAGTATGTGTTAAGAGCCTACTATGTGCCAGGGACTGTGCTTAGTGTTTTATAGATATTATCTCATTAGACATAAAACTCTGAGAGGTGGGTACTGTATTATTTTCAATTTACAGTTGAAAAAGCAGAGGCAAAGGGTCAAGTGACTAGCCCAGGACCATCACGCAGCCAATAAGTACCTGAAGTCACGGTTGAACTCATAGTTTCCCTACTCAAGAGTTTTAATAATGAGTCAGAGTTGAGGAACCTGGGCCTCGAGGCCACGCATGGCCTTCTAGGTGTGGCCTTTTGACTCAGCCTCAATTTTACAGAACAAATCTTTTTCTAAAGAGGATTTGTCCTATGAAGTTTAGATTCAGTCTAATTTGAGGACCTAGAGGGCTCCATGTGGCCTTGAGGCTACAGGTTTCCCCACCCCACCCCACTCTTCCCCCCCACCATCTGAGAAGTTTTTCTTTCCAGAATGGCTGTTCCAATTCACAGTTCCACCAAGAGACCTAAGCACCCAGGTCCCTGCCTTTCTGAACATTTGTGACAAATGGGGAAGGTAAAAGGGAGGGGGGAGGAAATAGCATGAAGTCAGTCCTTTAGGTACCTCATTGAAAATTACATTTGTGGGTCTGCCTCTGTAGGCTTCCTGGGTTTGATGCCATTTTCCTCCCCTTCTCTTCTTGATGTTGTCTCAGGAAAAGGGTGGAGAGGCCATTGTGGTGGTTACAACCCTCTGTGCCTGAGCCTGTCCACAGAGGCTGATGGGGCATGGTGTGTGTGTGTGTGTGTGTGTGTGTGTGTGTGTGTGTGTGTGTGTGTGTGTGTGTGCTGTGGTGGTGGTGATGGTGGTTATAAACAAACCTGCCTGCAGATGCTGATTGGGGCAGGGTGTGTGTATGTGTGTGTGTGTGTGTGTGTGTGTGTGTGTGTGTGTGTATGTGTGTGTGTGTGTATGTTCTGGTGGTGGTGGTGGTTATAAATGAACCTGCTGGGGATGCTGATTGGGGCAGGGGGTGTGTGTGTGTGTGTGTGTGTGTGTGTGTGTGTGTGTGTGTGTGTGTGTGTGTGTGTTGTGGTGGTGGTGGTGCTTATAAATGAACCTGCCTGCGGATGCTGATTGGGGCAGGGTGTGTGTGTGTGTGTGTGTGTGTGTGTGTGTGTGTGTGTGTGTGTGTGCTGTGGTGGTGGTTATAAACGAACCTGCCTGCGGATGCTGATTGGGGCAGGGTGTGTGTGTTGTTGTTATCAAACCTCTTGTAAATAAGTCTGCCTGCAGAAGCCCATGGTGTAGTTTGGCTGAGTGTGATTCACCAGTTGCTACTCCAGTAGAGCGGAGCCAGGGCTGTCAGGCAGCCTTTCCCACCCACTCCCAACGGACTGACAACATCGAAGAATCAAGGGAGAAGGGACAGCCCTTGCAGAGGTTGTGCCATGTCCCAGATACTCTCTGGGGTTACCCACTCAGTTGCTGACTCACCCAGTCCCATACACGTGGGGGAATGCAGTGTGCAAAGACAGCAGAGAGAGTGCAGCATTCAGAGTCAGGAGCCCTGGGTTTGGATTCTGGTCCTCACCCTTCCTTGTTGTGTGCCCTGGTGTGAGCCAATCATCTAATCTCTTTAGGTCTGGCTTCCTCTTCTGCCCCACGAGAGCATTATGCTAAGGCAGGGTGGTCTTCACCAGGGGTCCACAGATCCCTACACCATCCATGGGTTGCTTTTAGGGGGTCTGTGGACTCAGCTAGAAAGACAATCTCATCATTATTTTACCCATCTCTAACTGAAATTTAGCATTTCCTCCCCACATGAATATAGGCACAGACATTATTCCAAGCAGAGGTCTATGGCTCCACAGGATGGCAAGAGGGGTCTCTAACACACTGAAGGGAGATGGACATTGGACTTGAGGGTCTGTGAGGTCTCCCCAGGTCTACAGCTAGCAGCCTGTCGTCCTACATGAGTGCTCAGTTAAGAAAACAGCCTCAGAGGCTTAACATTTCAGCAGGATTCTCTGGTGGAAGAGCAAACTTCATTTAAAAAATAATCTCATTCAGATTTTCTTCAGAAGTAGGTGGTGACCAAGAACACCTCAGAGATCTATAGCATAATATTAGCTACTGAGGCCTACTGGGATTCAAGGAGAGGTGTAACTATCGGTGAGATGACATGTTGTGCTGAGCCTCCAGTCCTGGGGAGCCAGGAATGACAACCCAGTCATTCAAAGCTATAGATTTCTCTGCATTTGTTTAAATATTTTCTTCTGGTTTTTAATCCGACTGCTCTCCCCCACCAAAGAGTCAGATAGTCCAACACAAAAGGATGTGTTGTTCCTGCCTTGAGTCTACCTCCAGGGGCAAGGCATGGGCTCCCATAGTCTGAGGAGCCCATCAGATTTCACATTAGGACCTCAACCTTCCTGTATTTTAAAATATACTTCTTTTCAGCCTTGGTTTAGGATGTGCCTTGCCCCTCACCCGCCTTGTGTGACTCATTAGAGAAAGGTTCTATTAGTGAGCCCCTCCTCCATCAGTTGGCTTTGTGGGCTCCAGATGAGTCATGGGCTGTGACTCACCACTCACTCTCATGACAAAGGGAACCTGCCCTCCCTTCTCTTTCCTTACCAACCATCTACCAGCTCCATTGCCAGCGAGAGGGAGCAAAGGAAAAGAAACAGAGGGGTGGCACCAGGATTGTTGCTAATTCTTTTTTAACAAGTAACACTTTATATAATGTGCTTTCTCTCTGAACAAGCCAGGAAATTCATAGGTGTTTTGTGCCCAATTTGATAATATTCTTCTCAGGTGGGTAACCAACAAGGCTCATTTTGCTCAGTAATACATGTAGAAAACACAAGGATAAAAAAAACAACTGGCCAGTGTCCTTTATCAACATTAGGATTCATGGCAAGTTCCCAGGTCAATCAGTCATTGTCAATCAGAGAGCATGGCATTGTGGAGGGCATATTGAGCTTGGAGCCAGAAAAAATTGGTTCAAATCCTACCCTGACTATTGAGCCAGGAAGCTGGTTGACCTGAGCAAGTTACTTAATTTCTAAAAGTCTATGAAAACTCATGAGGACTTATCCTCATGAAGGACTTATCCTCATGAAGGACTTATCCATGAAGTCCCAGAAAGGTGAAGATGCTTCCAACCTTACTTGCTAATGAAATCAGTGATCCTTTGCTATTTGCATATTAAGAAAACTCAAAGTCTGATGAGTAATAAAAAATTTGGTTATGTAAATCACTGGCTATAGAGGATGGCACCAAGTTTTTCAGGTATGGTGATGGTGACATCTCCATGCCTCTTTCAGATTTCTGTCATGGAATACAGGCCCACCCCCAGTTCCATAATTCCTTTAAAATATTTAAATGTATGCAAGCAATGCATGGAAGGGCAAGTTTCTCTCCAGAGTAGCTTTATGAGCTGAGGGGGCCCCAGGATGCTCATCCAGGTGGACACAACTACCAGAGCATCCTTCCCCAAGGGAGCCAACCTCAGCTCAGATGAAAAGGGGACAAAAATACTCACCACCCACTTGTCTCCAAGACACTTAGGGATGATTGATATTGTGCACAGCCTGGGTGGGGGGAGGGTTGTCCAGAAGAGAAGCAAGTGAGCATTAAAAACAACAACAAAGCCATAGTGTCACTATGGATTGGAGAATAAGAAGCGTTTGTACAGAAAAGAAGATTGGCAGGCTTGGCTGTTCAGGTTTAAAATGGAGGATCTTAATGTTGAAGCATCTTAATGCCTCTTCACTTAATGGGGTGGGATGGGGGTTCTGGAGAACTCAAATTCGCAGTCACTGGAATTATGGCTAAAGATATGCAACCAAAAGGCATGAAATCATGGGAAGCCTCCCTACATGGAGATGGTTTTCAAATGAGGAATAAATGACATTTGGAGGGCAGGAAGCCAGAGACTAGTCAATCAATCTTGACAAACATGGAAGGACTAAAACAGCAGAGGGAGAGAAGAAAGATTCTTGTGTCAAGGAGTCCACGAAGATGGATGGGTCTGGTCATTGGTGGAGGGCTCTGAATCACATTGGGAAGAATTTCATTTGCTTCTAACAGGGAAAAGCAGCAGCCAATGCCAGTTCTAAAGAAGAAAGTGATGTGGAGATAAGAAAGGTAATTTTAGCAGTGGAATTTTTGATTAAATGGAAGGCAAAGAGTTTGAGAGAAAGATTGATGAAAACAGCCCTATAAACCATAAGGGTAGAAACCAAAACCTGCACTTGTGTATTTGGAGAGGAGGGGGAAACAAAAAAGGATGGAACATACCTTTCATGACCAAATGATTTCACAATAGACCGAATGGAAAGAAAGGATAGGAAGGGTTTAAGGATGACTTAGATCTGAACCCTGGACAAAAGATGGGATGATGGATCTGCCAACAAAAACAATATGTCCTCCGCATTTGTGCATTTGCATATACTCTGAGTCCCCCACCCTATGCCTAGAATGCTTTCTCCCTTCACCTTCCCCTGTGGGAATCCTTCTCTTCGTTTGAGACTCAGTTCAGGAGCTACATCCTCTGATCACTGAAGTCTTGAATATTCATTTCATCCCCTCCTCAAATGTATTTGTATTTATCTGTGCACACAATTTATCCCCCCAGTAGAATGGAAGCTTTTTGAGGGTAGGAGCTGTTGCTTTTGTCTCAGTATCTGCAGTGCCTAGCAGAGTTCCAGGCACAGAGTGAGTGCTGAATTCATGTTTGGCGAATTTAAGTGAATTAGAAGGTGGTGGGGGATTTGGTCTTCCTCTATGAATGTGGCTCTGGGAAGATGAAATGGTTGTGCTGTTGGGGAAGATGAGAGGATATCCAGAGGAAAAGGACTGTGGATCTGGACAGGACTTTGGGGAGTCATGGGTATTCTCCAGTGAAAATAACAGAGTGAAGCTGCTTCCTGAGTCACTACAATTGGAGAGCATGGATGTGCTGACAAAGCATAACAATCTAGAAGACCAGGTTTGGCCACACAGAACTTTTCCCAAGGGGCTGCTTTGGAAGCCAAATGTCAATGCCGCTCCTTTTATGATGGAGGACAGTACTTTTCTGTTAGTGGTTCAGGAAAATTTGAAAGTCGTTATTTACTCTACAATGACATTTAAACTTTCATTCCCGTCTACCTGATCCAAAATATAGAGCAGCCACTTATTTATTGTTTCTGTGCATCGACCAGCTTTGCTGACCTATGGCCCCAGAAGTCACAAGAGCATCCTCAACAGAAGCAACCCCAGGTAGCAAGTGATCACGGGTCAGAACATATCAAACAGGGGCTTTGGGACAAGATAAAGGAGATGAACGACTAGGAGAAGTCATCATCATTTGTGTCTAAAACAATTTAGCAGAGGATAAGAGGAAAGAGGTGTAGTGGAGGGGGGGCAGTACCAATTTCCTATTCTATGCCAATAGCACAGGGCACAGAAATTCCATGTTTTATCAAGCTCAATAATTCAAATGGTTAATGGTAGAAACCAAGGCATAGTTCTGTTTTCTGGACAATGTGAGAATAGACAAGTCAGAGGCTCTGGGAAACAATATGCTAGGGAGCAGAGTAGTGTCCCCATGGACCACCAGCTTTGTGCTGCCTCAGATTTGATGAACGGCAAACAGAAAATAGAAAATTCTGAAGCGCAATGATCAACTCTAATCTCAAGAGGACTAACTGGATGTCATCAAGACACATTGTCTTGTCTTGTCTCAGTGGGCCATTCAGCTCTTGGTTAACACAACTCAAACCTGCCATATGCCACTCTTACAGACCAAGCCTGGTGATCTGTCATTGTTTGTCCCTTAGTGCTGATCGGTCAGCACCAGCCTGGACTTAACTTTTCAAGAAAAGCCTTCTCCCAGCTCAATTCCTGTGCTAGTCTTTTTGCTTCCAATGGAAAGATGACTTAGGTCAGAGAAGCCAACCTTGGCAAGCTCAGATTAAAGACCCACTGGAACCCAAATGCGATTGGAATAGCATAAAACAGGAAGGATCATGTCCAATGTCCACCACTCCACTTCTCTCTCCTCAGAATTATGGGCACCCTGTGACTATAAATAGGAGGCAGAAAATGTCAGGAATGAAGACTCCAGGTCAGTACCTGCAGCCTCAGACTCTAGCAGATGATAGAAAAAAACACAAGTCCCCCAAGGAGGAGATGATTGACAGTGCTTACAAGACAGACAGTGGATAGAGAACTGACCTTAGAACTTAGAAGACTTTGGCTCAGATCTGGCCTTAGACATGAACTATGGTAGAGCAAGTCACCAAGCATGTGCCTCAGTTTTATCTTATAGAAAATGGGGATAGTTATAGCATCTGTCTCACAGGGTGTTGTGAGGATCAAATGTGATGATGGGTAAGCTACTATTGTTTTTATTACAAGAAAAGTGACCTAGTCAGAATAAAATTATGTGGGACCAATTAGCGCATATGTCATTTTGGTTCTGACCAACCTCAAACCTCACGGTTTCTGCAATCATTTCATAGACTCACAGAATCCCAGAGTTGATGGAATTGGACAAGTTGACCAGTCCATCCACCCAGAGCAGGAGCTTCCTGTACAGAGTCCTTAATAAGTGGCCATCCAGCCATGCCCCCCCATGTGCCTCGTCACTACCACTGTTCTCTTTCCCAAGTGAATCACCAGCTTTGGTAGTGGGACCTTAGTGAAGGCCAAGAGAGCTCCTTTGTGTAGTCTACTGCAGCTGCCCTTCCTGACATGCTAATATCCCCTTCCCTCATGTTCTCTATTTCTTGTATGAGGAATGGTAAAGAAATTGGTGATTTCATTGCTTCTGCAAAGGAAGTGACAAGTGATCGACCCTAGATGCATCATCTCCTATTAGAAGGAACACCTTTTGACACAGTTAGTACTGGTTCTTTGTATTTGCATCCCCAGCACACAACACTGTGCCCAGAACATGATAAATTATTAAGAAATTCTTTTAGTCCATTCATTCATTCATTCATTCACTCATTCATTCATTCATGCTTTCCTCTATAATTTTTACTTGGATAAAACTCCCCACAACTATCTGAGACAGCCCAGTCTACTTTTGGAGTTAGGGGAAATTCTTGAAAATTTTCTCCTCCAATTACGATTAAACGCACCTCTCTGCAAATTCTGCCCATTGTTGCTAGTTCTTCTTTGGGGGACCAAAAAGAGTATGTGTAATCCCTCTTCCACATAACAGTCCTGGGCATGCTGAAAGGCAGCTATCTTATGTCCCTGAATCTCTTTTATGGTTTCAACTCTCCAATTTTGGTAAGTGATTAAGAGCATGGCTTGTCATTGAGGTCCTTGATCATTCTGAATGCCCTGCTCGGGAACCAGCACACCAAACCCTCCCTAAGTGTGGTATCCAGAAGGGAAGCCAATAAGGTAAATTCAGTCTCAGCAGGGCAGAGTCAGATGGGACCATCACTACCCAAGTGTTAGACACGAGAACAAAATTAAATTTAATTCAATTCCATGTTTAAAAGAATATACATCAGAATATTTGGATTAGGATTACATAAGACTCAAATGGACAGGGAGGTGTTACCAGTACCCAAAGGCTGGGCATCCCAATGGGATGGGATTGGAAGGGCCTTGGGTGGGGATATTCTAGTGCTCATGCTGTCTTCACCCTCAGCCATTTCCTAAATGATAAGTCAATCATTTCTCTGAATGGGGACAAGATGATATATCATTGTCCTCAATAAGGTATTTCTTAAGTGTCTTTATGAGTGTACAATGTGGCATCTATGGTCAACTGACTCTTTTCTATATCATGTTTGCCTTGCTCTCTCTCATTTCCATGCCCAGAATGGACCCAGCCATTCGCCGTTTCTGACCTCACTATTTGTAGGTTGGAGGGAGCTTTAGAGAGGGAAGGGAACGCAGAGGTTCAGAAGGCCAATCCCTTCTTTTTAGAAAAGACAAACTGAGGCCCAAAGAGAGCCAGTGATTTGTCCAAGATCACACAGACAGTAAGAGACACAGCTGTGCTCTGGCCCCAGTGTTGTTCTATACTACTGTGCCTGCCTGTCTTTCAAGGCCTTATGCAGAAACCACCTCCTTAAGAAAGCTTCCTTTGTCATCCCCATCTACTGGGCACTCCCATTCTGCAGATGTCATTGGGTTCCTTCATGCTTCTCAGCACACTTTTCTTGGACCACTCATTAGCTGTAATTTCCTCCTCCTTGGTAGTTCTGCGATTCGGGTACATGTCTTACTTCCCTCCCATTAGACTCTAAGTTCCTTTATTTATTTCTGGCTAGTCTAGTTCCAGAACAGAGAATCCTTGCCCTTGTATTTTTAGAGGCTCAAACATTATTGTTAATGTGACCTAGCCATCTGTCAGCCTGGCTTCTTATTAATGCTTCTTAAGGTAAAGGAAGAATTCTTGGAGAAAGAAAATTCATAGGGGAGGGTCATCATTGTTTGAAGCTGATACCAGAGATGATGAGGGTGTTATTTTGAGTTCTCCAGAACATGGAGCTGGAATATGGCTAGCCATTAGATTTATGGAATAAATAATTTTAAGGATTCTAATTTTGTTAAGAGAAACACTAGCCCTAGGAAATCCATTGCTATGCCTCAAATGCTTTCTTTTCCCTTCTTGCCTGGGAAAGTTCCATCTGAGATGCACCCCAGTCAACGATGATACAATGAATTGCTCTTCTAAGTCCGCTGAGACCAATATTATTCACTTTGATGTGTTGACTAATCAATCAATAAGCATTTGTTAAACACTTACTGTGTCCCACAGTATGAAAAGTACAGAGGTTTGTTTGCTATAACATGGGAATGCTCAGTGGTAGAGTTTATCCTAAAGTAGGAAAAGTTTGCCTTTTGGGTGGTGCCCCACTCATCAGCACCATGGCCAGGGGTAGTCTGGAACCTGGAAGAAGAAACTTGGCCAGTTCTGTGGCAAGGGCTACTCAAGGCTGTGCTGTGTTATTCTGTGCCCAACTGTTGTGCATATTGGGGGAGATGAAGAAGGTAGACGGTAGACAGAGCACTGTCATGGTGCTCTGGGGCAGCTTCAGTGACTTGCAGACAGTGCCTAAGATCCATGTAAACCTTCGTGGTTTTGAAAAAGCATGGCAGAATAATCTGGAAGCCGGAGAACCTTCCCTGATATGGGAGTTTTTTCTAATTCTCAGGAAGGAAGCCAGGGGAGCTGAGTATTATGTCTGTTCCCCCTCCCCGGAAGAGTCTTGGGATCTCTGGCTATGTATCATACTTCACTGCTGAGGCATCAGCCTTCTTATGTAGGTGAGTATGTAGCAATATTAATACGGCCATCCTGGGAGAGCACATGGTATGTCTGATGAAGCAACTCTTTGGCAGTCTGATAGATAAATCTTTCCAGATATCACATCATCCCTTGCCATCTCAGGATCACAATGTCCTCATAGGAGATCAAAGATCCTGCTTCCTTTAACTGGAAAGAGATCCAATGATCCTCCACAGTATCCCTTAGTCTATTCCCTTTCAACTGTTTTCTCTTCATGGGATTATAGAATTTAGAAATATACAAGCTTGTAGGGGACATCTAGTCTAACTCCCACATTATACAGATGAGGCCATAATAGCCAGAGATGAAAGTATCGTAGTCCCAAATAAAAATTGTCCTATGTTCTTTATCTTGTCCCAGTTAATCTGATAAAACCATGTTCTAATGGCGGAATGCATTATTCCCCAAGGTAGTATGCTTGCATATTAACAGGAGCCTTCCAGAGATAATGATTCATCTAAATGTGAAATTATACTTATGTTAATTTCAGGAACTTTGGGATGATTTGAAGACTTTTCTCCCAGCACTTATATCACCAGACATATATGGCTTCCAAGTTTGCCAATGTCTCAGGCTGGCCCTGATCTTGACTCTCCACAGACCTTGCCTGCCAGACTAAAAGAGATGAGTTTTCTGGACTCTAAAAGCTTTTCCCTTTTGGGGACGATTATTGTCTTCATTAGTGGAGGCTCTGTGACTTTAAAGAGTCAAAAAGGTTCTTTCTCTGTAAAACATAGTGATACCAGTCAGTGTGATCCTTTTATTAAAAGGAGATTGTGATGCTTAGAACGGAGCACAGCGTGATCTTAAAAAAATTTTGTTCACTTCTGAGACTTCGTGCTCTTTACACAAGGAGTCCTAAACTTCCCAATCCTTTCCTAAGCAGTTAGAGTACCCTGCCAGGCAGCACAGAACCATGGGGCACCCTTTCCTTCAGCTAGCAGCCCACTGGGTCTGGGACTTCTTAGGAGTTGACTGAGAAGACAAAGGTACCAACCTGAGCCTAGAGATGAACTCAGTTGTGCTGGAAGTGAAAGTACTGAGAGAATGGATTTTGAATTTGAAAGTTCTGGAAGAATGAACCACACCAATGCACACCATGATTTACGATCATCATTATCATCTCCCCCCTAGCACGCTAAAAGCGCAGCAGGAAAACGATGGTCTACACATTTCGAGACACACCTCCACACACTGCCTGGAAGAAGGGGCTGATGGCTCAGTGAATTTCTGAGTGAGGGGAGTCACATCAATGCACAAATCTTCCTTCACTCCAACCCAGCACTGGTTTATCATTTACTCAGTGCCTGTTGTGAGGCTCTGGGCTAGAGGAACTGAATTGAATTGAACTGAGAGCTGGGGATACAGAGGCAAAAGCAAGATAGTTTCTGGCCTTAAAGAACTCAAGTTACATAATCATGGCTAATAATAGCTAAGAGTGGTGTCCTGCTTCAAAAACTTGAGAAAGTTTTACATACATTTTCTCATGTGAACTCATTCGCACATATCTCATTGTTCTACACTGGGGCATGGCATATGGTAAGATAAACAAATCTAGGTAAATTGGGAGTGTTTTTGGAGAGAGTTCAGGATAGACTTCACAAAGGAGATGGTACCTGAGCTGCACCATGGAGAATGGCAAAGATTCTTAGAAGAAGCTTGTCTATTTCCATCTCCATGTTGAATCCATGGAACAGTAAATACTGCAGACAAGCCTGGATGATACATAGACATCGTAGAGGGGACCAATAAGGCTGCCAGCATGGGCTGGAGCCAGACTGTGGGGGGCTGTGAGTGCCAGGTAATGGAGTTTGGAGTCTGTCTTAGAGCCAACAGAGAGGCCCTGGAGGTTTCTTGGTAAGGGAGAAACACAGTTGAACTTGGACCTTAGAAAGGCTAACTGCAAGGGATGGATTGATTAGGAAGATATTGAAAATAGAGAGCAGTGGAGATGCCCTTGCAGTAGCCCAGGTGAGAGATGTCTGATCTAGGGAAAAGGCTGCTGGGAGGAGAGAAATGGACAGATATGAGAAACAAGGTGGGGAGAGAACTGACTTGTTTTGAAACTGATTGGATATGACAGCTAAGGAAGAGGGAAGGGACGAGGAGGATTCCAACAGGAAGAACCTCAGTGACAGGGAAGAGTGTGTGTCCTCCAAAGAAAAAACGGGAAACTTGACTGGTCATAAGGATGCATTGAGCTGGAGATGCTTGCAGCACAACCAGGTAGATGTCCAACAGGAAAGTGTTCATGCATAACCAGAGCTCCAGAAAAAGGTTAGTGTAGATGGGAGAGGCTTCTGAACAGAGGTGACAGCTGACCCCATTGGGAGCTGATTAAATGACTGAGAAACAGAAAAGGGCAAAGAAGGGACAGAAGACCCAGGCTTATACTCTAGAAAACGTTTAGATGTCACATAGTATGCATTGGTTATCAATACCTTGCTAAGCAATTTGACAGTGTCCTGGGAGAGGGGGGAATGTGCCCCAGGATAGCAACCTGGAGGTAGTCAATGCACTGAGATATTTATCCCATCTGTTTAATTCTCTATAACTTCAACTGAACCTGTGATCTCACTGCTGTGGGAACTCCTTCTCCTTATTCTGGTAGCTTGTCTAGAACCCATAGGCTTAGAAAGTTGACTGGAATGTCACGTCTTGGAGGACAGGATTTGTTTTGTTTCTTGTTTTTGTCTCTAGAACCCTGCACCAGAAGGGGCTTGTCCTTTTTTGGGGGATGGGGTGGAAGCCCAACAAAACCTGTGATTTTCTCAGAACTTCCTTTACACATGGAAGCCAGCTCCCTCTCTGCAGATGGCAAGTGGTGCCATCTTATGAAGGTGCTTATGGAGGTGCCAAGGGACTTGCCCAGGGTCATATCATCAATATGGATCAGAGATGGGACTTGAATCCAATTCCTGATTCCAAGGTTGGCCTTCTAATCACTAGACCAGGCTGTGTCTCACACAATTCATACTTAATACGTTCTTGTTGGAGTTTGTTGAATATGTGTTTAACTACACAACTCGGCACCATTGCCCTTGACAACATTTGAAGTTCTGTCTTTGAAAAGCGTCTTATGCAATGCTCTCAACTACGCTTTCTAATAACCTTATGAGGTAGCAACAACTGACATTGTTATCCCCATAGAGGCCTGGAGATAGAGGCCTGGAGGATCACTGGTGATTCCCATCTGATTCTGGAGCTACTGCCAAAGATAGTATTTAAACCCAAGTCTTCTTCGATTCAAGTCAAGTAGTTTTCCCACCAAACCATGTGCCTTCTCTCATGATGGATGACGTGGCAACCATGTCTGGTTGTTGTCACACCTGAATTAGCTTGTGAATCAAAGAAGATTCCAGAAGTAGAGAAATGAATAAAGCAGAACATTCCAGGTGGGGAGTGAGGTGGGAGGGGGGATCTCTCGTGTGCTCATGGCTCTAACCCTGGCTGTACCTTGAACACTTTTAGAGTGAGAGAATCTCCCTGAAGCTGGGCAATGTGGAGGCCTCCTTCATCACTGTCAGACTACAAGACTTCCAAAGGGAAGGATTGTGGCCCTTTCTCCCTCATCTGCTCTCAACTCCCAAGTCAATGTGGGTAGTGTGGCTCAGTGTGGGCAGATGGCATGGAGTGTTAGAAGCTAGAGGACTAGAGGGAAGAAGCTCCTATTAACAAATTCTCAGAACCAGAATGGTTTTCAGGCCTCAAGTCTGATGGACACCTGAGCTAGAACCTCCTCCAACACACGCCAATGAGCCAGCACCCAGCTCTGCTGGGAGGGCAAGCTCCTGACCTTTGGCAGCCCTTCTGCCCTGCCCCCCCTCCCCCCCAGAGGAGCAAAAGCTGATGGGACCTTCTTAACATCAAGATGAAATCAGCCTCCTTTGTCTTCCTGTCCACACACCAGGGCAGTGACTGCCCCAGAAGAAGCAGGAGAAACAGGATTGTTTGGCACATTTCCTCACCCTTTCCCAGGATCCCCGAGTTCATCAGAATCTTTGTCTCCCTCATTGAGTCTCGGTGATGTTGCCCATGCATATTCAACATGGCTTCCTTCTGGAGCAGAGCTTTGGCCTCCTGAGCATTATAATCCAGTAAATGCCTTTTTCATATTCATCCCAGTTCATACCTGTCTGCAGATTACTTCAAGTCCTTGCCTGAGACTTGACAACCTGAGTGGCTCTGGGCAGTCTCTTGAGTGGAGGGGAATGGCAGCCATGGCTGCCTGTTCCTCACCAGTGATTCCTGTCCATACTTTCCCACAGCTCTTCCCCAGAGGCTCCACCTGCCCTGCTGGAACCTTCCTGCAGGTGTTATCATGTTTTATAGGCACCTATGCAGTATATGGGTACTTCATGAACAGAAGGAGGAAAGCCCATGCACAGCCACGATCTGCCTGGCCCCCATCTTTTTCCAAGCATGTTTCCTGGAAGAGATTCTACTAAACATATGGCCTTTTGTTGAAAATAGGCCATAGTGCCGCACTATCTTTTGGGTCATGCTCAACTATCTTCTTCAGGTGTTGCTTTTGCTTAACCTTTGAATTAGTTTTCTGGGTTCCATCCAAGTTGCTGATAGACCATCAGTACACACAGTTGTGGGTGAGGTCAGTGAAAGGCTAATGTTTTGTGCAGGTCAGAAAGCTTTCTTCTGGTCCCTATCCACACCTTAGCTAGTCACCATATGACTTCATGGTGATAGTTGGGGACCACGTGTGCAAAAAATCTTAAAGGATCAGCCATTTGAGGAACAAGTCAATATGGTTCACCATGTTTACAGTAGGTTTGTAGGAAACTTCAGGGTTTGAAAAGTACCTTATACAGGTGAGAGAATCCAGGTAAGGTGGGTCATAGTGATGTTGTCACCTGAAGTGACTCAGGCTCAAGGCTGACCCTTTTACTGAGGATCCTTCTCTGCCCCGGAGACTGGTATAGAACAGGCTTCTTGGGGTCATTTGGCTTTTCTAATCTTTGCCCCATGCATCCCATGAAGCCAGGATGCCCACACAGTATCCCATCGGGCCAGACCCTCCAAAGGCAAAGCCCCAACTTCTTCTCTTCTCACCCTTACATTGGCAGTCACAAATAAACCAAAACGCCCCAATGGTTTCATGACTGATACTGACTTATCCTGCCAAAGGCTCTGTCCCCCATTCTAAAGAAGATGCCATAGTGGAAAATGTTTAAGCAGAAGGAATGAACCTCAAATGGTGGAATTCTGTTTCTTGTGATCTCAAGGTCAGGGCACATCTGGGAACAAGAGGAGAGATGGAGACAGACAACTGGCAGTAAGAACGTAGGGCTTTGTGTTCAGTTAGCAAGGAGATTAAGCATCCCACCTACTGCGGTTATGAGGAAGTCACATGGCCTGCCTCAGTTTCTCTTTTATTATTTCTAAGATGGGGATAGTAATGCCTCCCTAGGGTCACTGGGAGTTCAGGGTGTGCCGTGTATCCCTGTGATTGGTCTTGTTGGGGAGGGTACTCACTGTTGTTCCCCCCATCCTTCCATCTCCACACCTTTGTACTAGCTGTCCCCCATGTCTGACACTTCAACCCTCTCAGCTTTAACTTTAAGGGTCTCTAGTTTCCTACGAAGCTCAGATGAAAAACAGCCTCTTACATGAGGGGTTTCCAGATCCTTACGCCTCCTTGACTTCCAGCTCCTACCTCCACCCCCTACTTGTTCCAGGTACAGACATATCACCTGCTTCCTAGGTGAACTTGGACTCTGTTTCCCCCTGTATAAAATAAGAGACTAGAACAACTGGCCTCCAGGGGCCCCCCCAACTCCAAATCTATGGCCTTATGGTGCTCAGTCCTCATGTCTCCTTGCCATAGATGATTCTGAAAACCACTAGACTATTCTTCAGCCTCACTAGGAACACAGAAGTGTGGCCACTTTAAAATACAGATGTATCTAGCTTAGTCCTTCTGTGGTTAAGCTCAGTGCACGATGCGGAGCCATCCCCATGTAGTGACTGCCCATCATTTCGCCTCCCCAGCCTCTGCTCCCAGTCCAAATGTTTCCCTCCCTGCAAGCAAAGGTAACAAAGGCAGGCCAAGAGGACAAGATCCCAGGACCAATCCATGCAGCAAAAGTTTTGAAAACAAGGTCTTCCCTGCTTGCCTTCTCATCAGCCACATATAGTTCAGGACCAATGAAGCAGACAGAGCAGGGCCATCTTTCTGCTGGGCTCCTTTTGTCATCTGGGGCCTTGCCTGACCTTCCTCGGACAGTCTGGATGGAGACATTTGGAATCTGGAAAGAGGTTCTGCTGTCAATCGCCCAGAATGCTCAGGGTAAGCCAAGCCAGAAAGAGGGGAGGCTGGGAAGGCCTCCACCAGTGTGTGTCTGTCCTCTTGGGACCATGCTGGGGAAGTCACAAAGTAGGGCTGTTCTGGAGGGGCCATCTTCACAGGCGTCTAGATCTGAAACCCAAAGGTCCCTCAAGTCCACCCACTTGACAGGTAAAGAAACTGAGGTGAAGGGAGATGAAAGGGTTTGTTCATAGTTACTTACGTAGAAAGCATCAGACACAGGATTTGAACTCAGGTTCTCTGACTCAGGTTTCCACTATACCAGCATGTTAATATCCAAGATTGAGAGGGACCTCTTGGGTCACTATGCCTGCCCTGATCCCTCCGCAGGGGCTAGGAGCTGACTCACCACTTGGTAAGGAGGTTTCTCCAGCTCTGGTACTCTTTCAGCCCCATTTATTTGTTTGTTTCTTTGTTTACCATTCTCTTGACCAGGAAGTTCTTGATCCAAATCCTACCCAATTCACCAAGGATTTATGAAATGTAACCCACCACAGGGGTTATAAGACAGTCACTGCCCGCAGAAATTTGACCATCTTAACAGAAATACGAAAACATGAACACCAGAAGCTCAGATGCAGACCTGGCATGCAGAGTCCACAGAGACGTCCACACAAAAGACTGAGTGAAATCTGAGGCAGGAGGAAACCATGGGCCTCTCCCGACCCTCAAAGCTTGGGGAGATGAGGACAAGTCTCCCAAAGGAAGAAAGGCTGGCGTTGGGCCAAGCCAGTGAGAAAGAGTGGAGGTGAGCAGGAAGAGGGGTTGTCCACCTTGGCGTCCCCTACTGAAGGCCACTCACTCCTTTCCCAGGTCCTTGTCCCAGGACCCCAGGACACTTGTCTCTCCTATCACACTTCTCCCCATGTGGCTGAGCAATGGCTCTCAAGGCAGGAAAACTTAGACCTGGAAGATGTTCCCCTGGGGCCTTAATGGGACTTGCATCTTCGGAGGACGAAGCAGGGTACTCTCCTACAGGTACTGAGACCAAGATGAGTGTCATTGCTGCTCTTATCCTCAGTGACAGCTGGGGACCTCAGGACCCTGGACAAAGATGTTGTGATTCTCAGATGTAGTCAGATCCATCAGCCAACCAGTGAGCATTTATCAACTGCCTACAACAGGGCAGACCCTAGGGATACAAATCTAAAATAAAACAGTCCTGCTTTTATGGAGCTGGCGTTTTACTTGGAGTCTGGAAGTCCTGGGTTCAAATTCGGGCTCAAACACTAACTCGATGTGTGATGCTAGGCAAGTCACTTAATTTCTGCTTTTCCTTATCTGTGAAACAAGCAGGTTGGACTTCATGACTTCTAAGGTCCTCTCAGCTCTCCATCTACGATCCTATTATGATTACTGGAAATACACACACACACACATATCTATCTTTCTTTTTTGTTTTTGTAACCCCAGGACCTAGTACATTGCCTGGTACAGTCGATGCTTTATAAAAGTTTGCTGTTGAATGACATTGAGTTAAGTAGGGGAAATTTGGCAGCATTGATTAAATAAACAGGCAACACATTGCCTAAGAGTTCACTCAATGCCAGTCACTTTGCTAAGCATAGAAACAAATGAACACAAGCAGGCCCTCTCCCTCAGAGAGCTCAGATGTCTACAGAGGGAGGGCAATAGATAAAGGGGAGCTGGGGAGCAGGAGTAGGGGGAGGCAGGGTCATTTGGAAATGGGGAACACAGAAGAGTCAGATACCTGATTCTGGGCAAGGTAAAGAGGAAGCTCAGTCGTCAGAGTCTGGGATGGTTCCAGGAACAGAGTCCAAGGTGAAAGGGGAAGGAGGAGGGTGGCTAGAATGTGGGCAGCATGGCTTCAGAATTGAAGCTGCCAAGTCTAGGCGCCCATCTTAGGACAAGTCCTTAGAGCATCCATGTGACTCTGGTCAACTCTCCTCAGGTTTTGTTTCTGTTTCTATGGAATTTTAGCTTGAGAAGGAGTGGCCTGGCTTTCCTGTACATGGTCCAGAATCTCATTTTCATCAGGTATGGTCGGAAGCACAGCAGACTCCTTTCCCCCAAATTTAAGTGACATGGCAGAAACCACGTGAGTTTCTTTTCTAGGCAGCTACTGCTTTTCCTCATTCCCTGCTGGCTATCTCTGTTTAACCACTCATGGGGACACCCTCTGCCAAGGAGATCCCAATTCTCCCAGATGCCTTAAACAGTATAATTGAAATAATTTGCTTTTTCCTGGAGGGTATGGGGAAATGATCTGGAATCTTCATTTGACAAATATTTCTAAATCTATTATATCCAGGGTACCATAGCCAGAGAGGGAGGATTATTTTATCAGTTCCTCAAAGATAATAATTTTTAAAAACTGGTGCAGCTCTAATCATGGAGCCAAACAGGACATGGAGCCTTTGGGACATGGAAATGTCTTCCTGGGGCCTTTAATTAGCATTTTATTGTCAAAAGAAAGAAAATGTGCTCTAGGAATATGAAAGTGATTTTCTCTTTAAAGGATCAGAAATCATTCTTTCATTTGATTCTAAAAATATTTTCTCACATTGCTTTGAAGTAAGATTTGATGTTGCCAGTTTCTAAATACCTAAGAGAACAAAAATTGGATTCTCCAGTAAAAATTCGAAGAAACTGAGGATTAGATTCAACACGACCCAGGTTGGAAAATCTCTATCTCCTTAGTCGATTATCTGGTCCAGAGGAGGTGTCCCATCTTAGCCTTCTGTGGCCTCTAATCAATTCACAAAACAAATTTTTAAGCAGCATTTCCTGGAATAGAAATTTATTGTGTGTTGGATTTGGAACCATGAGGATACCCTGGGCTCCATGATGAGTATGCAAAGCCCTGCCATTAACCATCTTGGGAGGACAGGCTCATCAATGCTCAGGCTGAACTTTTCACACCTTCTTTTCAAATATATTTGTAAAATTCTTTAACATCATCAGATATTAAATGGAATGGACAGTCACATTATTTAAGGATAGTCTCTGGAAAGCAATTTTATGAAAAAGGTTCAATAATGCTCACATGTTCAATCTCCCTAAAAAGTCTCAGTGGCATATGGTGACAGGTAGCCATTGGACACACGCAGCCCTGACTCCTCCATCCAATCAACACCCTTCCCCCCCCCCCGCACCCCTCCCCCAAGAAATGTTTTATTTTCTCAAGCTCACCACCATAACCTAAACCCCAAAAGATCAACTTCTTGGCAAGAAGTCTGGTCCTAGGTGCAGCTGTAACAGAAATGAGCTACATGCACACACGTGGCTTCCATGTGAAAGGAATTTTCTAATAAGAAATGGAGAATCACTGTCTCTCATCTTCAGCTAGGAGCAGCTAGGTGGTATAATGGACAGAGCATTGTGCCTGGAGTCAGGAAGACGTCTCTTCCTGAGTTCAAATCTGGCCTCAGACACTTCCTAGCTGTATGACGCTGGAGAAGTCACTTCACCCTATTTGCCTCAGTTTCTTCATCTGTAAAATGAGCTGGAGAAGGAAATGGCAAACCACTACAGTATCTCTGCCAAAAAAAAAAAAAAACCCAAATGGGTTTAAATAAAGAGTCAGATATGACTGAAATGACTGAACAACAACAAAAATTTTCAACTGATTATCCCCAGCACATGTTTTTGAAAGACTAGGATAGACCATGGATGTGGATTGGATTTGCAGATTCCTCCAGCCTCATCTTCTCTGGCAGCTCCTCTCTCCACCTGCAACCTGGCTACTGAATGACTCTGCTCCCACCCTTTCTTCCACTGGGAGAAAGGCTGTCAATGATTCTCATGTCCTCAGCAAGCTCTTCTCCATCAAGACAGAGTACAGAATACAGTGTGCTATTTTTAGCCCTGCTGGGACTCACTTGTCCTTGCTGGACATGATTTCTCAGACTGCGCAGACTCGGTGAATCAGTTCTTGGCTTTTGTTGTCCAAATAATCAACCAGTGCTCCTTTTCTGGTTTACATTTGGGACAATCTAAGTGGATCTTTCTTTCCATTTCATGGTAGTTTATGGAAGGAAGGATTTCCAGCCAGTAGGACAGGTCATACATACTCTAAGACATCATGGAGATGCATAAACAACCAAATGGGGAGCTCCAGATACTACAGTCAGTCCACCAGCATCACACCATCAGAGAATCTTGGCATCTGAGAGGAGATAAGCAGCTTCTGGTACAATGTTAGAATGACCATTCCTGACTACTGGTCCTCCATTTGGCCTTAGTTAACCCTCTCTAGTGAAGCAGCATCCCTAGCTATACCAAGGCAGCCCACTAACTCTTGGATAAGAAATTTTTCCTGGCCTTAAGGCCACCCCCCCAGTGCATCTCACTCTGTTATCTGGGGCCAAGCAGAACAATGCCAATCCCTCTTTCATATGACAACCTTTCATATATTCATATATATTCTGTGCTCAAGTCACCTCTCCTCCAGGCTGAACAACCTCATTATATTCCCCTAAATCTTTCCTGTTCTAAGCTAAATATCCCCAATTTCTTCAAACGATGTCAAGAACTCAAGGCGCTCTTGACCCTACTTTCTCAGCCAGACTTCGCCCTTAAACCATAACTATCTGTAAGCCTAAGATTACTGAAAGCATTCAGAGTTGCATTAGATGGTTCCTTGGATGACCACTGAGTCATCACTTGAGCCTTCTGATGCTCAGTGTGCTCCCCTCTGAAATGAAAAGACTGCTCTTTTGTTTAGTTTTGGGGGCATGTGCTAAGACAGTGCACTGAGAGGACAGTTGGCATTGTGGAGGACCCTGGTTGGTTGAAGAACTGGGAGTGCTGAACCTGGAGAAGAAACAATGTGTCTCACCCACTGGATAGGCTCTCTCTGGGAGGAGAGCTTAGGTTTGTCCTATTTGGTCCCAGGGGGAAGAACTGGGGCCAAGGAGCAGCTCAGGTGTCCTCAGAGAAGGACAGAGTGAACTCCAAAAGGAACAACTAATTAGAAGCATCCTCAAGCAGACGGACTCCATGACATCTTAAATGCTCCAGACCTTGTTAGATCTGATATTCTTGGACCCCATGGGGCACAAGCTTCCTCCTGGGAGTCAGGAAAGCGACCATCCGACTGGCCAAAGCAAAGTAGTGCCTCTGATCTCAGCCCATTTGTCTTCGGAGGACACCTGATCCCTGAGGCTGCAAGATGTCACAGCCAGCATGCTTCACTTCCAGAAAGCCAAGCTCCAGCAGAATTCAACCTTTCCTGTAGAGACAATGGAGTTGCCACCAGAAAAAATGACAGACTGGGAAAACAGAAAGCCAACAACCATCCATCACCACAATTGTCCTTGGCTGAAGAAATGACATCATCTTTCTTGAAGCATCTTTGACAAATCTACAGGATTGCTCAGATCCAGTGATGAACCTACCAGTGGGGAGGAGTCTCAAGGAGCTGCTTCCCCCAGCATGCCAAAGGGAAGAGCTGCTCTCTCCCATGATATTCAATCTGAGCCCCATCCCCCTGCAAACCCAGGATAACAGTGTGTTGTGACTACTCCAGCCTTCTCCAGTGGGTGAGCATCTGCATTTACTGTGAGCCTTTCTGGGAATTTAAACTCCGGACCCCAAGGGCAACTCTGCACGGTCCTACATAAAATGGAAACTAAAAATATATAATCCCTAATAAGGACGAGATTTCAATTTCAGACAACAGGGAATCACAAGCCTGCTGCAAGGCTGAGGCACCAATGATAATCGTTTATGAAAGAGCGAGTTGGAAAACAATCGCTGTCACATCCCATCACCCCCACCTGCTGCTGCTTTGTCTTTTCAATCCTGGCAGGCAGCAGAGCCTCTCTTTGAGTGAAGTCTCTAGTTCGGGGCAGCCAACGAAAGTGATGGCCGTTGGTGGCTCACAGGGGTGATGACAGAAAGTCTTGGAAAGAAAATCAGCTGCTTAAAAAAATATGCTGGGTCATGGCGGAGTTACCCATGGTTCAGTGTGAGTGGAGGCCAACGGCCGGAAATAAAGAGGACCATCAAGGTCCCAAAAAGCTGCAATCTCTCGTAAATTCCAAGTCACTTGTCAAGGTGACTAATATTGAATATATATGAAGAGGAAGCTGGCAGCCAGCTGGAGCATCTAGAGCCCAGTGTGGGGTCGAGAGGCTTTGTCTCTGACATCAGGGCCAGTCCTGGGGACTAGAGGCTGTGCCTCTGGTATTAGGGTCAGTCCTGGGGACATGAGGCTTCATGACTTACATCAGAGACAGTCCTGGGGACAAGAGGTTGTGCCTCTTATATCAGGGCCAGTCCTGAGTTGTGCCTGGGATGAGCAAGGAGTCTCAGTAGCAGCTCACTGCAAGGGGAGAATTTTCTAGCCAAACCCACTCCAGCCAGATGATCAGTTCACTTTTAGCACAGTTGGAAGTTGGGGGCTCCCATCAGTGCAATCCCAAATCCTAGAGTTATGGAGAAATCAAAGGATCCTTGAGCGAAAGGTGGAAGGAAGCAAGGCTCGGTGCATGGATAATGACCTGAGTTCAAATCCTGCCTCAGACACTTACTAGCTGTGTGACCCTGTGAAAGTCACTTAACCTCTGTTTGTCTCAGTTTACTCATCTGTAAAATGAGCTGGAGAAGAACATAGCAAACCACTCCAATGTCTCTGCCAAGAAAACTCCTTGTACAATGTGATCTGTGGGGTCCTGGAGAGTCAGACATGACAAAACAACAATGAAAAGCTGAAGGGCAGTGAGTGTTCATGAAAGGGTCGGATCAATAATACAATGATTTACAATCAAGAGAGCAGATTAAGTAAACATATTGAAGTCAACATCAAGCAAACTATCAAAGTGTTTCTTCTTAGGACCAGATAAAACCACACTCGAATACATACAGAAACACAAATAGGTGAGAATGTCAATCTTTGGAGAAAAGTTGACAAAGGTGACCTTGTGCTTTAAAACATGTTAAGAAGCCACTACTGTCAAATCAATCTGGTACTTGTCTAAAGCTGAGAATAGACAGACTAGAGATCTCTGAGGGACAACAAAATTCACAGAAATAAGGAAACACTAGTGAAAGAATTCACTGTTGAACAAATGAAAACTGGTTAGCAATATGGTGGGAAATTCACCTCCTAACCGATCCCTAGGAATTCCATTTAGATGATGAACTTTTCTCAGTTGTGGAGAGATGAATTTTGATCTATTAAAAAATAAATTATTGGGAAAAGCAAGATGTGTTTAATTATGGAAAAATCAAAAATATCCGTACAACAAAAGTGAGAATGCCAAAATAACAACAAAAAGGGCAGATTTGACCTCCAAGACACAAAGAACCATTCAAAATTCACAAGGGCAACCCCCAATTCCCAGCTAAGAAACAGCCAAAGTATGTAAACAATTTAGAAAAGGAGAGAAAAGAACATTCCCTGAGAGCCAAAGAAACACAAACTTTGAGGCACCACCTCTAATGACCACCCATCTAATGACTGCCAATGACAAAATAATTAAAAGCAAGAAATACTATAAGAACACCCCCCTCCCAGGGCTGTTGTGAGGAGGATCCAGGGACAGCGCACACACATGCACTTGGCCAGCCTTAAAGCACTCTATGAATTCCAGTTCTGATCATAATTACTTCTGCCCAGGCAGGTGCTGGAGAAATAGGCACACTTAGTCATTGCTAGTAGAATTCCACGCTTGTAGAATTTTTTTTTTTTTTTTGAGAATAATCTGACAGTACTTAGCAAAATGATGGGAAAAAATCATACTTTTGAGAAAAAAGCCTACTCGGTCCAAGATTTGTATAGATGTATTATTTGTAACTGAAGAAAACACAAAATGTCCAACTAGAGAGGAATGGTTAAATAAACAGGAGCATACGAAGGTGGTGGAATGCTAAAATTCAATTAAATTCCTAAGTGGGCAGAATATACAGAACTCTAGAAAGACCTTTATGAAGCAATGCAAGAGGGTGAAGGCTGAGGCAGAAGAATGGGGAGAGCACATCCATGGATAATGGGGGCTATATCAAAAGGAAGAGGAATGAAAGGGAAACAATAAAGCCCAAGGGGAAAAGAGCTGGAGGAGTACTGACAAGTCATGGTTGTGTACAGAGAGCAATGTATTTAAGCATAAAGAGTTCCCAAGCTTGTTAGTTGGTTATTTATAATAATCTCTTTTTTAAAAAAAATAGGGATGGGAGCAGATTGGGGCGGGGCGCTATAAAGGTCAGGTTACAGACTGACACGTGTCTATTGGCAATAAGGGGTCATGCAAGGGTGCTGACCACGGGCATGACATGGCCAGATGCTGGGGCCACCAGACCTGGGACCATACAGGACAGCTCCTTCAGCATCTTTCCAGGATGCCCCATGGGATATTTCTCTTCCTGGGAGGTGTTTGGGGGAGGGGGTATGGAGGGGAGCATCTTGTCACTAGGGATGATCATCAAGGCAGATGCCATCCCCCTGTTAGACATGGGCTCCTAAGGGACACAAGTCTTGATGACACTTGTTAGAATCAGTCAATAAAATGGATCATCTCCAGAGAGAAACCATAGGTCTTGTCTTACTGGCCACAAAAGTCCAACGATGGGTCCATTATTAGCATTAGAAACTGTCTTGTTTCCTGTTGATCTCAGATCAACAATCTCTTTACCTCAACCCCAGCAGCCAGCAGCCAGCAACCAGAATTGGGGAAGGGAGTACTCCCCCTAGATGCCTCATAACCTTTGAGAGGTCAAAGGGACATCAATATTGGGATAGTCCCTTGACCTCTGTGGGACTCAGTTTCCTCCTCTGTAAAATTAAAAGGCTGAGCTTGAGGGCTTCCCAGGTGACCTCCATCTCTAAGTTGATGGGCCTCACAAGGTCAATATTGAGCCTCAGAGGAGTCAGCTAAATGGATGAAACAGCATCTCTCATTCCTACTTTACAGGGCTGTGGACTGGAGGTCAGGGATGGATGGAGGGCCAGATCTGCCTGGGTTCATGAACATTTTCACTGGTCTCCTTTCTCTCTTCCCTATTTTCTCACTGGCACCCCAATGGCATCAGAGTCTTCCATTTCCTAGCTTAGCAGTCTCATCTGGGCCCAGAGGAAAGATGAATGACTGGGCAAAGGGTTACAGTAGAGGAAGAGGCAGACTCTGCCCTTCCTGACGATGCCCAGGGCAGGAGAAGCAGGGGCAGGCATGGAAATTGGGCACTGACCCAAGCATCAGTCCCTACCTTTTCAGGGTTTTCATGACTTGTGTGATGCCTGAGCAGACACAGAACACGGAATAATGTGATCTAGCACCAGTCTGGGGTGTCCATTGTCTTCAGAAGACTAAGTTCTTAAAACCTTACTGTTGTCTTGAAGAACGGGGTAGAGACAATATTCTTTCATTCCATCAATGTCTCCTAACCTCAAAGCTGATCTCAGGGACTCTTCCTTATCCCACTGACTGGGGTGAGGCTATACCCTAATAGATAGTGTTAATATAATATAATATAATATTAATTGCATTTGGGTAACCTTGGATTAACTAGATGGCTTCTCTTCCTTTGGACACATCTTGTGTTTAGTTATATGGGAATACTTTTTTTTCTCTTTATAAAATTTGAACTTCTTGAGGGCAGGTATCATATCATTTTAGCTCTTTCTCCAGTATCTGGCACTGAGAATGCTGAATGAATGAATGAGAATATACTAGGTGTCAAGCAAAGACAAAACAGTCTGGGTCTGCAGGGGGCTTACATTGTACTGTGGAATGTACCCGCTACACAGATCAGGAAAGGTAAAATCATACAAAGTAATAACAATGTGGGCTGTGGAGGGAAAAGAAGTTCAGTGTATTTAGGGTATGGGACTATAGCTACACAGTCCAGTCAACACAGGTCAATTATGTGTGTTTGTCCATGGGGGCATAAGTTGCTTTTAAATGTCCTAGCCCTGGTTGATAATACCTTGGGTCCCTCTCCTTTTTTTGAGTTTGGAATGTCAAGGAATAAATAGTATCTGAGAAAATAATGGGGCTTATGGGTACCTGCCAACTCTCCCCTCCCGCTGAGACTCTCCCTCACACTAACACAATATAAGAAGGTAGGCCTCCCCATCACAAGATCGCTGCAGCCACAGGCAATCAGATCCTCACTTCGGACCCTGGACCAATTCAGGTTGTCCCAGTGTGGTTGGGTGTTAGGGTCCCTTTGGTTTTATACTGACATTGACAAAAGGAGCTGGAGCCTTTCACATACTCACTAATCTAGAGGAAGCGGGCCCAGATACCTCAGAATGCACCAGTCCTATAAGTAGGTCAGCCAAGGATAAATGCAGGGATTTATAGATTTATAGAATCCTTGGGTGCCAGGGCCTGCACTCATGGATTCATCAGGCATTCCAGCTGTTTCTGTCTACACATGCTTTCTCACTGGAGCTTGGAATCTGGTCTCAGCAGCCTACATCACAAGGGTTTTAATTTTCATTCTCTCTAAGGGTAGAGATTATTTGGATGTCTACAGGGAGAGGTTAAAACTAGGTTAGCTTTAGTTTAACCAACATCCCTTGAAACTCAAGGTTCATTTCTGGTATTCTAATGGCAGAACTACCAAGAAGAGTGAAAGACCCCCTCCCACATCTCCTTCCCACCCCTATCCCCAACTAGGTTACTGAAAACATATTAGTCATTTCCATTTGGGGCAGAGTGGGCAGGGGAAGGGAAGGCTTGATTCTGAAGCAGGGGATCTGGCCGCCAACAGGCTCCCCATGCCAGCTGGTCTGGCACCCACTTTTTAACACCCAGATATATTTACAGAGAGGTGGCCTTCCTACAAAGGATGAATAAAGACCCGGCTTCTACAGACTTCCTTCCAAATACAGCCTGGCTGACAAATGTCCAAGAAAAGCCAGCACATATGAGTTTGAGGTCCATCTGCACTTCTCCCCGGGAGCGTGACAGTGACCAGCCTGACTGTTTGGCAGCCTCCTTCCAGGACAAAGGGGAGTATGGAGAAAGAAGGGCCCTTCAGGGCCCACCATGATCTCATTCTCATCTTTTCCAGTGGGCTCCAAATAGAAATAATCCTGAAGCAAATCAACACCCTACTGCTAAAACTTGGCTTTGTTGTTCTGCCCCCACCCGATTAAACTGGAAGCCACTTGAGGGCAGGGACTGTCTTTTGACCCTTTTTTATTTCTAGCACTTAGGACCAGCACTAGCACGTGGTAAGTGCTTAATGTTTATTGAATGAAAAAACTTATTTTTAATGATCTGTGGATTGCTGTATGGGTGGAAAATAACTGCGCTTTCTGGTCAAATGCTACGATTGCAACGAGGGCCTGAGGTTGTGATAGGAATAGGACCTGAGTCCCTAAAAGGAAAAGCCCCTGGGCTTTCCCTCCTGGGGCAACTGGCCCTTCCCAGGTAATTAACTGCCCTTTCTTTGTGGCCCTCAATGTCTGCACTTGGCTGCACTCCAGACATCACTCCCCTAATTCCATCTAGACCCCTTCTCTATTCCATAGTCTTCTGTATAAAAGGTCTATCTCTCCTCCATTAAAGCGCTAACTTCCTAATGAACCAAACCAATATGGCGGGGTTTTAGGTGTTCTAATAAACCTTGTCTTTGGACGAAAGAAGGCTTTGGTCGAATTCATTGGGAGGCAGGACCTGTGTTGCTTGCCCTTGAATTCCGGGGTCCCAGAACCCCTAGACCTCAACAGCTGGACTTGTGATTCTGTCGATATAGGGAACTCTCAGGTGAGGAAACACCCTCCACTAATGCAAGGCAGCCCCTTCTCAGGAAGGTGACCTGAGAACTGCCAGGTTAAGTAATTCACACAGTCAGCAGATATCAAGGACAGGATTTGAACCCAGGCTTTCCCAAAAGTCATTGTAGTTGTTCAGTCATTTTCAATTGTGTCTGACTAGCTTTCTTGGCAGAGATCCTGGGGGGGTTGGCCCTTTTCTTCTCCAGATCATTTCACAGATGAGGAAACGGAGGCAAACAGTTTAAGTGACTTGCCCAGGGTTGTACAGCTGGAAAGTGTCTGAGGCCGAATTTGAATTCAGGTCTTCCAGACTCCAGGCCCCTCACTCTATCCACTGCAGCGCCCCCTAGTTGGTCTGTATGCCACAACTGTCTCTCATGATTAATATTACTATTAATGTTGTCATTATGCATTCCTTCCTTCCTAACTCAGACAAATATTTCTTGAGAACTCACTAAGTATAAGACTCTGTGGGAGACAGAGAGAGGACCAGTGCCTGCCCCCGCCCCACAATCTAGTGTTAACAAACAAGACAGATTCGGATCAAGTGCTGCTCTAATTGTTCCAATTGCCTTAGGATGGGGCTGAACCAATTCATCCACCATCACTGACTCAGCGCCTACTGTGTTCTAGGGAGATAAGGCAGTGGTGACCCAGTGCCTTCAAGGAACTTATATTCTAGAGAGGAGAAATGTATGTGAATTAATAAGAGACCGCCTCATCTCTGCTCTCTGAGAAGCAACTCGGGAACATGGAGACCTCAGTGGGCAGCCAAAGAACTCGCCGAGGGTGAGCAACCTGGGAAACTTCAAAAGTTTTAATCAGCAAGGAAAGAAATCACTGTCTGTACAACGGACAGATCCAGACAGGATCCCAGTCATCAAAGAAGAGAAGACTGTAGAGAAAAGTGAGGTCCCCTTGGGTCGCCCCAACACCACCCACGTGATGGCTAACATTCCACTGCCCGCTTCTCAGCTGACCCAGTAGCATGTTGTAATTACCCCTAAAGACCATTTGATTTGATAACATATTCTCTACCATGTATAATTTACATAATGTTTTACAATTATTCATTAATATGCAAATTTGAGGCAAGAGATAAGAAGCCTTAGAAATTCAAGGCAAATGCACCGGAGGCAATCAGGCCTGTGCTTGTACTTGCAGAAAGATCCCCAAGGCATGAAGGGCATCTGTGTTGGATGAGGCACTCAAGGCTTTGCTCCAGGGTGGGAGCAGATAGCACTTGTAGTCCTTCAGAAGTTAGAAACCACTAAGCTTAGCCTCTAGGTAGAAAGAGATACCCAAGAGAAGGCATCCCAGGGAGCTTCTGCTCAGTTTCTCTCTTCCCAGTTCTTTCTCCCACCTACAATTAACCTTCCCCCATAAGGTGACCTGAGTGTCTATTTAGGGTCTCTCCTCCTTACCCCCAACCTTCACCTCAGGGTTTTGTGTAGCACCAAGGCCTTTCCTTTGGTAGCTCTCCAATCCTCACTGAATTTGGCTTTGCCCATGGCATAGAATGGTACTTGATGCAAAGTTGAGGGTACCAAGGGACCCACCATGAGCCAGACTCTCATCCTTGTAATCATGGGTTGAAGGTAACCTAAGGTCTTTTCTGGGTCCATAGGGGTCTGGTGCTCAGGTTCTGGAGGGCCTTTCTGAGTGGGAACAGGTCTCATCCATCCAGCCAGTCCCACCAACCAGAAATCAGAGGCCAGTGAGTGCATGCCACGGCATGCTGAACCTACAGACCAGGTCACTCGTGAAATACTTCGCTCTCCTCTTCCCCAATGTTCATAACAAAAAGAGAGAAGGGAAATGAAATGGGGAAAAGGAGAAGAGCCTTTTTACTTGAGCATTATTGTTCATATAGTAAATGCATAAAAGCCAGGAAATTCAGCTGTCGTTCCCATAGCAACGAGAGCTATGGGCCTCCTGGCCCACGGAAATTAAGTTATAAAAATTAACGTGGCTTGTAGCCCAAGGAAATGCTTCTCTTCATCAAGGAAGCCCGCAGCAAAGGCGTATTTCAGCACCAGCGTTTGACAGTCTTTCCAAATCCAAATAGTTGGCTGAGGCACGTGCCCTGCTCACAGCTCCAGGAGGGGAGGAAGGGCTGCCTGGTACACGCTCATGGCCTCGCCTCCCCTCCCCCCAGCCCAGCCCCAGCCTGGGCTATAACTTAGAGAATGAGCATGATTGATGAGAAAATAAAACTCCACACTAGGCAGCCTCAGTTCTAACCCCATTTACCTAATCCCCTAGGAAAGGAAGTAATGTTCTCATTATCATTGGTGCACGTCTACATCCAGCAACAGAGGCAACTCTGAGCCGCTGCCAGGATGAGACCTGTATCCGAGAACAGCCTTTAAAGGGACCATGAGGGGTTTCCACCCTTCAGGGACTCCAGATGGGGGAAGGGAGAGGCCTCAGACTTCTTTGCCCAAACAATGTGGAGATTGTCCCACCTCCTCTGAAATGGACGGTGATACCAGAGGATGCGGGGGGCTTCTTTGGGGCCCCATCGTGTCAGGCCTGGCCGGAGCTTGGCCCACATGCCATCTAGGACCTGGCCGGTTCTATTAACACTGAAAGACTTGAAGGAAGGACTCACCACACTGACAGTGTGTCTGTACTCTGAGTCCTGCACGGCTGCTAAATCCAAAAGAGAATTCCTTTTTCTGGGATCAGCCTGTCTGAGGGGAAGGTCTCCACAGGCATCCTTTTAAGGGTGCTTTGTACCCATTGTCTGAGAAGCCTGACTGAGAAAAGCCAGGTCCTTTAGACACTTTCCAAAGATGCGAATCCTTCGATTAATGCTGTTGTTATAAACAAAGCACAACAGGAAGGAAGCGCATTTAGGGTTAGGGTTAGAAAGTTCACAGGAAGCAGCTTGTCCTACAAAGGGCACTCTCCCATCCTGGGCAAGGGTATCCCCCAAAGTCCAAGATCCTCGAGTTCAATCTATCCTCCCCATGTGGGCACTGTCTACGGACTGGCAGAGAATCTGGACACAGAAAAGATTGGAATCAGGGTCCAATTCAATCCAGCAAAGGTTTCATGAGCACCCTCTTTGTTCCAGGCAGTGGGGATGCCAAGATGGAACACGATCCAGTCCCTGCCCTCAGTTTCCTAGCTACAGCAGTGGCCCTTTCTAGAGAGCCTTACATCCATTATCTCATATGTTCTTCTTAACAACCCTATGGTATTGTGTAGGTAGATACTCTTGTTCCGGTTACACAGATGAAGAAACTGAGGCTCTGAGAGGTTTTGGGATACGATGCCAGAGACACAGCTAACATGTACCAGAGTTATTTCTGCGTCTGAGAAACTCGTACACAGCTACAAGAAGGTAGAAGGTGGTGAGGGCAAAAGAGAGAGCCAGAAAAAAGTTCTGTAAGGAAGCTTTAGCAGGAAGAGAGCATTTCAGGGGGAGGCGAGGGGAAGGAGGCGCGGGGAAAACTTTCTGGAGGAAGCCGCCCCTCTTGGGGTCTGAAGGAAGGGAAGGATTTCAGCGGATGGAGGTGAGTGAGGAGGCCATCCGAGTGATGGAGGAGGGGGCGGCCGGTGCTAGTACCCCGAGGAGGAGGAAGGAGAGATGAGACTGGAGAAGAGCCATCCAGTTTGGCTGGAATGAGAGAGCGTGAAGGCTGCCAAGGAGAAGCAGTGTGGCTTGAAAGGTGGGTTGTAGAAGCGCATAAAGAGTCAGCCTAGGGGTTCTGCACTTTGTCCCACAGAATTCCGAGTGAGCGTTCCACACGAACTGACACATTGTGGAGCTGATGATGGCGCGGGATCGAGAGGCAGAGAGTAGAATGGGAAGGGAGGCTCTGGGTTCCCTGGGAGGGAAGCTCCCGCACCTGTCTACGCTGCTAGCAGCTGGGGGTCAGGAACAGCAGACCCCAATGGGCCTGGCGTCACGACGCTGGGCAGCGAGGCCGGCAAAGGCTGTTTCAAGGACACCTTCCACAGCATCTCAGGCACTCTTGTCCGGCACAGGGAACGAGCTGCTGCCACTAAGGTTCGCGTTTTCCCGCGAGTCAGTCTGACGCCGGGTATGTGGGTTAACTTTGTTTAGCTTGCCCCAGATGGCAAAACAAGGAGTGGCAAGTGGAATTTGCAAAGAGACCATCTGAGATTTGTTGTCGGGAAGATACAAGCCATGCGAAAGAGAATCGGCTACCTTTAGAGGCAGTGGGAGGGGAGGGCCGCTTGTCAAGTGTGAAAATAATGATGACAATAACAATAATGTTAGCATTTATAGAACATTTGGAGGTTTACAAAGCCCTTAATAAATATTATTTTGCACTGACATCATCCCAGGGAGGGAGATAATACCATTATCCCTATTTTATAGATGAGATGAGAGTCATTTGCCCAACTAGTATATGTCTTAAGAAGGATTTGAACTCAGGTGTTCTTGACTCCAGGTCTAGAGGTCTTGGTTAAGTCACAGTTAGCCAGATGGCTTCTGCAATCTTTCACTCTGGGATGCTGTGAGTCTGAGAGACTCCACAAGTGCCTAACCTACCCAAAAGGGCTGATATGCACCCTACAAACATCTGGCTCAAAAGTTCCCAATGGTCACTTGAGGTTCATTTTCCATTTGTTGTTTGTCCTTCAGACCAAGAGGACAAATGACACTAGGATGGTCACGTTTTGACTTGCAAGTGAATTGGATTTAAGTGAGGCAGGGCTGTACAAAGTCACCAGCCTCACTTTCCTCCAATATTATCTGAGTCCAGTGGCAGGACATAGGTTGGGATGACTGGTGATCTTTATTTTTCATTTATGCACAGAGAGGAGAGGTTTCCTTTGCATTTGGAGGAGACTCAGAGGCAAGAGCCAAAGAAGACTCAGGTACTCCCAACAGTTTCCAAACATGATTCCAAACTCACCCAATGGACATATCTTATGAGGTCTTAAGTCAGTCACCCATGGAATGGCAAGTTTGTGGGGGAGGGAGTAAGTAATGTGAACTGCTGGAGAGAGAGACCGACTTTGTCAGAATGGCAATTTTCGTTCACCCCCAACAGGACCCATCTGTGTTTGGGGAGGCAAGGGCTGCCCTCCCTTACTGGTAGAGCTCCCCAACTGATAGATATCCAAGAACCCCAAGCTGCAGCATCAGACTCAATCAGTCATCAGCTGATGCCAGGCTCTGCAACTATTCATTCTGCTCACGTGTTGACTAATCACTCCATCAATGGAACAGAAAATGGAAAATCAACAGGGAGAGCATCTCAGAAAAGGCTGAAGTCGGTTAAAGAATTGAATAATATTTTATAGGGACGTCTTGCTTTCTCTCAGCTCTCCCTATTACCTTTTGGAATTTGCCAAATTAGCAGCCCTGAAATAGAAACGATTAGTCTGGCTCAGCTTGAAATCCCCCATAAAAGCTGAAGAATATTCATCTGGTAGTGACACAGTGGAGGTTAAGAAAACTTCCTAGAAATTATGGGCAGCTGGTTGGTTTTTATAAATTTGTTTGCAGGAATTCTCTTTGAATTGGACTTGGAGAAGGCAAGCATTCAGGAAGGGGTTTCTAGGCACAGTTCTCATATTTCAAAGTCACAGGAGAGGCTGCTTCAGTATCACATAGCAAGGGGGAGTATGCCTGCCGGATGGATTGGGATTCAACAAGAATTCCTCAAGAGGTTGCTACAGTACAACAACAGCCAAGTGCTTAGCTGCTTCTCCCATCTCCAGGCAAACATCTAAGGCAAGTCCTGGAACTTGAGACTGGGGAGATTAGAGGCTCCTCAGAGGCATCTGGTCCAAACCTTTCATTTTATATATGAGGAAACTGAGGCCCAGGAAAGGAAAGAGGATCTCACCTCTGAGGCAAATGTGTTTTTATCGGCCTTCTTAGGGGCATCTCATCCCTGGCTAAGAGCCCAAACTTCAACAATTCACATATTGAACTTATGAAAGGAATTAGAGGCATCCTGTAGTGAGGGAGTCAAATCCAACCTCTTCCATTGCCTAACTGTGTGACCCCAGGCAAGGCAGGATGCTCAGGGGCCCCAGGCATCTTTCTAAGAATCTAAGTTGTGGAGCAGCCATCAACCTTTGCCAGCAGATGAAGTTTCCATTGCAAGGAATTCAGACCACGAGCAAAGCCAAGGTCAGAGCCCCAAAGGGGGTGAATTTGAGGATCTCCTAACACAAGCAAGAAGCTCAGGGTCAACGCAGGTACAGCAACATGAAGGAGAGGACAGGCTGGGAAACTGTCACATGATGCCTCCAATGTAACCTTCATCATTTGCAGGGAGACTTTATGGGCTACCACAATTTGGCACTGGGGCCAGTTTCGAACCTCCGATCAAGCTCACTCCATAATTCCTGACTCTTAGGTCACTTCCCTCATCAAAGCAAGTTAATTTTTCACAATTCTAAGCAAGATAAGACAGCAAAGGGGAAAGCATCGTTAGGCTGTACTAGTGCAATAACTCCCACTTCAATGGTACAACTATCTCTGATTCTCGGATTTCCAAAGAAGCTACCAGTATAATGTTCTGTCTTGATCTAAAACAGTTTCAGGTAAGAGTGCCTCATTTGGTGAATAGATCTCCTACTGGCAAAGCTTGTTACTGCAACTCAGCTCTATCAGACATTAAAAAACCCTAGCGTAGACCTACAAAGTTGGAGAGGAGCAGTGTTCCTGGAGGAACAAACAGGGAGTCCAACAATTCCTCTGCATGTGAGAAATGTTTCTTATTGCAGTTCGCAGTTCACCCATGCCTATGTGACCCATACCTGCCTCCTCCCCAGGGAAACCTCTTGGCACCTTGCTCTGGACCTCGAGATATGAGGTTCATGGCCATGGAGCACAAAGGTTATCCATTGACCATGTCAAGTTCAGGTCATTTTCCCTAGGATTATTGTAATTTTCACCATGAGACCATGAGTTAACTACATTACTCACATGTGTGCTATGTAAATCCTAGCTTTTGCCTAAAAAAGTCTCAATTCTATCAGTTGTCATAGGCAACTGAACATAGACTAGGGAGTGGGGGAGACTAACAGCAAAAACGAGACCTGTGCTGGCTCCCATATGGCTCTTGCTTTAGCTTTAAAAGTGAATGTAGCTCTTCTTTCCCTCCTTAGACAGATCCAGTATTCAGAGAAAAGGAGACGGAGGCACACCTGGACAAAGGGAATGTTTGGATATGGTTTGACATGCTCGGAGAGGAAAGCTTGCCCACAAGGTACCATCTGACCTCATGAGATTCCATTTTGTTCAAGGCAACTGAAACATTGCCTCTACCAATGCAGTCACAGGTCTGGATCCTGTCCTAGTCCCTGTCCCCACACCCAATCCTATTATGAGCCTCAGGCAGTCCTTTCTGTCTAGAGATCTCTGAATGAGGATCACTGAATGTCTCATGGGGCCAACCACAAAACTGGAAGTGACCCCTGGACATGAGGAGAGGAGCGGATAACTGGGAGAACAGCAGCTCAGAACCCAATGGCGTAGCAGGGAATTGATCACAGAGCCACAAACTGGCCCCTGGGGGTCACAAGGACTCCAGGAAAAGAAGCCAAGATCCTATTTCAGGGTTGCTTCCTGAAGGTCTGTGAGGACAGGAAGACACCATGGAGCTCAATGGAGCAACAAGGCACTTGGCCATTGGCTTTCTTTCTACATCCTCCCCCAGTTCTAAGGGTTAATTCCTTGAGAAACAAGAACTGTGCACAAGCCACTATCAATAGCACTGTGCCCATCACTCTCAATACACCAGCTGCCTAGAAGATAAACATGGATGAAAACCTATTAAACCCTTAGTTCAGGGTCAGCCAGGACCTTCTTTCTTTCCACCCCCCGCCCCCTATGAGGCACACGACTTGGGATGCGGTGTGATGGAGACTGGCCTCATCTCTCAGGACCATGGTGGGAAAGGACAGACACATTCACAAGTCTGCTGCCTGCCTAACAGGTGGATTCATCCAACACCAAAGGAATGGTTCCATCAGTCATGGGCATTCACACCTGATCATTCATTGGGTCACACCTGGAGGGGACCTTAGAAGTCATCTAGTCCAACTGCCTCATTCTGCAGATGGGGAAACTGAGAGCCAGGATGCTGAAGTATTTGCCCATGATCACATAGGCTGTGAGTGACAGGGCCAGCATTAGGACTCAGGCCCAGGAACTCCCAGCTCACTGTTTCCTTCTGACATGCCATATATATACAGACTATATAGAGAATAGAAAGAAGGAGTGGCTCCTTGTGGCTGGTTCTGGCTGGCTCCTGGCCTGAGGGGACTGGGGGCATATCCCAGGATCAGGACATAAGGCTGGCAAGCCAGGAGGCTGCCCCATGCCAATGAATTGGCTTGGATGGCAGTAAATGACAGCTCGGTATGTTTGCTAAGTGTGAGCCACATCTCACTGCCCTGAATCCACAAACTGTACAGCTCCCTCAGGTGCCCAAACACCCACATGCACAGATTCATTCAGTTGATATGCATGGTGTCGCTACTCCATGCCTGGCTCAAGGCTAGCCACAGTGGGGGTGGAGAACTAGGGTGAGATAGTTGTCACTGTACTTATGTTGTACATGAGGAGAAGAGGAAACCCACATGAAAAATTAAATTGTAATCAGAGAGTACTCATCAGGCAGCAGGAGCCAAGTGAGCGAGGTGGGAAGTGAAGGACAGAGAGGAAAAAGGAAGGGGAGACTCAAGGATGGAAGATTCAGGGCTGAGAAGGGCCTTGCAGGGTATCTGGTCTAACCTCCTCAGCTTAGAGATAAGGAGCAAGGGGCAAAGGAAGTCACTGGTGGAACTCGGCTTAGAATCCAGGCCGTTTAACCCAGACCTAGCCCTCATTGTGGGCCAGGCAATCAGCTAACTGCAAAGGACTGCCAGGGAGTCCGTGGCTCCTGCTCCCTGGAGGTCTTTGAAAGGCAGTGAGGGTGAAGGAGACTTCTCTAGCAAAATGTGGAGGGAATTCCTCCAAAGTGACCTTGCTGGCTTCTGAAGTCCCTGTCTAATCTGAATATCTATGGCTTAGCAACTCCTCAGAGGAGGAGGGACCTGAGCCTCACCTAGACTCACAGCAGAAGCAGGATCTGGGTGGCAGGCATGGGGTCTCAGCCATAGGGATGCCTTGAGCAAAGGCATGTAGGTGGAAAGAGACATAGAGCATCCCAGGGGTTAGGAAGGGAAGATTGGTCCCATGTCCGAGGGATGAGAATGTTGAGGGCACCATTCCATTGGAAAATGGTGCCACTATTATTGTACAAGTGGACATCCTGACATTGCCCCTCCCTGCTTCCCTCCCACCTTCCCACAGCATGTCCAGGATGAGCTGCAGAGCAAAGGGGGAGTGTCCTCCTTCCCCAACTCTGCTCCATCAACTATTTTTACCAAGAGAAGGAACACAAAAGACCGACTTTTCCATTGTAAGTCACACTTCAGTTTGAATGGGCTTTTTTTTTTTTTACAAGAGACTGGGGAAAAACTGAGGTACATAGAAGATGCTTTGAGTCAGCTAAGCCTAACGTTTCAGTTAGTGTGAACAAAGGCTCAGTGTGGGATGAACTTCCTAGACTCCTTTGGTGAGAACTCGTAGCCTGCCCACTTGTACGCCTAGACAGGAGGGTAGGATGAAATGAACTCCTGAGTGGCCACGATGGGGACCAGAAAAACCGGAGACCCAACCGTGCTGGACTGAGTGAGCTAAGGGAGATCATCTCCACACAATAAACAAGTGAATCTGGTCAAAGGTTCAAAGCATCGTGGAACACAAAGCCAACTTTGAGGCTAAAAGTGGGTCACCCAGGCAGGGAGAGAAGGTGCCATCTCCACTTGGCTGGAGAGGTCTCAGGCTGGCCTGCTTCCCCCTGGTCAGTCCACCACCTTGGCATCCTTACATCTTCTTTTCCAACACTTCTTACATAAAAGAGAGATCTAGCAACTTCTGCTCTGCTCTGCTGTGGGAGAGGGCCTCAGGACCCTGTGGTTTGAGGGTGTTTAGCCTGAAGAAATGAAGGCTGCTTGAAGAGCATGTCCAGAGAACCAAACAGGGGCTTCCACTATGTGGGGCAGAGCCCTCTGGAGGATGGGCTGGAGGGCATGGCCAAGCACCCTAGAATGAGAGGCCTGAACCCCAGAAGAGAAGGAGGAGGATCACTGGAAGATCCCATGGCTCCATCAAAAGGCAGAATGTGACTGGGGACCCAACGACAGCTGGCCCTGACAGAGAGCCTTTGTCCTTATGAAGCACAGACATGTCACTGGAGCCTCGCCACCACCTTCCTATCACATTTTACAGTTGACTAAACTGAGACTCAAAGAGATTGTGACTGGCCTAAAGTCACACAGCTAGCACGGGGCAGAGCTGGCAGTCAGGTCTCGGGTCTCTGTCAGACTCGATGCTCTGGGGAATGACAAGTCAGAGATGAGACTGATATTGTCAGTGACTTCTCTGGGGCCCCTCCATCTGACTCAGTCAGTGCACAGCCTCAAGGCTGCCTCCTGCTAGGGATTCATCCTTGCCTAGGACAGGACAGCCAGTGTCTAGATCAAAATCTCCTCTGCTCCACAGCAGCCCAGACTCAGTGTCGATATTCATGGTGATGATTCTGACTCCCCAGAGTCCCTGACATCTGCCACTTCCATGCATGTCCAAATAGTTTCTGGGGGTCAGCTCTTTTGGAAAGTCTGCCCTGATGGGAAAGTGCGCTCCCTCCCCCATACCCTGGTAAGTAGTGTTTCATAAATGCTCATTAGATTGACTTGACTTGAAGTGAATCGCCCCACTGAGCCATTCAGACTTGCAGCTTCCCTAAATGGCTTCAGGGGACCCTGGCCTGCCCAGCTCCGACTAGCCACTTTATCTGATAGCCAAGATCTTCAGCATCAAAGAAATCAATGGTGAGCTTGGTGAAAGCCTCAAATTTCCTGTCTCCCCTTCTCCCACATTTCTTCTTGTCTTAAAAAATGTCTTAAAAAAAGAGACCTTCTTGTCTTAAAAACAAAACAAAACTTAGAACAAGAATCTCCAGCCAGATCCCACTTCAGAGAAACTGAGGCAAAGCAAGATGGGGTTATGGGAAGAGGAGGAACTTGCATTGAGGGTCAAACCCTCCTGGTTTGGGGCTTAAGTGCCTTGGATTTCTGGTGAAAAAGGATGAAGACCCCGGGCCACCATCAAGCCTCACTGCCAGCTTCTCCTCAGAGAATGGGGCTACCACTGGGGTCCCTGGGCCAGGGTCTGGTGGGGGGGGGAAGAAGTGGGGCAGCTGAGCTCACAAGGAACACAGAATATAGGGGCTCTCTGGCTCCCCTGCCTCCTCCGTGGGGGACCTGTCCTCACTTCGGGAATTAAGAGCTAGAGAGCATGTAGACCCCTTTAAGTGAGACAAGTGCTACAGTAAAATCATTGCCTGCTGGGATAAAGAGGACTCACAGGTCACTCAGACACCTGTATACAGCAAACTCAAGCAGAATCTGGGACAGGGAACAAGTGACTTTGCTCAAAGTCCTACTCAGAAAGCAAGGGGAGAAAAATGTCAGCTCTGAAAGGGAGTGACCTTAACAGCCAAAGAATTTCATGTGGCCCAAGCTGCCTCCAAAGAGTCCTCTCCACCATGGGTCTGCCAATACTCATTCAGCCTCCACTTGAAGACCAGCTTGAGCTAACTCCTGCAGCAGCCTGCTCCACACTGGGATAGCTCTTGTCATGAGCAAAGGTCTCACTGGACCAAGGAAAACTGTGCCTGGTCATCCCTTCCACCATTTGCTCCAAGTCCTTCTTTCTGGGCTGAGCAGAATAAGTCAATCCCTTCTCCATGTAATGATATGCAACATGTACACCTAGGGTGCCATCTTCCAGGGTATCACCTTCCATGGCGCCACCTTCTAGGTCACTACCTTCTAGGGTGCCATATTCTAGGCCACCATGCTATGGGTAAGTTAGGCTATCTCAGCACAAGACCTTTTGGGGAGTAACTGCAGTAACTCAGCCCTGGCCTTGGGGTCCACACACTGAGCCCCCTTTTCCCAAAGTCTATCCTGGAGGAAACAGACTAATGACTGGCATTTTCTAAATCAACAATACATGCCATGGTTGGCATTCTTTGGGCAGCTAAAGTCTGTGTTCTTGATATAGGAGCACACATGACCAAAACTCTGCCATTGAAGTTCTAAGCTGTTCAAGAAAATAATCAATTGATAAACACTTATTCAGCACCTACAGTGTGCCAGGCACCAAGCCTAAGTGTGCTAAGCTCATGGTGCAAAGCCTGGCATCTTCCCGTGTACAAAGGCAAGTCATTCCCTTCACTCATTCTATGAATGATACAGAAATAGACAGAAGTCTCAAAATAGCTTTTCAGGAAGAAAAAAATAAAAGCCATGATTCACACATTGGCTGATGCCCGCCCAGGCCACAGCTGCAATTTGTTTGTGTCCAAGAGCAAAAAATGGGAAGCCAAGTTGTGCGTGCTGGCATGAAGAGCTGTGTTCCCATGAGCAATCACATGGGCACGCAGGCTGCCATGGAAAGGAGGGCACAACTCCAACCTCAGACTCACCATAGAGGTCAGCTGGTGTAATCCTCTTACTTTACAGTGGAGGAAACTGAGGCCACACCATTCAAACATCAGGTTCACCAGGGAGGTGGAATTCTGACCCTTGCTAAAGTGTAGGCCATTCCCAGGTCCTGCCAGCCTTCAGGGCACCATGGCAAAGAAGCTGACTGTGCATGTTTGTCTACTGTCTGAGCAAAGGGAAGCTCACTGTACCCTAAGAGCAGCTGCTGGGGGAGGAGGCAGGGAGTTCTCCAGGAGATCATGTGCCAGTGTCTCAGAACTGAGTTTGGAGAGAGAGAGAGAGAGAGAGAGAGAGAGAGAGAGCAGTAGTTGAGCACTGGTCTAGCCCCCGCCCCAGACCTACTAAGGCTCAGCTACAGACGAGTGGATGCTCCAGGGCCATGTATTCCAGGCAGCTCCAACATGAAAAGATGCCACTCTTCCTAACTTGAGAACAGAACCACCATCTTCTCATCCAAATTTGGAAGCAAGGGCTTCCCATGGCAAACAGTATTTCTGGACCCAATGTATTTTCCTTGGGGTGAACAGGAGAAGAGAACGCAGCTTTCTTGAAACCAGTCCTATGACCTCCTGAAGAAAGATGTAAACACTGACTGATTTGGAGGGAAATAAAAGTTCCCAAGGGACCCAGGAAATATTATGGCTCTGGTGCTCAGATAGATCATCCTTGGGCATGGCCTGGGGCCTGTGGGGCCTGAAGGGGTGACCCCTCTATTGCTACAGGGGCCATAGCTCCATTGGCAGCCCAGGAAGATCACCAGACCACAGATATGGATCTGGGGGGAATCTTGGGGGTTGTCCAGTCTACCCCTCCCCATTTTGTAGAAGAGAATGTGAGACTCAAAGAGCTGAAGCTGACTCTGAGGGTAAACCAGTCAGTGTTCCTGTTTATAGGTGCAGGGCCCTACCTACTCTCCTTCACTGCCAATGAACTCTACCCTGAGAATGTCTTGGGAAGGAACATTAGCATGAATGAACTTCAAAAGACTCTTCATACAAAGTACACTTTTAAGGATCCTGCTTTTGGAGCTGGAAAGATCTCAGAGGCCACTGAGTCCTCTCCCCTTCCCCCCAGCCCTCCCCTGACTCCCGGGAGCCAAGCGCGAGTTTGATCTGCGTGCTGGACTCCGGGCCCAGCACTCTCTGGACATGCATTGGATTCTGGCGGACTGATTTCCTCCGGCCATTCCTTCCCTCCCCCTCCCCCCGCCCCAGCTCCCGGTGATAGAGGCGGGATATTGTCAGCATCCAAATCTCTTGGTTTATGAAAACTGCTCAGTGTCCCATGTGTCTGGGGAATGTCATCAGTGCACAATCTGAATCTGGCCACCAGGCCTGGACTCAAGGAGGCCTTTTCCAGTGTCATGGGGGAGTGCGAGAACTGCGTCCGCGCCGCCCTAGATGATTCCTCAGGAATCCACGCATTGTTCTTCCAGGGATGCCCAGCGTTATTTCTCCCATACTTCCATGATTCCCGTTCCTGGGAACACTTTCTAGTTCAGTGCAGGCGCCTGCCTCCCCTTCCAAGAGGATTCATATTTGAGTCAGTCGCGCCAAGTGAAGGTTCCAGCCTACCCTGGGCATCCCCAGGGTCCCAAAGGCCGAGAAGGGCAGATCCCTGATTAGGACACGTATTGGAAGAGGAGCCTTCTGTCTCGGAATGGAAAGGCCACACGACTTCACCCGCGGCTTTTCATCTTGCCCCCCACACCTTTCTCAGAGGAAGGGAGGTGCTAATTTCGGAACCTCTGAAGAGCCCTCAAGTCTAGAGAGACTCAGCCACAGTGTTCTGCGTTTGCAAACCATGTTTGGGCGCGACCAGCCAAGCCATTCTGCTTGACCACTTCATGTGAGAGGAGTCAATATGACCACTGGAGGACGAAGCAGGTCGAGCGTTCTAAGAGGGTAGGTGGAGGGTCTCCAGGACAGTCAACTACAGACTGGCATATAGACAGACGGGCAGAAAGGAGGAAAGGGAGGAAAACAAAGCTGCAGAGGCAGGCCGGAGGTCACCAGGGGAGCCATATCCCTGGGTCTCCTTTGGTAATCCAAAAGTGGCTAGCGCATAGTAGACACGTAATAATGCCTGTGGATTGACTAGAGTGAACGCGTACCAGACAGTTATGGAACTGCTCCCCGGCAGCCCTCAGGTGAGGAAACTGAGACTGGAAAAGTCAAACTGGTCTAAGGTGACAAACGTGGCTGGTGACTCCTGATTGGGCTCTCAGTTTCTAGTCCCTCCCCCTCTCAAACCGTCCTACTCTCATCGGGCCCATAGATACTCCCAAAATCCAGAACAGCCACAGGACTGCCTGCCTCAGCAGCTGTCACTGGCTCCCTACTGATTCTATGGCAAAATACAAAATCTCCAGGCTGGAACTGAAGGCCATTCCCGCTCCGGGAGGGATTTTCTTTTTGTTCCTATTCATCTTTACATTATCCTTAGTCTAAGCCTCGGATTCTAGAGTGATTCTAGATTCCACAGGACCATACTGTCCTCTAACATTCTGACGGCTTAATGGAAAGCGGGGACTCATAGGGATGGCGGCCCACGTCCAAGCCCCAAGTCAAGGTAGTGTCACATGGTGGGTTTTGGGAGAATCGGCGTGAGTGTGTAGAGGACCTTCCTCCGGGGGAGGCCCACCACAATACTCCCAAGAAAGCAGGCTTAAGAGAAACAACTCCGCAGAACCACCACGGCAGAGAAGCCTGCGCTGCCCCAAGGCGCCCGCCCCCCCCCCCCCCCCCCCCATTCCCGGCCTTATCTGAGCTTGCCTGGTGAGCTCAGAGCCCCGCTTCCACCCAACCCCCCAGGACCTGAGTTCGCTGAACCTTGACTGTCCTTGGTCCTGGACCATCTCAGGATACTTCTTCTGTCTCCTCTAGGAAGACAGGAGCCCAGAGCCAGGATGGTTCCCCTCAAGAAACCCGGGGTGATTAGCAGGGAAGGGCTGAGGGCTAAAGCCACCGCCCCTGCCCCGCCCCCTCCCCAGTCCCAACTCGACGCGGCCTCCCAAGTGCACTTACGTAGCTCGCCCACTTTCAGGATCTCGCAGAGCATCTTGGTCAGCTCGATGCTGCTGCGGCCAAAGGGACACTCATGCTTGTCTTCTCGGCTGCTGTTCTCTAGGACAATCTGTGGGGGAAACAGAGGGGTCAGCGAGGGGGCTGGAGGCTGAGGAGGCCTGGTGGTGGCGCTGTACTGCCCCCTGAGGAGGGGGACCCGGGAGGCTTGGCCTCAGGGGCCGTCAACCCCACAAAGCTCTGGGAGCACGAGGCCTCCCAGGCAGAGCCTATTGGCAGGTTTCTAGGCAATCTTTCGTGATGGGGGATTTTTCCATCCTCGGGCACCATCTTACCTGGCGCCCTGGCCAGCTGTCTGAAAATGGACGGGTTGGGGAGATTGTGCTCTGGAGGAAAAGGGGGCTCCGTATCGACACAAAATCCCTCGTTCCCCCAAATGACCCTAAACAATCTGAGTGTCGAAAAAGGAATGAATACACGGCTTTGGTGTCCCCTAGCTGCGCCCAGGGCCGCTCCATGGGTCCAAATGGAAAGTGAACCAGACAGGGATAAGCTTCAGAGATCCCGGCAGGATCACCAAAGAAGAAACAACATAAGAGGGAAGAGCTTCGAAATCGAGATGGGTGGAGAAGAAGGTGGCGGTCAGAAGAGAATGGGGAGGAAGGAGAGAAGGGAAAGGAGAGGCTGGGGAGGAGAACGAGGTTCACGCCGGGGGTTCTTCCTTGGCTCTTCCCAGAAGAGGAAGGTTCTATCCATGAGATGCCCACAGTACTCTCCTGCAATGCCCGTGGGAGGGGGGGGCCTTCAGTACCCACTTCCCTTCACTCCCATCTCCCTCACCCTTTGCCAGGTCCTGTCACTGGCTAGCTCTACTTTCCGACTGGAAGGACCCGACTCGAAGGACTCAGTGAATGTCCACGCATTGCTTTCCCTAGGGACCCCCACCCCCACCCCCACCCCCAGGAGCCTCACACCACAAAGTTGCGGTCGCCCAGTAGGGGAAGCAGCGAGGCTCCTCTCGCGGCCCCCCGTGGGCTCCACGCGAGGATCCTCGGTTGAATTTCGCATTAACTTTGCGTTAACAACTCACGAGAGCATCAACATTTCATGGCGGATGGCGAATGCTCTACATTCGCTGCAGGTAGACTCGCCTCAGCCACTCAGGGTTGGAGACACATTTCGGGAACATGGTTTATTAGCAAGCAAGAAACAAAATGCTAATTTAAGTAATCAGTATGGAAATCAGCTTCCAAGAGTCCCTCTGCAGCCCATCCATCTTGCGCAGTTTACCTCCAGGAGGGAAAGAAAGCGCCCAGCGGGGTCCTCCTGCTAGCCCTCGTCCAAGGCACGTGGGCAGACTGTGGGCCAGCCAGGGCCTCGGGGGACAGGTCACCTAGGGGTTGAGGCTGCGAGTCCTCAGTCTCTGGCCAGTCACAAAGGGAGCTAGCTTCTCTGCTGGCAAGAACGTTGTCTCTTCCTCCTTAATTCCAGACGCTAAAATGTCTACAATGCACTTTGGTATTGGAGAATGAACGACACCCGCGGGGACAAAAGGACGCCCGTGGGCAGCGTCCTCTTTGAAATGTCTCGTTCTCGTTCAGGTTCTGAAGCGAGAACAAGCCCCAGCATCGCTGGGATTCAGCCCAGCATCTAGTGTAAGCCTGCGGGGGACTCAGAATGCTGCTTTCGCTCGTGTCAGGAGTAGCCAGGGGGTGCGACAGCGCGCAGAGCACTGGCCTTGGAGTTAGGAAGACATCTCCCCGAGTTCAAATCCAGCTTCAGACTCTTACCAGCTGAGTGACCCTGGGCAAATCACTTCACCCTACTAGCGGCCATTTCCCCATCTGCAAAATGAGCTGGAGAAGGAAATGGCAAACCACTCAGGTATCTTTGCCAAGAAAACCCCAAGTGGGGCCATGGAGAGTCAGACACAACTGAAAATAACAGAACACCAACAACTCACTCCAAGGGCATCCAAAGCTAGTATCGATTTACCTCAAATTCAACTTAGCTTGATCTCTAAAAATAACACCTCCCCATAAATGAACATAAAATAATTGAGCAAAGTTCAAAACCTGTTCCTCTCCAAATGGATCTCTTCAATCTATCAACAAGCATTTATTGAACACTTGCTGTATGCTGGGCACTGTGCTTGGAATTAGGGTCAGAGTCAGAACGGTCTGGAGGAGCTCACAGTCTGGCAGGGGAGATAACTAGGACATAAGGCACACATCAAACGGAAGGACACTGGAGGAGAAGGCACTCACTGTGGGGGCCAGGGAGTGCCCTCTGCAGAGTCTGGAAAAGGAGGAAGGAAAGCATGCATGAACACGGAAGTCACCCACTATTTTCCGGCTGCTTTTGGCCTGTCTCCCAGGGCCTCACACAGCACCTTGCACACAGTGGGTGTTTAATAAGCATAGGTCACTCCTTTCAGGTTGATGGTGCTTGTCTCCCAATCCTACCTCAGTGTTATCAGTAGAGCCCTAAACAGGCATTTAACCAGGGTCTTCCCATTGCCTGAATGATGAGCATCCTCATGGCTTTACTTGAGTAACGTGCCACTGTTGATTCACGCTCAGTTTATACTTGTTATTGGTATGTCTAGGGATGCTTCACCAGAAGAAGGAAAAATCATCCTCACTTTTTTCAAGGGCTGGCATAGGGAAGGCAATCTGACCTCTTCTGCTTGGCCCCAGAGGGCAGAGCCAGAGGCTGAGTCCACCCAAAGATGTAATAAAGTAGTGAATGTGTGAGTAGAGTAAAGGAACTGATGAGAAATGAAACAATATAGTGAAATTGAGATACAGAGGAGAGACACAGAGAGATTGAGAGAGAGATGGGGACAAGAGGATGGAGAGATGAAGGAAAGAAGAAGATGGGGAGATTAAAAGAGAGAAATAGAGAGAAATGGAGAGGGGGGATAAGGCCATGAAGAGATGGAGAAGGAAAGACAGAGATGAAGAGAAAAAGAGATATTGAGAGAGGTAAAGAGAGAGATGGGGACAAGGAGATGGAGAGATGGAGAAGGAAAGAGGGAGATGAAGAGAAAGAGACAGAAACAGACAGACACAGAGAGACAGAGATCATGCCTGCAAAAAGCACCAGGGTTTGGCCGTCACTGATCCATACTACCCCCTCTCCCTCTGCCCAAAGTTTTGTCCAGAGGTCAAGACTATTTTTTCTGGCTTTCACTAAACACCACTCTCCCTCTAGGAGCGAAGAAGGGTGAACAGAAGGAGCTCCAGCAGCTTGGCTGGGATGCTCACTGAGTTCTCACAAGAGGCAGAGATGCCTGGGGGGCAGGCAGGGACAGAACATTCTGAAGAAAGGCTTTGACTGACAGATAGCAAGGTGGCCCAGGGCCAAGCCCCAGACCAGGCACACAGAGAGGGGCATGAGGACTCCTGGGGAGGGTTTCTCTATACTGGAAGCAACTTTGCTGGGGGAACTCCCATGGACAGCAGGTACAAAGGGGCAGTCATCATGGTGGACCTTACTAACCCAAAGATGCTTCTGAGGAAGTAATGAATGAGTGTGAATGAAAGTGAAAGTGGGGGCACCCCAGGAGGCCAGCCAGATTAAAAGAGAGGACTAAAATGGCAAAGACGTCAGAGATTTCACGTGTAAGGGAACGCAGAGGATGCCTGGTGCAAACTTCTCATCTTCCATGTAATGAATGGATTTAGGAGAACAGCTCAGGCCTGGAGCTGGACTCTTCCTCAGACACATTCCTTTTGGCTCCTGGTGCTGGTTCAATTCCATAAGAATCACAGAGAAAACATGGATGATCCCTTGGTCATTGGGCATGAGGACTCTTTCTCTAATGTCTGAGGTCCAACTGGGCCGACCTGGGCCTGTCCACCATCTCACTGGCCCTGGATGCCAGGCCACAGTCCAAGATTCAGATTTGCGCAATGTCACATGACTGGATAAAGAGCCACCTTTGGAGAAATTCAGTAAGAAACAATGATGGAACAAAGGGCTTTCCCTGGCATTACCCCAGTGGGGGAAAGAGAGGCTGGTATTTCTCACCGGGAAAGTATCACCAACCCCCTGGGGAGTTCTGAAATCCCCTTAAAGGCCATGAAGCATCGGTGCCTTGTTAAGCACCACCATGATCCTCATTATGGAATTAATGGGATCTGGGGTCTCAATGGCTATGGCACTAAGGACAGGTAGTGGCAAAGGTTTGGCCACTCACGTGGTGATGAGCCATGTGACAGATGCCCGAGGGCCAGCTCAGCTCATCCCCAAGTTGAAAGGGGCATTTGGCCATAGTCCATCTTTCAAGGCCTGCAGTATTATATATGGGGGGATCCTCTGTCAGCCCAAATAAGTAAGATTATCAGTCCTCCATGAATGGAAACAAGCACCTAATTATACAGAAAAATAAGTCACTGGAAAGTGCACTCCTATGGTTGAATCCTCAGACTTCCATCATAAAATAAGGCACCTTCTATCCTAGGGGAAAATGGCCCCAGATACAACACAGCTCACTGATGAAATCAGCCTCTATTGAAAGGGGGAAAAGTTCACAAGGAATACATTCCATATTAAGACACCAAAAAATACGGCCACAGCAGAGAAGACTCCCGGGGGGTGGAGTGGGGTCGGAGTTCTTCCCTTCCCTCGGGGGTCTCAGCTCTCTCCCCACCCCCCACAGACTAGCGCCATTCTGGATGTCTCAAGGAAGCATGTTGAGCTGGATTCAAATGTCAGAAAGGCAGCTGGAGGGAAGATAAAATCAGACTCCTAGGATCACAAGAGCCTCAATTTAGAGTTGAAGGAGATGTGAGAAGCCACCAAGTCTGGCTCCTTCCTTTTGAGGCCCTGCCAAGTTAAGTGATTTCACCAAAGTCACCCAAGCAGTAGGCATCAGAGTTGGGATTTGCACTGAGGTCCAAACTCTCAGGTCCTGGTTCTTTCACCGGACCAGGCTTGGCCCCAGAGATGCCAGAACAAGGAGCAACAGGTGAGGTGAATCTGCTGGATGGTGGCTGAGATTTGGGGAGGTTTCAGGGAGGTGAATGTTGACCCTGTCCAAAGAAACATAACAATTATAGCTGTGTTAGAACAATTCTTAGAACATTTATTTTGTGCTTTCAGGTTTTTCAGAGCACTTTTTATGTTATGTGATTCTCAAAAGAAGAGATTGTTTTCTTAGGAGGCAGTGAGCTCCCAGGCACTGGAGGGCTACAAGGGGAGGTCATCCAGGGCTGCCCACTTCTCAGGGCTCATCAGAGACCAGATCTAGAGATGAAAAGGACCCTAGATGCTGTCTGGTCTGTCTCTCATTTGACAGATGAGGAAACCAAAGCATAGCTGCCTTAGAGATCTGTCCACATCTCACAGGTGTGGAGTGGCAGGGCCAGGATTTGAACCAAAGACTTCTGCCTTCAATTCCAGCTCTCCATTGCCTTGTAGTAAGTGGGGATTCCTGTGGGTGGCACTTGATGGCAGGAAGCTGCAGACTTCCCTGAAGTCCTTCTCAGAACCTAGCTCTCAAAACAGCCTCAAGGTTCTGAATGAGGTTTGGACTTGGAGTCAGGAAGCTCTGGGTTCAAATTCTGCCTCAGACACCTCTTGGCTGCGTGACCCTGGGCAAGTCACGGAACCGGTGCCTGCCTCTGTTTCCTCTGCACACACCTGTATCGTGAGCATGGGACAGCACAGCTACCCGTGTGAGTTACAAACTTCACTAGAAACCTGAGTCTCCACAGGAATAACCAGCAGGGGAGGCTCATTATCTTACTGGAATCTCACAGTAACTTTGGGAGGCAGCTACTACTATTCCGGTCATTTTACCGATGAAGAAATTGAGGCTGACAAAGGCAAAGGGACTTTAGAAAGTCACACAGCTAGTAAACCTCTGAGACAAGATTTGAACTTGAATCTCCCTGGACCCAAGTCCCACCCTCTATCCTCTTCGGTGCCACCGAGATTGACTCCCTGACCGCATTAAGTAGAAAGTAAGCTCCCCGAGGAGGCTGGGCTGTCTTCCTGTGAAACTGTGTACTTTGTGTACTTCCTGGCATACAGTAGATGCTTCATAAATGCTGATTAAATTGAACTCATTATTAGCTAAGTCCTTTAAATTTCTGCCCAGTCACTGCAGTGCAGTCCTCTGGAGCCAGTCAGAATGGGTCTGACTCATCTTCCACATAAATGTTTGAAGATAGACAAGGCAGCCCACCCCCAGCCCCTTTTCTCTTCCCCAGTCTAAGGATCCCTGGTCCCTTCACCTCGTCTATGTATGAAATCCTTTCCTGTAAGTGGGGCTTTATGGGGCGAGGGACTTCCAGCTTGGACACTTCCTCGTCTGAGGCCCATCAGGACCCGAGCTACCCTGGAGAGAGTGAGGGGACAGCAGAGGCTGGGGGATTTACCGGGGTCAGAAGGAGGGTTTGAATTCGAGTCCTCCTGGGGTCTATGGTTTTCTCCAAGTCCTCTCCAAAAAGTTGCTGTTTTGGGGTTTTGCTTCCCAGAAGTCACCCAGTTTTGGCCAGCGTGAGGAGGTGCAGTACCCGGAGCCATCCCTCCAGCGCTCACACACACTCCTTGAATATCTTGTGGACAGATCATCACCTCCCGGGTTTTTAGTTCTGAGAAGACTCACATCAGTGAATCTGAGGAACATGGAGTAAGTGTCTACACTGACTAAGATGTTGAGAATGCAGGGTCACTCAGCCAGGAAGTGCCTGAGGGCGGTGTAGGGGTGCAGGACGTCCTGACTCCAGACTAGAGCAGAGGAAATGGTTCCAGTCATAGTCTTTTTCTCCTGAGGCCTGGGGTATGTGCCGATGTGGTCAGTTAGGCCGGGACAGGTCAAAAAGTGGGACCTTTGCCCCCCTCCCCGCAATGATCTCAGTCGCCATCCAGCTCAGCTTGGCTAAGACTCCCTGTGAGGATGACCCCCAGGCTGGTGCCTGGGTCTCTGGGCCTCGCCAAGGAGAGTCCTGGCAGACACCCACACAGGATGGGGGAAGGCATTCTCGATTCTCTGGGGCAGACAAACAAACCCTCATCCAGGCCAGCCCTGCAGGCTCTGAAAACTGAACTAGCCTTCAGATCCCCCGGATCACAGGCAACAGATAATCCCAATAAATAAAGAGAAAAGACATGAACAAATTAAATGGACAAATAAATGAATAAAGAGATGACTAGGTAAATTATAGATAAAAAACCTATAAGTGAACAGATAAATAGATGGCTAGGTAAATTAATCTATAGATAAAAACCTATCAACGAATAAACAAATGAACAGACAGATAAACGGATGGGCCAATAGGAAAATAAATAAATAAATAAATGAAATGAATCAATGATGAGGGTGAGCCTGGCAGCCGCCTCCGGCTGGATTTCGGGGACAGGGGGAGGAGAGAACGTGTCGGAGCCAGGAGAACAAAAATGATCTGCCACAAAGCTTTATTCTCGTCATTTACTTCATCATTAACTTTAATTACACGCTATGAACTGTCCTGTAATTATGGAGCTTGGGACACTGCCAGTTTCCCCTTTGGCGTGTGCAAAGTTCGGTAAATTAGTGTAAAGCTTCAGTCTCCCCTCCCCCCCTCCCCCAGCAGCTCTCTGGGCATCGATTTCCCATGTTATGGCTACATCATGGGCTGAGTGGACAACCCTGGACACAGTGAAAGCCTTCCTGGAGTTGCAGAGCGCTCAAGGCTTCATTAGAGGTCTGAGATTAGCCATTCTGCTAATTTATGGCAAGGTCTACTCCCATTTCCCTTTCTGAGTCCCTGCCTGTCAGGAGAGTGGGGCAGGAAGGGATGCCAGGCTCTCCTTTCTGCTCTGCCCAGGGTCAGAGTGAAAAATGAAGAGTCTATGAGTGCCCCTGCTTTCCACTGGAATCAACGCCCCATGCATGACAGCTTCTCATGAGCTTGGAAGCCTGGTGCCCTTCAGGAAAACAAAACAAAACTGTCCTCAATCAATTCACAGATTCTGGCTGATGCCACATTATTAAGAGCTACTGCCCTGCAGTGAGGGGCAGCTCGGAGCTAGAGTGGACCTGGACGCCAAGGGCTTCTGACCCACTGGCTGAGTGCCCTGGGGCTGGGCAAGCTCTCTGTGCCTCAGGCACTGCCGAAGGATGACTCTAAAGAGACCCAGGAAAACACAGGTGTCCTCCCTAAGGGGGCCTGGAGGGAGGTGATCCAGCCCTGCCCTCTGGGAGTTTCCTCTCTACCAGCTCTGGTGCCACATATATCATAGGGGCTGTGGAAGGTATGGGGGCTCACACAGAGCCCTGTCCTCCAGGAACTTACAATTCATCTTCCTATTGTCCATGTTCAGTCATCTCAGTCATGTGTCACTCTTCATGACCCTGTTTGGGGTTTTCTTAGCAAAGACACTGGCCTGATTTGCCATTTCCTTCTTCAGTTCATTTTACAGATGAGGAAACCGAGGCAAACAGGGTGAAGTGACCTGCCCAGGATCACACAGCTAGGAAGTGTCTGAGGTCGAATTTGAACTCAGGTTCTCCTGACTGCAAACTCAGTACTCTACCCACTGCTGCACTCATCTGTCACACAGTCCAAGTAGGGAGACACAAAAAAGGGAAAATTCTATAGTTTTTATAATGCCCCAAGTGCTCTCCTTACACCAGACCTATAGTGTCTGTCTAACAAGGCTTACGGTTTCTGTTTCACAGACAAGGAAACTGAGGTTCCAGGACTCTGAGTGACTTGTCTGTTGACAATCAGGAAGCATATGACGGCGGATTTGAACTCAGATCCCCTGATCCCCAGTCCACACTACTAGGAAGATATGACCAAAGGTTTTGTGGTGAGAGTGAAAGGAGAGTTGGGAAAACCTGAGTTCACATCTTCCCTAGCTCAGAACAAATTCCTCCACCTCCCTGTGCCTCAGTTTCCTAATATGTAAAAGGAGTTGGACTTCAATGTCAGATGGTCTCCGAGGTTGCTCTCAGCTCTATATGATCCTACAATCATGTTAGCTTAGCATTACATAATAATTCATATAGTCCTACTATAATAATGGCTTACATTTGCATAGCCCCTACTATGTGCCAGGCACTTTACAAATAGTATCTCATTTGATCTCCATAGCAACGCTGCAAGGCAAGTGCTGCTTTTATCCCCCAGTCAGCAGGGGTCCTGGCTCTGCAGCCGAAGGACCTGAGAGAAGGACCCTTCCTCTTACAAAGTAGGAATGCAGGCTCAGAGATGAAGGCAGCTTGTAGTGGCAAAGGGAGAACTGGAACCCAAGGCCCTTGGACTTCAGAGCCAGTGGCTTCCATGGCTCCCTGATGCAGTTTCCTCACTGGGACGGTGGGGTAGGGATCGCTGACTCCAATGATTCAGCCCTCAAAGTCCTCCTGCCCTCAGCCTCCTGGCTGCCTCAAAGCCCCTGACAGATCCTACCTTCTGCAGGAAGCTTTCCCCACCCCCACTCCCACCTCCATCCCCACCCCTTAGACTGTGAGTCCCTGAGGGCAGACACTGTCTGGTCTATTTTTGTATCCCTAGCACTTAGCACAGTGCCTGCACACAGTAGGTGCTGAATAAATGTTTATTTATTGATTAGCATCCTACCCTGATCCTCACAACCAACTCTCAGGGCAGGTGCTATTGCAACCTCCATTTATGAGCGAGGTGAGATGGGTCCAGAGAGGCCAAGTGGGCTAGCTTGGCCGCACAGCCAGGAAGCAGTTTTCCAGACTCCAGGACCAGTGATCTAACTACTACCTCGAACTTCCTCTCTGGAGAAGGACCAAAGAGGCAGCAAGAGGCCTTGGGTTATTCCAGCAAAGAAGATGGGATGCTCCATGGGAGGGGCAAACAAACCTTGCCCACCCATCTCCTCACTAGTGACCAGCCCTTGTAATAATAAATAAGAAGGCTCTCTGGCTCCTTCCTTCAGTGGGAATGTGCCAAGTCCCATCTTCTTCCTCCTCCTCTTCCTCCTCCTGGATGACCCTTCAACCAGGAAGACCCACTTCCTCTTCTCTTAGTGGGGTCAGCCTGAACCATGGCTTCTCCCCAAAGACAGAGAAGGAGAGACAAGCTGAGTTTTGGCAGCTGCATTCTGCAACGTACCTTAATAGGAAGAAAGGCATGATTCACACACACACACACACACACACACACACACACACTCACACACACACATACATGCCATGTTTTATGGCCCACCATAGCCCCCCATATAGCCCACCACTGAAGGGTGGGCTAATTCAGTTATGACGTCTCTCTACATTCGGGCCAAGAGATGAACACTAGTTAAAATATCTCCTAAATTATGGTGCCCAGTAAGAATTTTAGAGTTGTTAAGTCAATCTCTAAAACTTTGTTTATAACAAATGTTCACAGGAGTACTGTTTGCTTCGGCAAATTGACTGGAAGATGGTTGGGAATGCAGTACTAACGGGGGCAGTGTCTTATCTCTCCCACACCAGCGCTCTCTGAAGATGGCGAGAACAATCCAGCAGACAGCTGCATTAGATGCTGCCACACTGTCTGCAAAGGGAAGGAAGATTCAACTAACAGGGCCAGGGGTAACCGCCGCAGTGGAGAGCTGGGACTATCGACACCCGGGGCTCTTACCCTCTAATTCTCCATGTTTCCTTGTGTTTTGGGGGAGTCCCCAGAGAAGTTGTATGTGTTGGTCCAGTCTCCAAGGTCATTGGAGGACCTGGCGGTGATAACTCTCTGTGACGAAGCCAACAAAAGCTGAGTTTGGGGTCCCTCCGCTGAACCCCTTCAACTGCCACATTGTCAGACGAGCCAGTGTCAGAGATCTCCATGTGCCACAGCAAAACATACTGAGTTTTCGGGGTGTTCCTTGGAATGGAGGATCCCTGCTGCACTCTTCCCTCAGCCCTAGCTCAGGGGGAGCTGAGTCCTCCTCTTTCAGAGTTGCCTTCAGAGTTCAACATACAGTCACATCTCTCTCACAGAAGCCGGCTTAGCTTTTCCCACCCATCAGCCCCCTGGGAAGCTCTATGATCTGGCTGCTTGCAAGAGCCAGAGACCCCAGAGAAGGAGGGGTTCAGAAGGAAGGATCTGACAGAGAGTGCCTGCTCCAAGATCCACATGTTGATGTGACGGCCATGGATTAAGAAGTTTGGGGCATCCCAGGGATCACTAGAGAGAGGGGTTTGCCCCGACTGGAGACCATGATGCAAACACCCACTTGCTTGCGGGTGGGAAGACCCGTTAGGAAAAGCTTGGACATGGTTCCCAACATCAGTTAGGAGAAATGGAAAGTTTCTGGTCTCTACATATACCAACTCTCAAGAACCAGTCACGAGGTGCTTTCTCATGGAGACCAGGTGAAAAAGAACTCTTGGCAGCATGTTCAAAGCAGGGATGATTTTATTTTCAGTCTTTGTACCCCCAGAACCTCCTAACATAGCTTTAATAATAAATTCAATAACTATTATTTGATCTAAGAAACTCTATCCAGCATTAGTACATTTTAAGTACGTTCTTTATTCTGAGGAATAACCGACAAGTAGCAAAAATATTTCTGACCAGAACCTCTGAATTCTGAGCGTAGTTTCTCAAATATGCTCAGTCACAGAACAATGAATTAAACACCATAGGAGCCTCAAAGATGGGGAAAGGGTCAGGGCACTTACCCGTATGTACGCATCTTGGTGGTGTTTGGCAAAGTACAGCATGTTGTCCAGGGCCAACATTCCTGGGGGGGTCTGGGTGAAGTCCATGGCTGGGTTCACATGGTTCTGTGGAAAGACAAGGAGGGGGATAGGTCAGCAGCCTTGCCCAGCAACATGGTGCTCTTTCCTGCTGGTTTGTCCTCCAAAGGGCTGCCCGGGACGCAGGTGAAATGGCTCTATTCATGAGACCCGCTGACATCTCCCCTTGAGTGCGGCAGCGAGCCCTGGGAGGTGAGGCTCCTTCAGGAGGCAGGAGAAAGTCTAAAATGGACCATCCTCAGAAATTCTTGGGGGGCTTAAGTACTTATGTTCAGAGAAACTCAGTCTCCACTCCACAGGTTAGACAACTGGGTGAACTACCAAAAAATCCATGAAAAGTCATCAAATAAGCAATTTAAGTACCTAGCGTACACGAAGTACTATATCCCAGGGATACAGAGGAGAGGAAAAGTGGCAGAGTCCCTGCCCTCAAGGAGAGGCATAATATGAAGGGCCCAGAAGCTGCAGTCCATTAGGCTTCTGAGATCCCCCAGAACATGCTGAGAACTGAGACCTCCCCGCAGCAGCTGGCCATTGTCCAGCACTTCCTGGGCTGCACAGAAGGATGCATCCAGCACCAGCAGAGCCAAACAGAACTGTGAAGAAACAGTCCCCGTGGAGAGAGAGAAGACATAAGACAACGCAATTACGAGGATAAAAGATGATGGGTTAAGACAACTCTGGGATCAATTTCCAGATTAGGAGAAGAGAACGTAGGAGCGGCGATAAGAAGTTAGAAGGGGCCTTCGAGGCCATCAAGTTCAACTCCTTTTTGAGATGAGGAAACTGAGCCCAGGGATCCCCAGCTGTTTGAGGCAAGACTCGAATGCCCACCGTGACTCCAAGTTCAGTGCTCTAGACTTCTACCACACTGGCTCTCCCACACGAGTCTTCCTAAATAACATGCAGAACATTAAAAAAGAGACTATCTCAGCCTTAAGGACCAAGAGTAAATGGAAAGCTTGCTAAAATAAAATAAGAAAGAGACAAACTGTCAAAGTAGCCCTTTTAAGGAAATTTTGGGTGGATAATAAAAAATTCAGAATAGAAACTGGAAAACCTTACCAAAGTAGTAGACACTGAAAAAAAAAAACCCAGCATGGTGGGAAAGGAACTAAAAAATGCAAAGCTATAACAAGATCTATGAAAGCAAAATCAGAAGACTGAAAGGGAGAAGAAAACATAACTGCATTTACTCTTGAAAAGTTCTAAACTAGGAAACAGGATGAGGGCAGACAACTTTAAAATCATTGTGTTCTCCAAGAAAGTATAATTAAACAAAGAGCTTGTACACACATTCTAAGAAATCATAGAAGAAAAGCAGCTCAAACTCTGGGAACCTGCAGGCAAACTGAAAGACCTGAAAGAAACTTCAAATTCACTTCTCCCAGAAATGTGATTACCAAACTCCAGTGCTCCTACATCAAAGAAAAAATAGTGCTAGCAGGAGACTTATTCTGTGCCAAGGAACCCCATTTAGAATTATAGAGGACTGTGCAGTTAATATGAGAAAGGAAAGAAAGCAGAAGGAAAAAAGATAAATCCAAAAGTAAATGGATGATTTTTCCAAGTATTCCTGTTCAAAGAACCACAACTGAATAGAATTTTTGAAAGAAAAAAAATCAGAAGCCAGGACAATGCAAAAAAAAAAAAAAAAGACAAATAGATTTGAGCATCTTGAAAGGGTTAAATGATGATCAAAGTCCTAATGGGGGAGAAGAGATTTGTTGCTTCAGAAATTCTCCATCCCTAAGGGTCAGTGAAGGCATAAAGACAGGCCTGGCCAGGGTGTGGGTGCTAAGATTTTGAGAGAAAGGAACAAGAGGAAAAGAGGCTAGGACAAGCTCCAAGCCACCACGAAACAGCAGAGTAGGACTTTACAGAGGCTAAAGCAGAAAAAAACCCAATACATACATCCTATTTTAATTCCCTTCCAGTCAGAAAACTGAATAATTTAATTTCACATAGTCTCTTTGAAGAAGCTCCTAGTTAATTATCTACTAGCCCCGATGCTTCCACGGATGGAACTGCATCTTTTAGAGAGACATAAAATGTAGATAGATGCACGGTTTTCTAGGGCAGACTCAACCTCTGTGCTTGCTCCAGGCAAGAAAAAGAGGAACTACAAGAACGTTGTTCCTTTCCAGAACTTTAGTGATTACAATGGTCCAATTACAGTTAATAGCATTTCTACAGCACCTACTATGTGCCAGGCACTGTACCCATCCATCCCTTTAGAATTACTATCTCACCTGATCTTCACAATAACCCTGCGCGGGAAGTGCTGTTATTATCCTGATTTTACAGATGAGGAAACTGAGGCAGTGACTTAGCCAGGGTTGCGCAGCCCGTGTCTGAGGCTGGATTTGAACTCGTTATCCACTGCACCACCAGGTTGCCCTAATTTGTGTTTTCTTTCTCTCTGTTAGGTTCTGCCTACACAGAAGTCAGATAGAAATTTTCCAAGTGATGAAGACTCAATAGAATTTGCATAGGGAGCATTCATTCTGAGGACACAGAAAAGAGGGGGGTTCTCTATTGCCCTGGGGGTGACAGACAGCATCATCTCTAGCATCTTGGCCCTCTCCTTTGTAACACTGTCAAAATATCTACAATGAGACCGTCTTTAGGTCATAAATTGTGATGACTTGACGCATGTCCAGGCACTTCAGGGCTACGGGGCACAAGGGTAGCCAGGAAGATCTGGCCAAGGCCAAGGAGTTGCCTTGTTCTCTGTCTTTGGTTATTTATGAGATGCTAGAGGAGCAGATTTATTTTCCTTTCTAATTTTTTTGGTTGTTGTTCTACCTGCCTTGAAATCGAAACTGCAAGAGCTTTGATGAATTGCTTGGAATTTTCCTTTCTCCCACCATGATGTCCGCATGCCTTGTTTCGGCCTTTGAAGCATCATTTGTAACTTGGTGCAGAGGTGTTCCTCAGTGAATCATGTTAGACAGCTCTTGCCCCCCAGCTATAGAGGACGGCTGTTTCTCTTTTCCAAGGACGCGTGTTTTACTTTCAGGAGAGCAGTGCCAACCCATTAAGGAAAGAAAGAAAGTCACCAGAAAATCTTGGCCAGAGCCTGGCATCTCATTGTGAGTTCCCTTGCTGGACTGTTCCGTGTCCTCATTCTGCCAGCTCCACACCTTAGGCCTTTTATGCCACAAGCCCCCCAGAGCTCAGCTGTGGTTTTGCTTGACCCTGTCCATGCTCCAGAAAGGGTGATACAAAAATAGTTTTGTGATGGCCTCCCCACCAAAGGCTGCCATCTTGTGTTGTCTTTGTCCACCAGTCTTCCCAGTGGGCAGGCCTTCCTTTACTAAGTCTTCCAAGAAAAGCAGTGAAATGCTGAAGTCAGCTGCCCACCCCCCTCCATTACATGAACAGCCCATCTTTCTTATCATATATGTCCATTTTGATGTCTTTTATCCCTCTTCTTGTCCCAGGCGTGTCTTTTCATGACCTCTGGGGTTACCTGCAAAGATGAGTCTGCAGAGATGTGAAGCTTCTTCATTTGTGGCCAGGCATACACTGGAAAAGTCATTATTAAGAAGACGGGACTTTGCTTCAGGGAGCAGGTAGCTCTCCCTGGTGGCCCTACATTCTCCTCAATGCTAACCAGCCCTCTCTGTCCTTTTCAGTTCTCTTTTCAGCTCAAGTGTATCTGGAAAGTCTGCCCAATGTGGGTGACCTAAGGGTCTGATTCCAGGGACTGACCACATAGCTGCCTATCACAGTCTGAGCAGATGCACTTGTCATCCACTTTGTGTGTCTTGTTAGGTCTACATTGTTGTATGGTCATGGAGCTCATTTCCTATCCTAATCCTATGCCTCCTATGCCACTTTCCAGCCTCCACCTCTGGATGGGCCTTGGGATCCAATCATCACAAATGTGGCCTTGTCACTGGTCCACCATGTCACATCCCTATCTCAATTGTTTACATCTTATCCTGGTCCTTAGCACTTGCCTGGCAAACAGTACATGCTTAATAAATGCCCCCCTCAGGAAATATGGTCAGTTAAGCTGTACCAGAGAACCCTGTCATAGATGGGCTGCACTGGATGGCCGCCCGGGTCCCTCCCGCATCTAATTCTGTGATTCCATGATCATACAACAATTCCTCAGCTATAAAATGGGATAACAGCACTGACTTTACAAAGTGCTTAGAGGAGTGCCCAGCACATAGTAGGTGCTATATAAACACTTAATCTGTCCCTCCCCTACCCAGTGGGCACACACTAGTATTAGCCTTCCCTTGGTTTGAAGAAAACTGAACTCTATCCCTTTTCCCTTTCCATCGACTTCTGTAGAGCAGATCACCTGTCACAAGGTAGGGTCTTCGCCTCTGGAGGGTTGGGGGCCTGCCCTTCCCTCGTTACGAGGCTCCCTAAGAACTCCATAGGACAGGGAAAAGGGAGCCTCCAGGAGAGAGCCAGGTTCCTGTTCACCACTTCTGGAGATGGCCCGCTCAGCTGGCTTTGATAAGATGTGACAGCAGCGTCAAGAACTCTTAGCCTCATGCATTATGGAACTCCATATTGCTCCCATCAAGGACAGTCTCCGCCAAAAAAAAAAAAATGCAAATGAGCATTTAGATATGCTAATGATTTCATGCTGATTACTGGATCTTTTCCTGGACCTAGCTCCTTCATAAAAGAGAAGAAAAAGTTATTTTGAACAATGCAAAAGGCTGAAAAATATTAAAGAAGCCTTTCAGAGATTCATTTCGGAATAACATTTTTCGGGGTAAATTCACTGAACCCTCTGTTCTTGGCAGATAAGGATTAAGAACAAGGACGTTTCAATTCATTACAAACGAATCTTCCTTGAACACACTCGGGGCATAAGCAGCAGGTTTAAGGGGGGACACAAAGCTTCAGAGTTCCCTCCATTCTCCAGCCTATTGTACAAAAGTCCCTCCCTCCTCAATCTTGTCAGGCTCATCTTCTTGGGAGGCTTTCAATGCCTTTGGCACTGAGACATGAAGGAGTCACCCATCCCCTTCCCAGACAGCCCCTCAGCTCCACTAGGAGGACAAGATGGCAGCTTCTGTTGACAAAAGGTCATGTTACCAAGTCTTGTTTCAGGGAAGCTTCTTCCCCAGCCACAGGATGATACAGAGGAAGCAGCACCAATTCCTGAACTAGGAAAATACATATACCCATTAGGTATGGGCACCCTATGATACTGGAATTATTGAAAAAATGACATTTATTTTTGGAAAACTCTGGCCTCACATGACCAGCTACTCCCCTCAGGCACCTCAAGGCAAGGAGTGTGGTCCTTCAAAAGCATAGGATGCTGAAAAAAAGGCTGGGGTGAGATGCCGGCCTTGGGATCTTGAGGATCTTTGCTTGGCCTCCATCCAAAGACAAAACACTGTCCAGTTTCTACTCCAGCCCCTTCTCCTTGTCTCTCAATTACAGGTCATAGTGGGTGGCAGTAAAAAATAACAACGAATGACCTATTTATTGAGGTTGCAGCTGACCACCAGCTCTCAGGAGGCCTAGCTCCCTCTCAGCTGAACTGCAGGTCAATGACAGGACTGAGACACAGCACCTCTAGCCAGCAAAGAATGAAGAACATCTGTAACAAAACCATTTTACCCTGGCATGATGTAAAAGCCATCTGTCAGCCCCAGACCCTCACACATGAGACGAAGTCCTTGGGTGCCATGAATGTGAGGCAGGGTTGAGGAAGGGGCTTCTTTAGAATAGAGGCCCCTCCGTTTATGGATGACATCCCTTAAAGGTGCACTTGGGGCCTGGCAGAGTGGGGCACTGAATGACAGAAAAGAATAAGATGGTGCCCAGTGGCAGCTGGTCATCCCTGGATGCCCAGAGGGCTCCCACCCTGCAGAAAACTGCTGCGCTCACCTTGCCAGACCCATTCTTTCAATGAGCACACTCTGAAGACCATCTGAGGTGCTGGTATCAGGGCCCATGAGCAAGGGGTGGTGCCCTTCTTGAGTCTAGAGCCCTCAGTCTGGAAGTGTAATGAAGGCACAGAGTCATCCTCAGAGACACGGTTTTAAAAGCATAAAGTAAAATGCACAGGGTGATACAATTACAATTAATTGATTACAATTAGATTGAAATAGTTAGGAAATTAAAAAAAACCATTCACAGTTCCCAGGTTACAACTGTTAAAACTGTTGAAGGTCCCCAAGATCCAGCTCTAACTCTATGATTCTAGTCCCCAGATGCACTTTGCTGACTTCTCCTCTACCATTAGAGGCAGTGTGGTATAATGGATAGGGCTCTGTACTCAGAGTCAGAAAGACCCAATTACCAACTCTTAATTTACCAGAGATTGGGGAAAGTCACTTAACCACTCTGCCTGAGTAGGAAGGTTGGATTTAGTGTCTTCAAAGATCTCTTCCAGCATTTTAGGGTGAGGCTCTAGGGAGAAGATGGGGATTGGGGGTTTGGTTTACAAGATGAGAAATTTTTCTCCAAAAAAGGGCTCGATTTAGAGTGGTTTTTCCCTTATAGCCTGCTTCTGCACCTTTGCTCAGGCTGTGCCTCATGGCAGGAATGACTTCCCTTCTCAAGTTTACTTCCTGGAATTCTTGGCTTCCTCCAGGGCTCAGCTCAAGAACCACCCCCTACAGAGAGCCTTCCCTGACTCCCTCTGACATTGGCACTCTATTATCTTCCCCAAATGACAGTGTTTTACTTTGCATTTCCTCTTCTGAGCTTCCACTATTTTCACCAAATAAGTTCTCTGAGGGTAGCAGCTGTTGTGCTGTCTTTTTATCCCCATCGCCCAGAACAGTGCGGGGGAGGGGGTGAAGGGGGGGAGTAAAAAAGCACTTATTAAACACATGCTGTGTGCCAGGCACCAACTGCTTCACAGATATGATCTCATGCTATCTTCCTAACAACTGTGAGGAAGGTGCTATCGTGATGAACATATTACACCTGGGGAAACCGAGGCAGGAAGCAGTGAAGTGACTTGCCCGGGATCACATGGGAAATGACTGAGGCTGAATTTGAACTCAGGTCTTCCCAACTCCAGACCCAGCACTCGATCCACTGCCTGGCACATAGTTGGCATGCATTCTGGGTGCTGAATTGTTGAATGGAATCAGGAGCTCTCCAGAGTCAACCCTTCTTTTGACATCTCCACCCCGCCCCTCCGCGATGCCCTTTCCTGAGGGAATGCAAAAAGTGTCGCTGCCCAGACTGACCAGAAACGAAGGAACAGTCAGATCCCTGCTCCCTCCGCACTTGGTGCCCTCGGGCTCCCGCTTCCTCCAGGCTGGAGAGATTACTTTCTAAATGACTGCCTTCAGGCCCTTCTAGACTCAGAGATCAAGACTTCACTAATGGGGGTCAGAGGAAGCCGAGACAGGCCACTGCCAAAGGCCAGCAGGAGAGCTTTGTCCGCGCAACCCTCCCAACAGACCTTCCCTCCAGAGGCGCAGCTGAGCATGCAGGGAGCACATCTACACCCCGCTCTCTAAAGGGAGGCAGGGAATGAAGCCACAATGAAGGGTTCTCATCATCGTCTTCAAGTGACTTGGACGATCCATTTTGTGGCTGTGCAAACACAGCCAGTAGTCCCCCCTGACCTTCCCCGAGCCTGGCTCTGGGAATCCTCTGGGGTGCCAGCAAGGCCAGTACGGAGTTGTGGATAGAGTGATAGGAGAGAGCCAGCGCTTCCATTCCCTGACTGTGCAACGCAGAGCTAGGCACATCGTCTCCTGGGGCCTCAGTTTAGTCATTTGTAAAATGAGAGGGCCCTAAGGGGCCTTCCAGCTCCTTCTCTACTCTGATGACCGTTTCCTTAAGGATAAATCAATATTGACTCCCAGCGATGGGAGCCTATTGACCATGCTTAGGAGACGGTACTGCTCCTCTCCCCCCCAACCCCCCCATAAGGACAGTGACCAAGACTGGCCTTGGAGAAGACAACAGCATCTCCCTCCCTTCACTGGAGAAGCAGGGGGCTATGGGGGCAGAGGCTTGCATGTGCTGCAAGACACAGTCAGTATGTCTTTGCTGAATATTTCTTCTGTCTGTGTTCATCCTTGGTTTTCAAAGAAGACCACGGCATCAGAGAAGTGATGACATGACTTGCACTTGACTTTGTTTGGAGTGAGGGAGGGTTGTGCAGGTCACCAGCCTCACTTTCTTCTCCTGAGCCACCTGAGCCCAGTGACCAGATATTCATCAATGCATCAGGATGACTAGAGATGGCCCAGGATGCAATGGGAGACCTTGGCATTTTTAGGCTGGCCTTTTCAGGTACTCACTTAGAGGAAGGTAACGTCCATATAGAGATGTAAATAGCTTGCCCATATTACATAACAAGTTTTCTTTTTCTTTTCCTGCTTACCTTTTTATGCCTCTCTTGAGTCTTGTATTTGAAAATGAAATTTTCTAATGAGATCTGGCCTTTTCATAAGGAAGGTCTGGAAATCCCTTATTTCATTGAATGTCTCTCTCCTTCCCTGAAAGATTAGGCTCAATTTAGCTTGGTAATTGATCCTTGCTTGTAGTGCAAGCTCCTTTGCCTTATGCAATATCTTATTCCAATCCTCTGATCTTTTCATGTAGAATATGCAAGGTCCTGTGTGATCTTGACTAGAATCCCTTGATATTTAGATAATTTCTGGCTGCTGGCAGTATTTTCTCCTTGACCTGATAATTCTGGAATTTCGCAACAATATTGCTTGGTGTTTTCAATTTGGGATCTCTTTAGGGAAGTGGTAGCAGATTCTTCCAATGAATATTTTGCCCTCTGGGTCTAGGACTTCAGGGCAATGTTCCTTGATGATTTCTGGGAAGATACTGTTCAGGCTCCTGTTTTCATCATGGTTTACTGGTAGACCAATAATTCTTAGATTCTCTCCTGGATTTACTTTGCAGGTCAGTTGTTTTGCTAATTTTTCCTTGAATATTTCTTATTGTTATGAGGAAAAGCTCACTGGACAGGGGACAGGGGACAGGGAAAGGAATTCTGTGTACATGTAAACAAGGCAAGGTTTCAGACTCATCAAAAGCTTCAGGAATATTAAGCACATGGAGGACCTGTGTGTTCCTCCCCAAGGAGTGCTCCCTGCATGGACATGCCCTCCCCCATGGTGAAGGAGGCTCCCTTTCCACTCAGCTGGTAAGGCAATTGCTCACCCTCCCCCCCATCTCCCTTCCCCACAATGCAACCCCTTGGGAGCAAGGCCTGTTTTCTCTTCTCTTTGGTGCCCAAGAGCCATCGGGTGTGGTATCTGGCACATATTAGGTGCTTAAAGACAGCCTGCTGATTGATGGATTGATCTCTGACTCCAAGCCCAGACCGCCTTTTATTCTTGCCTATTTTTTTGGGAAATCTATCTCCAGACCCAGCACAAGGGCCCTCTAAGATTCCCCTGAAAATACATCCAAATGCTTCCGAAACAGCTGCAGAGCATGAAAGGAGAGAGGGTCAGATTGCCCTGGGCTCTGACGAAAATGCTTAGCATGGCAGCCCTGGCTTCAGACATCACAGACCATCTGGAGCCGTCAGCTGTCTGGGACAGACAGGCAGCAGCTCTCCCCATCTAGCCCAGGCAGACTCCTTGGGCTATCACTCCTAGCTAGGCACATAGGCCTCATTGGCCTGGCTAGATCTCAGGGCTGAGGGAGCAAGCTGCCTCCCACCCTACCCCAGAGACTAGACCAGGACCCAAGCTGAGGGAGAGGGCTGCCTCCCAGAGATGAGGGTGGGTTGTGGAATGAACTCCATAGCCCTCCATGTGGCTGGCTATGAAGGAAAGATCCAGACTTGACTAAGCAGAAATCTGACAGGTCCCCAAGATTCTGAAGGGGTGCCTTAAAATCTACCTTTAACCTTCAATGACTGCTCGGAGTCTTGGCCCAGCAGTAGGGTGATATCAGTAAGCACAGACCCATCAAGTCCTCAGCAATCTAGAGCCAAGACTCTGGTCTGGAGCCATCTGTCCAAAGCCTGGGAAACTGTTCCCTGGCTCTTACGTTTGTCCTGGAAAAATAACTCATCAGTCAGCTAATGCTGGACCTTTCTCGGGGCTGATTGAGGCCGAACAGGAGCAGCAGACCCAAGTGGGAGGCAAAGCCACCCTTGAAGGCTTTTCAGCTGCGGACCCTGCCAAGACTTCTTGGCCCAGTGACCTGGCCTCCAAGAACCAGAGCAAGGCATTGACAACAGTGATCAATAGTGGAGCTGGACTCACAAACATGAGGCAGGTCTGGAGCTTCCAAAGGAAGCTTCCTTTGTCCTAGGCCATCCCTGAGCTCCAAAATTAGGGAGGCCCATTCATACCATGACCAAAAAAAACCCGTTAGAAATCAGACTGGTTTCTCTGGGGCTGTTTTGTGTCCTTATCTCCCTGCCCCCCCCCCCCCCCCCCGCCCTCCTCCTCTCTCTCCCTCCACAAGAGACAGATTGGGCTGCAGAGGAAGAAACTGAGTCCCAAAGTGGAGAAGAGATACTCCAGGTCACAGTTACTCAAAGTGGCAGAAGCAGCACTTGAACCCAGGGCTTCTGGCTCCAAACTGAGACCCATGATGAGTGCAAGGAGCCTGCCTTGCTCACATGGCTGATGCTGATTTCTCAGAGCCTAGGAATGTCTGAGAGTCTCAGGGCCCTCATCAGCAAAGTATCACCACCACCACCATAGTCAGCCTTCGTAGAGCGGTTGATGATTTATATAGCTCTTGCCCCTGTTCCCTCCTTTGAGTCTCCCAACCTGGGAGATAGCCACTATTTGTTTTAACATTTATTTTTTAAACTTAGAGTTTCAAATTCTCTCCTTCCCTTTAACCTCTCCCCCACACATTGGGAAAGCAGGCAATGATACCCATTATACATGGGAAATCATGCAAAACAGATTTCCATAGGCAGGTGCTATAATCCCCATTTTGCAGGTGGTGAAACTGAGGCTTAGGTGACTTGAATAGGCTCACAGAGCCAGCAGGGGTCTGAGGTCGGATTTTAAACCCACGACTTCTTAACCACTGAGCTACCTGGCTACTTAAAACCAAAGATAGCAGTTCAGCAAAACTGCCTCCGACATAACAGACCTAGAAGGAACAGCTCCCAAACTCGGGGGACTCTGCTGAGGAGTGATACTCGCTCCAACACAGGGCTCCAGATCTGCTGGTTGATCTTGTGCTCAGGTGAAGGGGAGCAAGGCGAGGGCAAAGAGAGCTGGTGGTGGACCGGCCGCGGCTCAGTGTGGGCTTGGAGGGCACCTGAGCGTGGCGGCCAGAACAGACCCAGCATCAGGCTGAGCGTTTACCTGCCTCCTCCTGGCACGGGAGCCTCAGCCTCCCGCTGTGGGCCCCATCAGGGCCAGAACAAGGCCGGGCTATTCTGAACCCAGAACACGGAGAAGGAATTAAGAAGAGAGAGACAGAAGGGAGAGAAGCCTTTCTCTTGGTGGACGAAGACGCGAGGAGAGATGCCCCAGCGGACTAACTCCTCTGGCCTCGCACCTGCGAGCCCCGTCCGGCGCATCCAAACGCCAAAGCATCGGCTCCTGAGGGCTGCGGAGGGAGCGGGGAGCACGAAAGGGACCCGAGCAAAAAAGAAAGGACCGATTGGGCCTTCATCTGGCGCTATCTAATATCAGCCTTACGATTCTAATGAAAATAGGCCCCAGAAATGGGGCACTTGTCAGAGCGCAGACGACTGCATCCCAGGCAGTAACGCCCCGCTTCTCTGCAGATGGAAATGACATTGCAGAGAACGTGCCTATCCCTGGGCAGGTGCTCCAGAAACGCGGAGGGGGACAGGAGCCCCTCCACATGGTCCGACAGGTAAAGGCCTTCAATCACCAGGAATACTCCTGGCCTTGAGTCCTGGGGAGCAAGGACCGGTCCCCAGGCACACCCCTCCCCCGCCCAGCAGGAGGCTCAGTCCCCAGCCCCATACACTTAGACCTCCCGTCCTCCGCCCCACCCCTTCAAAGGCTGGGCAGCAGGTTTCAGGACCCAGGTGACTCCAAGGTGGGAATGCAGCGGCTGCCGGGAAGCACAGGACCAAAATCCGTTTGCAGGGAGGCCTCAATTTATAAACACATCTTACTTCCAAGGCTTTGTCCTTGAGCCAGCTGTTTGGAGCCCGGACCCCACAAATCCAACCCCATGCACTGGGGGGAGAGGGGCATGTTTCTCGTGTCTGGGGATTCTTAGAGATCATCTGACAGAACCATCTTCTTTTACAGCGTTCGAGCAAGTGGGAACCCAGGAAAGTGAGGTGGTAGGGTCGGGATTCGAATCCAGACCCCCTGAGTCGGCTCGGGCTCCAAGGGAGCCCTGACCTATAAGATGTCATTAGCAAGATTCCAGACCTAAGCATCCGCCATAAGCAGAGGATCTGTAATTTCAGTGTGTGTGTGTGTGTGTGTGTGTGTGTGTGTGTGTGTGTGTGTGTGTGTGTGTGTGTGTCTTTCCACCAATCACATCACAGCCCATCCATGACTCAGTGGGCACCTAAGCCTTTGGGGGCTGCCTGAAGCTCAGGGTCACACCTGAAAACAGGTCTGAGGCTGGATTCAAACCCAGGCATTCCTGATGCCAAGCCCTGTGCTCTAACCATTAGGCTACCACTGCCTCTTCTATGACCAAGTACTTTTGGCCCTCAGATCACTAAGAGCAGTCCCAACAAATCCCAGCCTGGTCCCCCAGGGCAGAGAACCCCAACTTCTCCCCACCCTCCAGTCCCTAGAACAAGCACATAATTCCTCTACAAGATCCTGGAAAATCGGCAGAGTGAAACTACCAAGTGGGGAGAGAAGAGGGAAGGGAGGGTTACAAAGTTTCTATAAAAGACCCCAATTTAGAAGGACCCAGCAAGTTCCTGGGATGGAAAGGAGCCCAGATCTGTTCTTTCTCCTACCAGCATGAAGAAACTGTGGGACCCAACTCCTCACACAGTGATCTCTGCAGCATTCATCATTAGCAGTTAACTATGCTCTTTTTGAAGACCATCGATGATGGGGAACCCACTACTTCTCATTCTATTTTTGGAAAACTCTGGTTTACGAGGCCATTTTTCCCTATACTGAGGCAAATACCATTGCTCAATGTCCTCTTCTAACAATAATAGCTTGGGGTTTTTTTGTGTTTTTGTGTGTGTTTTAAAATTCACAAAGTGCCCTATGTGTTATCCTATTTGATCCTTATAGCATCCTGCTGAGATGGTGTTAAAAATAATAACAACAAATAATAATAATAAATGATAACACTGAGAGTTGGCATTTATACAATGCTTTAAGGTCTGCCAAATGCTTTCACAAGTGTTAGCTCATTTGATCCTCACAACAACCCTGAAAAATGGATCCTCTTACTATCATCTCCATTTTACACTTGAGGAAACTGAAGCAAGCAGTGGTCAAGAGACTTGCCCACGGTTCTACTGCTAGTAAGTGTCTGAGTCTGGATCTGGACGTTCTTGACTCCAGGGCCAATAGTCAATGCAATGCACCACCCATTTTACAGATGAGAAAATTGAAGCTGAGTGAAATTAAGTGACTCACCCAGGGTCATAGAGCTAATCAATATCTGAAACTGGACTCTCAACAACGGCTCTTCCAAGTCTGGAAGATAACCATCATGCCTCCTCTAAGACCTCTCCTTTTAGGCTAAGGAGTCCCAGGGTTGGGACTGTTTCTTTTGTCTTTGTATCTTCATCACCTAGGACAGTAGCAGGCACAGAGCAGGTGTTTAATAAATGCTTGTTGATTGATATGTCTTAGAGTTATCATCCGGGTCACACTTGTCTGAATGACAAGACATCAAGACACCAAGTGATGAGTTTTTCAATAGCTTTCCTAAAGTGGAGCTCTCAGAATGTAATGCAATGTGCTGGGGGCAGCAAACCAGGGGGGAGTATAGAGGCACCATCACCTCCCTCACTTGGTACCCAGGGTCATGTTGGGACACTCCAGATGTCATAGGTTACCAAAGATAAAGGTCATCTGTAGATAATCTTGTTCTACACAGAACTTTCCTATCCCAAGTATGGACCAACCTTAACACAAGTAAGACCCTGAATACATAAAGGATGCAACACCAAAGACCATTTATTGATGGAAGTGTTGTGCATGCCTGGGTCTCTGGTCTTCCCCTTCCCATTGTCAGATTAAGTGTTTAACGTTCCCGATCCCTCAGAGCAAAGAGCATCGAGCTGGGAGTAAAAATGGTGGAGGCCCCGGGCCAACGGCAGACACACTCTCCTTCAGTGCAGCCCAGGATCCCGTTAGTCCTGTGTTGGCTTCCCTGTCACACTCTAGTCTCAGATTAGGCTGAAAATTCACAGAAAACCCTTCACTTTGGGGGTTTGAAGTGCCACTGAGTTTCGCCTCCCCTGTTCTCTGCTTGTGCAGTGGATTGTTTTTAACTCAAGCATAGGACTTTCACTGGATTTTCCTGCATTTAGTATGGGCCATTTGCTTTCCATCTTTTGGTAGTATGTTGGCTTTGTCTCCCAGACTCGTGTTGTTCTCAAATATCCTGAATCCCCTGGAGGTCAGTGAGGACTCTCCACTAGAAACATCTTCCAGGCTGGGATCCACTCCTCTTTGCCCATTCAACCAATCCCAAAGCCATCAGCCCAGGCCACAACCCCTCATCTCTCTCAAGAGACTGGTGGGAGCTTCTTTCCAATGCTTCCTTAAAGATCAAGGAATACTCTGAAATATTCCCTGAGCCCAGCCCTGAAGACAACAGAAAGTTGTAAGGAGCAGAAGTGGTCCTATATTCTTGGATTCATCCCATCTCAAAGAAAGCCAACAAAATGAAGACAAAATGCCTCATTGATCTAGAAGCCTGAATATCTTCCCTGGGGTTTCTATATAGACTGGCCTCCAGGGTCAAAACTACACTTTTGTTTAAAATATGGTATAAATGTGGTATATTTGGGTCAAAAAAAGAAATATCAACAAATCCAGCTTCGTTGGTTTCTCTGAACCTATTCTTTCAAGGACCAATTGGAAACTGACAAGGCTGTTTTTTAATGTATGTTGATTTGGTTATCAAGACCTGGCCTCTGTCTATAGGTATCAATGTTCAAAGTACATGGCAGATAGGGATCATGGTTCTGTCTTCTGTCCCAATTGTATGAATGATGGGAGGTCTGCACTCTCATCCCACTATCCCATTGGTCATTGCTAGTATCTCTCTGATGCAAGTGACTGCATTTGACCTTAAAGCCTTACATTCTATTCAATCTGGGACTCAGTCTCTAGCCTTTCAACACAATGGCACCAGTAAAAGTGCCCAAATGAACATATCAACTGGTATTCAGAACAAGCTCCAATAAAATCTGGTTCATATGTAGAGGTTTCAGATGGGTGAAGTTGTGCCCCAACTGTAAGTCCAGTGGCTCAAAGTGATCTTGGCCCTGAGATGTCACCTCTCAGCCTTAGTTTCCCTGTGTGTTCAATGAGGAGGGTGCCCAAGGTTCCTTCTGGCACTAACATTCCATTATCTTATTTATGGTCAATCAGGAATTAATTAATAAATAAGGCCTTTTTTCTCATCCCTTAAAAAGATGGGTTTGTGTTCCTAAAATGGTTCCTCAAATGTCTTTGTTTGTCCCCCATTGCTTTGGGGCACCTTTTTGGAAGCTGCAGAAATACTGCTTGTACATAAGACACAGGGGCTGACTAACTTGTACCCATGGAGCCTGATACAGTCACAGGCCTGTACTCTGAGGCCAACTCAGTTGAAAGAGAGAATAGAGGGTGTGAGGGGCAGAGATACAAAAGCCCTTCTGGTCACAGGTACAGACTGGCATCCGGCACTTGTTATAAAACATCTTGTCTACTTTTGGACTCACTTGAACCCTAGAGTTTTGAAGCTAGTAGCTGTGCATTTGTAACTAAAGTGCATTTTTCCAGTTGCCCAGGGGGAGCCTGTCAGGGTAGGTTGTGGGGAACCAGCCTGTGTAGAATTTTAAATGTCAAATAGTGAAATTGGTGTTTTACCTTAGAGGGACTAGGGAGTCATTGATGCTCCTAGACAAGGGAGTCACAAGATTAGATATTTACACTCAAAAAAAGCCTCCCTGGAAGAAGCCTCGACTCCATGGACCAGCCCAAGCATCCTGAACTTGGCATTCTTAGCAGGAACAAGGCAGAGAAAAGGATGAACCTCCATCACCACTTTCACGCCTTTGAAAACTGAGCTAGGACTGATATTCATGTGATCAAACTCAGAGATGCTCAGAGTGGGAGTGGTCCCTGACAGCTGGAATAATTAAGGACGACAGCCCTGGCAGCCTCGCTTCGCTGGTGTGCCAGCCAGCCTGATTTCAGAGAGGGCTCCAAGCACACAGAAAGAGTACGAGGTAAAAAGGAGGTCAGCAGCGATGTAGTGAGTGCCCTCTGGTGTTGACCAACTGGCGAACCACGTAAAAGCAGGACAAAAAAAAAATCTCCATCAGAAGGGCTCACTCCCCAGTCCTCTAGAAGGATATACATGGATACACACAGAGGTAAGAAATGTAAAATTCCGCCCCACCCCATACAAAAGGAACCCTGGAGCTTCACTGGAAGCTGAGGACGTCAGCAGAACAGAACTGACCTCCGAGCCCCGGCCCATCGCTTGGTCACCAAGGCAATCACATGAAATATATTTGTAAAGTGCATTTAATAAATGCTCTTCTCTCCCCCTTCCTTCCTCTTCTTCCCAAGGTCATGCAGGTCTAGGCACCAGACGTGTTTTGAACCGCACTTGTACCCCATTGCCCCCCTGAATGGACACTTTGGTGACTTCCTTGGGCGGTTTTTAAGCCCAACACATGCAGGTATTTAACCTGCATCTTGGTTTTCTTTTTTTAAGCTTTGGTAATTTGATCAGGAAAAATGTGCATGGAGAAGAGTCCTCTCAAATGTGACTGCAGGGATAGCTGAGGGGCAAGAGGAATCATGGAAATTCAGAAGCAGAGAGGAGAAGGCGGTGAGGTCATCACTGATCATCCTAGAGTTGTCAGGGAGCTTCAGGAGGGACATCAGCAGAAGCAGCCCTGCCTCTGACTGGGTCAGATACAGTCCCTGGGAGCCAAGAGATCAGCTCAGCTCATCCAGATCAGAGAAGTGGATCATTCCCAGCCACCTTTTCAAGTTAGCTTTTCCCCAAGGACCTTCCAGAAGAATCCCCTTCAGCTCCTTTGGGGAATTGTGAGGAGGATTGGAGATCTGGGGAGGGGAAGAGGTGTGAGCCCACATTCCATCCAAATCCAGCTGGATGGGGCTTGCTTTATGTAACCTCACTTCTCCAGCAGACACTGTCCCTTCCCTATTGGTCAGGTTGTCACTTCCCAAATTAGGCTCTCCTCCTGACTGGCCAGAGTTTATAAATGCCTCCCAGCTCAAGTTAAAGGGCCTGGGCCAGCTGGGGTGAGGGCAGAGGTTTCTGGGCAAAGATCCCCTCTTGAGGGTCTTGCTGGGCTGTGAGCACGGATGAGCAAAACAGACGGCTGCTGAGGCTGTGGAGAAGAGCATCTGTGGAACATCCTCCAAGCTCCTCTAATGCTCCAAGTCCCAGGGAGAAGGGATAAAGATAGAAGACCCTACCTGGCTGCCAAAGATGGAAAAGAGACCGGCCAAGACAAAGCCAAGATCCCTAGTCTTTGGGAACAGGGCTGAAGTGACCCAGATCCTGAATTCTAAAGCCAAAGCTCTGGCTCAGTCACTAAGCCATTGTGGGAAGAAATTGGCCCTGTTCAATGTGGGCCATTTTGATGGGCTAGGTGGCCCTCTTGGTGAGGCCCTGGGTCAGCAGAGGCCTCCTGGGCTCCCAAGCCAGAGACTTAAGGGCTGGACCCTCACTTCAACTCCCTGATGCACAGAACTTTTGAGGCAGAAGGCACCTGGAACGTCGCTGAGTCAGCGGCAGTACGGGGCGGGAGCACACCAGACAATGGACCTGGGGCCAGGAAGGTGCCAGGTTTCCATTACCCCAAGACACTGCTAGCCACAATCTCCTGGGCCAGCTGCTTCCCCTCCCTGAACCTCAGCTCATGCATTTATAAAAGGGGAATGCCTCTTATTGTTATTAACATATAAGCATATGATGTGATATTAATGTGTTATTAGAACACATTAATGTCCTTGTATAATATTAATGGCACCAAGCGGGGAATACTGGGGCTTCACATTATTGATCTGGAATTACAACCACATATAACACGCAGCATTCATATACAATAATGTCCACATACAATACTGATGACATCTCCATACTATGGGAATGACGGTGCTCTTATTAGTTCATATATAATCTACAGTATTAATGTGCAATAACACGGCTATAAAATGGAAATAATAGTCTTCCCTCCCGGGATTCCTCAGAGGAGCAGTGGGCTTGTGATTCAGAGTGCTAGGCAAACTGTAAACATGACGGGCATGGCGGCTCCATCTCGGTTTTTACCTCCACCACCAGTGACTGGCACTTCAATGACACTTAAAGGTGGGAGGAAGGTTTTCTTCACAACTGGGTTAGAAGATCAGGTTTTCTGATCCAGATTTGACAACTGAATAAACTGGGGCTCCCTGATTTGGGCCCATTCCTTCTCGGTCTCCTTGGTCATCCATCTCTCATCTGAGAAGTGGGATCTATCCTGGGCCCATTCCTCCTCTTATTACACCATCTCTCCCAGCACCCCATATTTAATCAGCATCTGCATCAAGATGACTCCAAAGTACCTGGACATGTCCACCTGGCCCTTCCATCAGTCTCAAACTGAATATGTCCAAAGTGGAGCTGATTGGCCTTCCCCCAAAAACAACACCCTTATTCCCAATGTTTCTGTTCCTATCAAGGTACAGCCATCCTCCCAGTCACCCAGGTTTTAACCTCAGAGTCCTCCTTGGCTCCCTCCCCTTCTCTCTATTGCCACTGTGTCCCACCAGTTCAGGCCCTGACAGCCTCCAGTTTAGGGTCAGAGGAGGAGGTGGAGGTGGATTGAACCTAACCCTAAACTGGCCACATCCCATGCCTGTGATGTACCCTGTCCTCATCTCTAGCTTCCTTAAAAGCCCAGCTCCAGCCCCACCTTTGGTGAGGCCTTTCCTGAGCCCCCTCCCTAATTAACTCCTATTTCTCTTGTACAGACTCAGATTTGTGCCCAAGACAGAATTAAGTACCCTGAGGGCAGGGACAGTGTCTTGAATAAATCTGTACCCCCTGCACCCAACATGATGCTTGGCACATGGTAACAACTCAATAAATCCTTTCTGATGGGCTTCCTGGCCTCCTGGGGTACACATTCTCCGGTCTGCATGCCACTTCAGGCACTGACTGGGCAGACATCCAACTAGCTTTGGCCTCCAAGATGACAGAGGCCATGCCACCCTTAGGTCAGCTTCCCTCTGAGCCATGCCTCCCCGACACCAGCCCTAGGCCCTCCATGTCCTCATCCCTGCTGTGGGTCACTCTTGTCCAAACCTGGCTTCCACAAAGGAGCTCCTAGACAATGCTGACACATTCAGGGGAAGGAGCAGGAGATTCAGCCTCTGAAGCCTTGAGCTCATATCCCAACTCCACCCCTCCAACTCTGGATCTATGATCTTATGTCTCTGCCTCAGTTTCTTCATCTGTAAAATGAGGGGGTTGGATAACATGGTCTTGGAGGGTCCTAGCTCTAGACCTCTCCCACCTAGGCAAGAGTTAGTGCTGTATTTTCCGTTTATCTAAAGACATTTATTGTCTGACACAAGGCAGAGGAGACGGGCATCTCATTGTGGGATGGTGGACATTTAGAATTGGAGTGCATTTAGGGTTAGGATTAGGGATAGAACTGATTCTAAATCCGCTCCGATTCTATCAGGTCCTCCTGAGAACCAACGGGAAAGTAGGTGATAGATGGGGTCCTTCCAAGTCCCCCAGAGAGCCCTCCTCATCTGGATCCATCCTTGTCCCCCCCCCCCCCCCCCCCCCCTGCTCTCCAGCATTTCCCACAGCCCAATCTAGGCTGAGGAATGTTAGTGTTTTCCATGGGTGTGTCAGGAGCACCCTCTAGTGACCACAAAGCACATTGCGACACAAGAGGGAAGGAGGAGAGTAGATGTGGGGGCAGCCTCCAGGCTCCTGAACTGGCCTGGGCAGCATCGAGGACCAGAAAGAAAGCCGGGGCTCCCTATCCCCAGGACCCTGACCAGGCCCAGGCAGAAGCTACAGAATCCAGCCAGAGAATAGCCCAGAGCAGTGGGGGCAGAGGCCGAGAGCAGCCCTTGGATCCCAGCACCTGTCCTTCTGAAGATTCAGCGCTGCTCCCCAGCTCTCAGAGAGGCACCAAAGCTTAGGGCAGAAGTGGGAGATCAGGAGACAGTGCTGGTCACCCTTAGGACATCCCCTTCTGCTCTGGGTGCAGCCTTGGGGGGGCACATGGAAGAAGGCTGCTCCCTCCTTCCCCCCAAGGCCCTCTACATAGAGTTCTTGTGTCCCTGGTCCTTCTCCTCAGGTCCAAGGAAAGTGGCTGGTCCTTCCTTCAAACATCCTCCAGAGACCCAGCCTCCTGGTCCTGATCCAGCCTCCTTCTGATGCTGTCCAGCTCACCCCCCTGGTGCAATCCTGCTGGCATTATCAGATCCTGAGCACGATCCTGGCCATAGGGTTAGAGAGAGGGGCTGGACCTAGGCTCCCAGTAGGATGGAAAAGGTTGTGATGCCTTTTCCAGGGTCTGAGACATGTTCTCCAAAATGTAGTCTTAGAAAGTTGGAGACTTGGCCAGGATCTCACAGACTGGATGTACCAGGGGTGGACTCACACCTACAGCTGGCTCTCATCTGGCTTTCTTGGCTACCCTGTCACCCTGTTGATTCGTACTGAGCCTGCTGCCCACAGGGACCCCAGCTTTGCCTCCCCCACCTTGGACTTGGGAAAGTGAGTCCTTGAACTGACGTATCCAGTTTGATCTCCCTGATGTCCTGGCTTCAAACCCGCAGGGTGGACAGAGAAAGATGATAAAACACAAGGGCTTCAAAAATCTGGCAACAGCTGAAGCTAGATGCCGGGGAATAGGCATTGGCAGACGGGGGGCTGGCTCTGGCAGTGATGAACGCTGCTCCCCCAGCAGAATCTTACCTGGGGGCCGCAGGCACAGGTAGAAGCAGAGTCCCCAATCTCATGGCCAGGGTCTTTACCATAGATCAGTCTGGATAATTTAGGGGTGTTCAGTCCTCCTGATCATCCCCAGCTTCTCTTGGGCTGCTCATAGCTATCCTGGGTCTGTTTTCCATCCAGCTCAGGCCTCCCCTTCAAGCAGCCTGGGGGTGCTATGAGAAAGGAAGATGGTTCTGCAGCCCTTCTGGTCCTGCCCTTTGATATCTTCAGAAAGCCAAAGTGATGGCCCACAACCCTTCCCTGCCTGGTGCTATCTCTACTTCAAGGAAAGAGATTTGGCACAGGGAAAATCTATTCTTTTATGTTATTACCTTAGAGGCCACCCTGGGGCCCTTTCTCCTTTATTCCTTCTCTATCATAAGCATCCAGAGCACACTATTTGCCAAACAATTACAGGACCTTACAGTCCCTTAATTCGTGGAATTGAGCCTCCCGTATGAAATGAAAGACCAGGGAGGCCTTGAATGCCATCCTCAGAGACCACCAAATAGCTGGCTAACACTGATCTGGTAAATGTGGGCAGTTGTTTGGCCAAAAGGCTCCAACTGTCAGTAACTGAGTGAAGTAGGACTTGGCAGCTTCCTAGAATGTGCCAGTCTAGATGGGCCTCAGTATCAGGGGGCATCAGATAACCCGCTCAGCCCCTCAGCTTCGGGCCCAAGAGGTGACATTTGGTTCACAGTAACAAGACAGTGGCCTCCCAAATGAAGATGCTAAAATCCCCCAGTCTCAGAATTGGAAGGAACCTCAGAGTTTCGGCCAGAACGAGCATCCTCTCTGTGACCAGTAAGTGAGGGCCCACCTGCCTTCCCAATTCTGGAGAGCAGTAACCCTTTGGCAGGCAGCTGGAGGGGGTGCATAGTGCACAGAGTGGGCCTGGAATCAGGAAGACATAATCCTGAGTTCAAATCTAACCTCAGACACATCTGAGCTATGTGACCCTGGACAAGTCACCTAACCCTGTGTGCCTCAGCGTCCTCATCTGTCAAATAAGCTTGAGAAGGAAATGGTCAACCACTCCAGTATCTTTGCCAAGAAAACCCCAAAGGGGGTCATGGAGAGTCTGACGCAACTCAACAATGACAACAAAATCCCTTTGATCTCCTCCCATGGCATGATCTTCAGAGACTTTGGTCTCCCTCAGGTCAGTCTCCCCTTTCTCAATGCTGCCCCAAACCAATGTAGAGCCCCAACCCACCCTCTCAGAGGCAGATGGTGTCTTTCATCCAAGAAATTCAAAGTGTCTTTCCAGTGACCACTTAACCATCCTCTCTGAAGGAGGAAAAATCAGGTCCCATTCAATGCGTTGGAAAGGGGATGAGGACATGCAGTCAGAGTCAAGGGGAGCCTTGCTCAGAAGTCAGGCCTTCAAACTCCACAAGACACAAAGGGGCTTCCCTCTGCAAGGTCAGGAAAGTCTGGGGCTCAGGACAACACTGACTCCTAGGTCTGGGAGGAAACTAGCCCTTGGGGAGGGTGGCACTCCATTGCCCAAGGAGGGCAGAGATGACCAATCAGACTGCCAGGTGGCAGCCAACTCAGAGCTCAGAGATCTGCTGTTTCACTTGCAAGGCCCCGGCACCTTGCAAATCCCAGACACTTTTTCCCACCACTTCTCCTCTTCTGTGGAGGATGTGAGAACATCAGATGTGCACCTGGCTATGGCTGGTGCATGTGGGAGCTTTTATAAGGAACCTCTTGATGGATCCATGATGTCCCTGCACTGATAGAGGGGATACCCTCATGGTTCCACTTTGTATGGGAGGCCCTTGTTCATACACATCCATGAACTATGAAGGAGAATTCTTCTCTGTCCCAGGAGACCCTGTCTTCTTGGGCTTTTAATATCCTGCAATGGCCCTGGTGTTTTCATTCACTCTTGTTTGATGAACAGTCGAGTCCTGGTCCTGCTGTGGTCTGTAGTCAAATGTCTTTTAGGACATCCTCCCTGGGCACAGGTGGTATCCTCTATGGACCCAACAAGCCCTTGAGACTTCCAAGATCACAGTGGTGTTCCATGATTGGCAGCCCAGCACATGTTCAGTAGAAAATCAAGACTCAAAATGTGGATTTTAGGAATGGGGAGGCAGGGCTGTTGTGAGACAACGCATGTTTTGTATGTTAGCGTTTGCTCTTATTGTTAAAGCAATCAAAACAATCTGAAAAGACCAGTTTGAAAGCTTATCGAGAAAACTCATCTCTGCGAGCCCAGCTGACTTTTGCCTTTTTTTGTAAGTCCAGTGCTAGACAGTTAATGAATGGTCAGTGAATTGAATTAAGTTAAATTTAAATGACCTGAGCCCCACAGTATCCCTCTGATGGAAGGGTGCATGCACTCTACAGCTGAGGAAACTGAGGCAGAGGCTTACTTGCATTGGACCAGAAAGGAGGTGTTGGAGCGGGGATTCCCAATCCAGAGCTCAATGGATGACTAGTGCTGCCCAGAGGACCTGCTGGGGAAACACTAATCACTGTGTCTAAAATGAAATATATTGCTGAGCCTTCAAGAGGGGTGAGGCCTTTCAGGTCACACAAATGAGAGTCCATCACAGGCATTTTAAAATTAAATGCATCTTCATTCACAGAGAGAAAAAATGCCAAGTCTGCTTCCTTTGGAAAGATTAAACTGCATGGTAGAGATACCCATGAATGCCCATCCATGGTGACTGATATCAAAGTCAATTAAACGAGCTGTGGGATTTTGACCTCCCCCCTCGTGCCTGGCTCTGTCAAGCCAGAGGAAGGGAAGTCTTGGCCCCTGCATCTGCTTCTCACACTTCTTATCTGTGACGCTGACCAATCACTTAACCTTCCTTGACTTTTTCAAAGCAGAAAGGCCAGCCAAGTCACCCCTATGGCCCTTTCCTGTTTAACATTTGGATTTGGAACTAGCTCAAGAATCCACTGAGGGCAGAAGACCCTGTTTTGTCTTTTGTCTTTGAATCCCCAGCCCCCACCACTCTATTGACTGTGTGTATAGACCCCAAGAAAGAGAAGAATATGGAAATGGAGGAACCCCCCCCTCCCAATTCTGCCTTGTATATCTTGAGGTGTGCTGAGGATTTGGGTGCATTCCTAATACGGTGGACTTCCTTTGGGACCTTGCCCTAACGCCAGCTGGCCAAACATGCTAGAGCGCACATGTGTGGACACGTGTGGACACACACCTAGAGTCATCCTCAAGTGTACCTTAAGGTCAGAAACACAATGTTCTGGCTCCAAGTAAGACAGGATTCATGCTGACCCTGAGGAAGACCATCTATTCTTCCCTGGCTTGTTGTACTTAGAGGGGTCATCCACATTCCTGCCAATTACCACACACACACATGCCTCCCCAGGGAGACAAAGGCGTTACACTCTCAGGTGCCCTTTCCATCCTCTTTGGTTCAGTTCAAGAACTGCTTCCCAGTCTCTTTTCCCTGGGCAGGAGAAGAGAATGTTAATACTTTCCACTGGGCCACATGGCCGCCTTTTCCAAAGACATCCTGCCAGGAAAGAACAGGCCTCTTGAAAAAAATTCAGCTTTTCCTTGATTATTCAGATGGTGTGATGTCAGTGGAATCCAGGCCTGGAGGGTGAGCTGGCCATGGGCCCTGGGAATGTTCCCAGTTTCCTCAGCATTGCTTTCTTCCCTCGCTCATCACCAATTTCATCATCCATGCTCAATGGATCTCCGGTAGGGTTCCGGAGGCCATGATTATCACCAGCTCTGAGATGAGCCCTCTCTGGCCTCCCAGAGAGACTCCAGCCTGGTTCTGAAGCGGGGAGGATTGTTTACAGCTGTTCCCCACTAGGGCAACTTGGAGGCCAGGGGGGTATAGGCTGCTTCCTCCTGAGCCCCAGAGGGAGGAGTCCTGAGGGCTTCTTAGGAAGGAGCCCCAAAGCCTGGGACAGACAGGCCTCTAAGCCATCTTTTGAAGCCTTCCACGGAGGCAGGGGGGAGTCCTGGCAGCATGAGCCTCATGTTTACAGGAGTCAGAGTCTGGCAAGCTTGGCTTCAGAATGGGGAGCTCTGGAAAGATGGGGGTGACTCATCTCCTTGGCCCCATGGCTGGCTGGGCACAAGTGCAGAATGGTCTACAGGCAGCTGGGGTCGGGGGGAAGCTCTGGACAAACAGACCAGGGGAGGCCACCAGAGCTTCCACTACTTCTGACTTGCCTGGCTGCTTCCAAGTTTGGGTGACCAGTACATTCTGGAGGCAAGATGGGGCCCACTGGCAGAGGGCCTTTGTCATAAAATCAGAAACATGTGAGAAACACCCTGTGGACCACTCACTCCTGAGCAAGGAGGATGAGGGCTGAGGGAGCCCAACAGGGCCCAGGAGAGGGGTAAGGGACAAGGAATGAGGAGTGGTCACTGAGCCTACTCTGCTAAAAGCTGTTCCTGATACCTACAGCCCCCTTCCCTCCCAGACACTGGGGGCTGAGGAAGGGGCACAGACGGAGGCAGCACTCACAGCAGTGTTAGTGTCTCTGGGAGGAGAAGGGGGCCACAGCTCACTTGTACCAGGGATAGTCTCAGACACATAACTCTTGTCCTCATGTTCTATGTAAGAAACATGAGATTCCCTCCAGGACTCAGCGAAAGCCAAGAGCAGAACGCAGCAAAGAAACCAGGCCAAGGCAATGGGATACCAGAGTCAGGGAGGAGAGCTTCTTAGCTCAAAAAGAGTTTCAGGGAGAATCATCACCATCATCACCAACATCCCCATCCCCATTCCCATTATCACCACCACCATCATCATCGTCACCATCACCATTGTCATTATCATCGCCATCATCACCACTGCTATTGGTTCATTCATTTGTTCCAGGTCCGTGATTTCCCCACTGTGAGAAAATCCCAGAAAGCAAATTCCCTCCACCATCATCCTAAGGAGTTACCTGAGGCCCAGAGAGGTTAAACATTTTGCCCAGAGTCACACAGCCAGGAGGGACCAGCAGCAGGACTTGAACCCAGAGCCTTCTACGCACAGGGAGAGAATGAGTTCTTATAAACCCCTAAGAGTCAAAGTCCTGGGCAGAAATTCAGCAGCCAAAGTCAGAGGCGCTGCCTGTGACCTCCTTGAACCCAGGGCCTGGAGCAGTGTGGGATTGGGCTTCCAAAGGATGGCTGAGCATTCCTGGTGAAATCCTTGGTCCCCTTTAAGATTAGGTCACATCAGGTACCCCTACCCTACGAGCTACTACATCGACCCACTGCCAGAGGATCTCTCACGTGATCCTTCATTGAAATCAGTTATGGAGATGCTGGCAGTTAGGGCAGGCCTGGAGGGCACCCAGGTACTTACAATGAAGCCAAGCTTTTTGTAGTCCCTCGTGTACATGGACTTGCGCTTTTCGATGCTCCCACCACTGTTGCTGGGCTCGCACTCGGCATCGAAGGCGATGCGTCTCAGTTCAAAGATGATGTCCCTCTGGGCCTGTGGTAAGGGAAGGAGAGAACTGCTGATGTTTCTGCAGCTCTGCTCTGAGGCAGGCTCTCTTATGGACCCCTTTTATAGATCAGTAAACTGAACCTTGGAGAGATTAAGAGACTTGCTCCAGGTCCTGTTACTAGTGAAGGTCAGAGGCAGGATTCCAAAACAGGTGTTCCTGACACCATGTTCAGGACTCTATCCACTGGACCACTCTGCCCCTCCCTAAGAGTTCAAATTTCTCTGGCACTAAGAGTTTTCCCATGGCTCATGCTATTGTCTCATTCTCATAAACTTGACTGTTTTTGGCAAACAAAAAAGACCCACACCCCAAAGCTAGGTCTTACAGGCTCTGCCTGGCCCTCCCTCCTTCCCTCAGGTCTGCCCAGCCTAACTTTGCTCTACAGTTGGTCTCATGGCCAATTCTCCAGGAGGGTCAAAGAGGCCACACAGGGCTTGGAGGGAAGCCCCAGGGGAGGCCAAAGGGATTACCCAGCAGGACAGCAGCTTCAGTCTGGGGTGGGGGTGGGGGGTTCATCCCACCTTTCCCTCCAAGCCTGAAGCCTGGGGCTCCTAGAACTGAGGGCCTCTGGGGTGGGGACCTGGAAGCTAGGATCACCCTGGGGATCTGGCAGCCCCTGGAATTTATTTCCCTGTGTTCATGGTGATGTATACAGAAACCTGTGGAGAAAAATCTCGGACCAAAATGATTATCTAATGTTCCACGCTGATGTGGTGTCCAGAAACATAATGGCTACAGATATAGAGATGTACAGGTATACAGTTAGCTGTGGGGTTACACCATCCTGATGACACAAGTAAAAATGCTAGTGTAGTTAGAGGTGTGGATATAGGGCTATATACAATAGGTGTAGATACAATATGGCTAGAGAGACAGATATTGATAGATAGAGCTATACCTAACTCTAGCAATTGTCAGTCAACAAACATTAAGCACTTACTATGTGCCTGATGAATAGGCATTGCTGTAGGTATGGGTATAGATATAGATACTGATAGATATGCCTATACTTATCTCTGTCTATGGTAAGTCAGTCAACAATATGTGTCAGATGTGGTTATAAACATAGACATATGCATAGGCAGATGTAGATACAGGTTTAAACACAGCTACCACTATCTAGAACTCCAAGTAGAGACATAAGCATAGGGTATGACCATGGATGATCATCCAGATGTACGTGGAGTTTAATATCTTGAGAGAGGCAGCATACTGGCATGGGTATAGCCAGTCTCAAAGCCAATAAGGCCTGGGTTTAAGTTCAACCTCTGACACGTTGTGGCTGTGTGATTGTGGCTGAGTCACTTGCCCTCTCTGTGCTCCAGATAGCTCCCCTAAGACTATAACATAATGTTTTAAGTTGTGCTTTTCCCTGTGGGAGTTCTCTATTCCAAGGATAACACAAATTCAAGGGGAAAGAAGATATTGACATAGATACAAACACAATGTAAAGCACAATGTTGCAGGTAAGGGCTGTCAGCTCCAGAGGAAAAACTGAATTAGTGGAGTAGCAGTTTCAAGCCCAGGATACAGAGATGTTTCTGTTTGGGGGAAGGGAGGGCATGCCAGAGTAGGGGACAAAGAGGAACAGTCTGTTACAGTAAAAACTGCCATGGAGTCATCTGATACAATGTATCTAAAAGGCCATCACACAGCAGAGGGATTGACCTTATTCTATTTCGCCTCGGTGAACTGAGCTACCAGCGCTGGGTAGCAGTCAGTGGCTTGATGCACATAAATAGTAGAGAGTGGTTCCTTCCAACTCTTGAAATCAGAGGATGGCCACTGTGGCCTTGCAAAAGTCCAATCCTCTCCCTCAAACTTGGTGTTCTCATCTAAAAAAATGAGAGGTTGGACTTTCATGTTCTCCCATGATCCAGATCTCAGAATAAAAAGCGAACCTCTTCCCCTGGAGACCCCATCTCTATAAAGAATGAGAGAAAATATTTAACTCGAAGCATCATAGATTGAGGTCAGAGAAAAAGAGAGAATTCCAAGAGAGTGAAAGCATTTACTTCAACGTGGAATGGATTTACTGGAAGGTCAGAAATGAAGGCTGAGTCTTATCAGTCCAGAAAGTTGGGAGGAGTAGGGATGTGGGAGATTAAGATCCTCCACCATCCCTTTGGTCTATGTTTTCTCTCCAAGCCTGAGGCTTGCCATAAGCAGCTTCATCACTGGCAGACCAGTGCTCACCTGATCCTGTGGGTCCATTTTGGTCATCATTCTGTCCTCCAGGAGGTTAAAGGTAAGGACTTGCAAGACATAGAGCTGATGGGCCATTTCGTTATTGATGGCTCTCTGGGCTCGGATGACATGCTGTGGGATGCAGAGAGAAGATAAAAACCAAAATGTAAAACAAAACACATGCAAAAAAATAAACACCAAGTGAAAGCTTGCCCCATCCTCATTGTAAACACTTGAAATCCAGGTGTGAAGGTGACTCCTGTTGAATTTGTGCAGTCGGGGTAGGGAGGAGAAACACTCAACCAGGATCAGCGAGTGGCTCAGTGTGCCTCCTCTCCTCCAGGTCTCCTCCCCCAAAGATCTGGACTATGAGTCCCTGGAGGGGACTGGAGGCCTTTGGAACTGCCTGGTCCTGGCTCAAGATAAGTCTAATCTGCGTTTGCAAGGACGAGTGAAGAATGAGAGTGGAGATGACCCTCAACAAATCCATCTATCAACAGACATTCATTAAGTGCCTACTGTGTGCCAGGTACTGTGAACCAAAAAGCAAACAAGGATCTGTTCCTGCCCTCAGGAAGCTTACAATGAGCTGCTGTTTCCTCCCTCCTTTTGTTCAGCTTCTCCCTTTGGCTTCCCCAAGCCCTCCCCACTCCTGCTCCTCCCAGGTCAGCCTAGCCTCCAGGGGCCAGTGCTCTCTTCCTCATTCGTCTCAGACCCTACTTTATAGAGGTACACGTTGTCTCCTTGTACCTGACCTCCTGGTCATTCCCATCTCCCGACTCCAGGCACTTCTGCTGACACCATCCCAGTCCTGGAATGTTCTGTCTCCTCATTTCCACCCTGGGGTTCTCCTGTCTCAGCCTTTCCTAGTTCTCCTTAATGCTGGGGCCTTCCCTCTGCTGATTTCCTGCCTGTGTCTTGTTTGCACATGGTCTCCACTTTTAGGCTAGGGGCTCCTTAAGGCCAAGGATTATCTTTTACCTTTCTTTGTATCCCCAGTGCTTAGACCAGTGTCTGGCACATAGTAGGCCCTTAATAAATGTTTAATAATTTGACTTGCCCGACTAGATGGCTGTAGGGCGGATATAAGGGACTTCAGTCACTGCTGTTGAGCACTGGGCAGTGAGGAAGCCCCTGCTCTCAATGGGATCCCTGCCCTTTCACCACAGAAACAAGTCAGGGCATGGACCACCCAGACTCCTCCCCCACACTGAGGCAAGTGTGGGCACTTACCATTAGGATGATGGAGCGAAGCTGCTTCTGGGCCAAGATGTTTGCCATCTCCTATAACACAAAAGAGGCTCTGTCAGACAAGGGAGTCTTGGACACACTCTTCTTCCAGGGAGAGGAGCAGAATGTCTCAGGAAGGAAAGAATGTTGGGGAAGGCTGGGCAGGGCTGAGCTTTGGGGCTTTTCATGCAGCCTGAGGTATCAGGACGGAAGGTCCAGGAGCCTAGGAGAGGGTTTGCAGAGGAGGGGGGCAGAAATGGAGAGGGTTGGTGACTGGATCTGGTGTGCACCTTGGCTGGACCTTCCCCTGCCGGGTGGCATTCACACCTCAGAAATGAGCAGATACTACAAATCTATGGATTGTCTAGACTTAAGAAGGTGATGGAGAAAATTTTAATAATTCACATTTAACTTAAAAATGCACCATGGGTATTTTTTCCTCTGAAAGCTGGTTGTTAAACATTTACCAGCACACCCCCAAGTCTGATACTCAAGGTCTGCTTCATTGGAGAAAGGCCAGCCCCACAAGGACTTTGGAAACAGGACTTGAGGGGGAGCTGGGCCTGGAGGTTGTGCACGTGCCTGTGATCATCAGAGATTCTAGATCTACAGCTGGGAAGGACCTCAGAGACCAGCGAGTTCGACCCTCTCATATTACAAATATGGAAATATGTGCATGTGCACGCATGTGCACATCATGAAGGTTGAACAAAGCTCACTGCTGCATGAGGCTATAAAAGAGGTGGGTGGGAGGGAAAGCGGCCACAGTCAGTGGAAGCAGGGCAGGAGAGCAGGCGAGAGGGTGGCCGGGCAGAGGAGTAGCCAGAGGACCCCACTAAGGAAGGCAGGAAGCAGCGAGGTGACTTACAGTGAGAGGGCAATCTAGGATGTCAGCCTGAGGCTCTAGCTTGACCTGCAGGCCACCCCCAGGGTTCGAAGGCAGGTGGGAGAGAAGAGGGGAGAGTCCAGAGGAGATCAGTTAGTGGGCTCAGACTATCTGAGGCCCTGATGCCCCAGAGGAGGGAAGAAGGAGCATGTCACAGGAGAGACTTTCTAGAAGCTGGGACAATACAAGGGGAGAAACTCCCAGGGCTGCACTGCAAGGCTACCAAGGCCTCCTCAAAAGGAAAACTTTCTCTCATCTGAAAACATATAGGCAACCATGTGGAAGGCCCTAGCTCCTTCGCTGTCCATGCAGAGGAGGGGGCTCAAGATTTTTATGCCAGAAGGAAATCAAAGATCCCCCTTCGTGAACCCAGGGAAAAATCAAGGAATGCCCTTTCAGGAACTGAGCAAGGCCAAGACCCAGGCTCACCAGTCCTGCTTCCTTAGCCCATCCAGAACACAGGGTTTGGGGCCTCCAGGGCAGAAGGACATCAGGGCCCAGAGAGAGGTGCCATGAATGACAAAGGGAATTTCTTCAGTATCAACATCATAATAATGAATAATAAGAATAGAAAGAATTGATAAAACCCTGGAAGGTTTATCATCTCATCTTATCCAGCAATAATCCTGGGAGACAGGTGGAATTATCCTCATTTTGTAGATGAAGAAACTGAGTCAGCATTAAGTGACTTGGCCAGAGTCACACAGCTACTATCTGAGGCTGAATATGAACACAAGTCAATGAGTCCTGAACCCAAGTCCAGCCCTCTAGGTACTAGACCACCTCGTTGTCTAATAAGATAACTTCCTAAAAGCAAGATAAAAAATAACATAAGGCAAAGTATAAAGAATTAACGCACATATAAGCTCAAGAGCTATTCCCCCAATGGAAAAGTGGCCAAAGGGTGTGAACACACATTTCTGAAAAGAATGGACAACTATTACAACCAGATGAAAGATTGCTCCAGAGCACCAGAAATGATGATGATGATAATAAGAATTTATTCAACATACGAAAACCCCCCACTTCAAACCACTGGGGCCAAGGGCCAGGAAGGACAGACTTGGAGTGGGCTCCCACTGGCATGAGAAAGGCTCAGGGGATGTGGCCAGGAGCCACGGGTTGTGCAAAGCCATAACCTTGAGATTCCATTAGAACAATCCTTGACTGAGGGATGATTTCACTCCTCCCAGCCCCCATGATTTCCTGCATGTGGCCAATCCACGAGGCCTTCTACTATGCTCCTGGGCCCCATGGCTGAAGAGATTCATCCCCACTAAGGCCACCCCCTCCTGCTGAGGAGCCCCTGCTCTTATCTCAGGTCTGATATCTTAGGAAGCATCCCTTCCCTCATCAAGACCACACTCTTAGCCTTCAAACTCAACAGGATCTGGCACAGTTTGTGGTCAATTAATATGACCTTCAACCCCTTCAAGCAGAGGCCACAGGTTAGGTCTACAGGGAAGGCAGGTGTCTTCCTTAGGATTATCCCTTTGGACACCCGATGGAAGAGGGTCTAAGTCCCTCCTCCAGGGTTCTTCAGCACCAATCAAGGACTTAACAAGAGGGTTGGGCAAGGAAGTGCATAAATATTGATCATATCCAATTCCAAAGATACCACAGAGGGGTTCCAGATTTCCTGGCTCTAAGCAACACCAACACAGCCTTGCTATGGGTGGTTTGGCAGAATTCACGGTGAACACTGTGGAACAGATGCTGTTTTGATAAAGAAAAGTTATCATAAATGTCTTTCTCCCCTCCTCTCCCTTCCCTTTCCTTCCTTTCCCTTCCCTCCTCTCACCTCCTCACTATTCCTCATAAAGAAGCCCCCTCCCATCTAAAAAATAATCAGCTAAACTATTCAAAGGCACAAGTCACGTCTGAGAGAATCTTCTGGCAATGACCCCATGGTGTATAAAAGCCAAGAAATAACAATAATCCTGAGGACTGTCAGTTTCTCTGAACTCAATGTACCGTATAAAATTTAAGCCCTTGTCAAGACCTGAGAGCCTCCAACTCTAAATGAAGCCCAGTGGCCCACATTTCATCTGGAAGTTCTTAGATCCTCGGTGAATGTTTCGCTGAGGAAATTAGCTTATAAAATTATGCCTCCACTTGTGGCTGCCAGTTTGCTTCCATACTTTGTCGTAATGACTTACATGGACATTAATACATGCAGTATGGATTCAATCACTCACAATTTCAGTTGGCTTTAAACATTAGGAGAAATGGAACAGGCTCACTTGAGGTTTGATGAGTGGAAAACCTCAGCAGGAGGTGGATCTGTCCCTTCTCCCTAGAGTTGGGCCACAAGTGACCAGTCCTTTGACACTCAGGGCCTCCCACTCCCTTCCCACCGGACTGGAGAGAGAGGTCAGCCAGTGGGCAGCAGCCCAGGCCCTCTCCCCACAGCTGAGGTGCCTCATCTCAGAAAAGCTGGCCACCCAGCTCAGGCCGGCTCTCTTGCAGTCCAGGGACTGGGGAGACTAGGGGAGAGAGCAAACACAAATGGATGAGCCAGGACACCCAGGTTCTCATTGGCAGCTGCTCTGTCAGGACATGAAAGCTCCCAAGCTTCCTAGTTCTTAGTCATCCTATCTATAAAATGGGCATCCACAGTCTATTGGGTTGTACAATGACAATAATGATAAAACCTAGTATTTCTATAGCACTTTATGGTTTGTGAAGTGTTTTACAACTATGATCTCATGGCATCCTCACAACAAACCAGGAAGGTAGGTGCTATCATTCCCATTAAGGGACTTGGCCAGGGTCAAACAGCTGGTTAGAGGGCCTACCCTCTAGCCCCTCAGCTGCCTGCTGTACAGTCCACATCTTATGAAGTCTTCCCAGGGGCCTAGTACTGTGTTGGCATGGGCCTTTGGACTGAGGAACTGTCCTAGGTACCAGAGAATGTGGGAATCAGATGAGACAGGGACGATAGGGCCTGGGGAAAAGGTATCAAAGGACAGGGCAGGTACAGGGGTCTCTCCTCTGTCACCACATGCAGGCAGGGTACGTACACAGATAGGAACACGTGTTCGTGTGCACACAGATGTGCTCATATACACACAGGAAACACGGCCATCTCCCCAAACCCAGGTTCAGAAAAGAAGAGGCCAGAAGGCCCAAAGACAGTGCAGCTGGGGCTGCCTCTAAGCATACTCACTCCAAGCAGCTGGGGAGAGAGGAAACACCCCTTACCTGCCGCTTCTCATCAGGAGCCTTGAGGAAAAGGGCGTTGATTACAGCGATGGTGTACGTTTGGATTTCTTGATCTGTCCTAAAGATAAAAAGCAACAAGGAATTGGAGAGAATTAAAAGAGCCTGGAACATGTCCCTCAACCACCAGGTAAGACGAGATAAGACAAAATTCCAAATCCCAGCTACAAAGTGAAGGACTTCAAAATATAGCAATGGGAAACAGGAAAGTTTAGACAAAGGGCCAGGGCGGGACAACACGGGGTCTGCTCATTAAAAACAGCAAGGTGCCAGAGCAGCCCAGGTGGCCTTGATCCCAACCACACTGAAGATGCCACTGCTCTCCAGCTCTAGCCTGGTCTTCCAGGGGCTCTGACCAGGGAGGACACTCCTTCCTCTGATTTCTCTAACCCATTAAAAGCATGAACATAAGCACAAGGAATCAAGAGAGAAAACACTAGGTTCTCTACTCCAACCCATCCTCCCTGAAGCTGCTAAACTGATGGCCTGAAACATGGACTTACCATGGTGCCCTCCTGCTCAGGAGGCCTCCTCCCTGGCTCCCTATTTCCTCTAGAATAAAACATAAACATTTCCCTTCAGCATCTGAGGCCCTTCCAAGTGGGCTCTTGTCAGCCTTTCTGGACTAGTACTCCCCAATTCCCATCAAACTGCTAGGCAGCAGAAAAGTGCAGTAAAAGAAGTGTGGCCTTGGGGTTCCAAAGACCTGACTTCAAATCCTAGGTCTACCTTGGCCAAGTCTCTCTGGACCTCGAAATCCTTTTCTCTAAAAGCGGGGACAGAAGCCAAATGACCTCTAAGGACTCCCCAATCCATGACCCTATGATAAGGGCGGCTAACACTGATACAGACTTTTAATGTTTGAGATATATGTGTACACACAAGTGTGTTCGTCCTTCGTTGCCGAAGAAGACCATGCCATCAGAGAAATGATGACATGACTCGCACTTGACTTTGTTTTGAGGGAGGGAGGGCTGTGCAGGTCACCAGCCTCACTTCTCCTCCAGAGTCATCTGAATCCAGTGACCAGATATTCATCAGGATGAGTGGAGATGACCCAGGATGAGGCAATTGGGGTTAAGTGACTGCCCAAGGTCACATAGCTAGTTGAGTGTCAAGTGTCTGAGGTGAGATTTGAACTCAGGTCCTCCTGACTCCTTCACTGGTGCTCCATCCACTGCACCACCTAGCTGCCCCGCGTACATACATATATATGCTCTGTATAGGTATATTCACATATATGTATATATACACATGTATGTGTACACATGATGCGTGTGTACATATTGGTATATACCTGATGTTATATGTACATCTATGTATATATTATATGTATATTTACATGTGTATGTGTATATATATGTAAGTACTTAGCAAACATTAAACCCTTATGTCAACGTTAGTTAGTTTTTTTGATCAAAGTTTTTGTTGTTATTCAGTCATGTCAGTCCTATCCAACTCTCCATGACCCCATTTGGGGTTTTCATGGTAAAAATATTAGAGTGGTTTGCCATGTCCTTCTCCAGCTCATTTTACAGATGAGGAAATGGAGGCAAATCGGGTGAAGTGACTTGCCCAGGGTCACACAGCTAGTAAGCATCTGATATTGAATCTGAACTCAGGAAGATGAGAATTCCTGACTTCAGGCCCAGTACTCTGTGCACTGCATCACGTAGCTGCCCATTATCCATGTTAGCCATTCATATGCATGTATGTATGTGTGTATATTTATATGTGTATACATTTTTACACATCTGCTCTTTTATTTGACAGTGAGGTCACATATCATCATTTTATCACGAGAAAAGAAAGCGCCTGATGAGGACACAGAGATTTCATTGTCTCGTGGCTTTCATTGATAACTTCATATAAATTCAATAATTTTAAAAGATTGTAATTATGATAATCACAGCATTGGATGGTTTATGAAGGTCTCTGCTCTTGTCAGACCCATGATGTGGGGAGCACAGATATCACTCCTGGTCTCAGAGCAGTCAAATGACTTGGCCAGGGTCACACACACAATAAGTGAACAGACAGATTTGAACCCAGGAGCTTTGCACTCATTGTCATGCTCTTCTACTTCTCTTTTTTAAGGTCACAAAATTGACCTTAATGCATTGTGTTTTTCAATGTATGGCCCTACGTTGGTATCCATGGAACATCAGAGGCCCTGCGGTCAGCCTGGGGACCAGGCAGATCCCTCATGGAAGACTGATGGGAGTCTGTATGGGAAAACATCGTGCAGGATGGGCAGGCATTAGTGGACTGGGCTCTGCCTGCCAGGGGGCACTGACGTCAATGAGATCCCAGAACTATCCCATTCTGGACCTCCCTGGGTCCGCATCATCGAGCTCCCACCACCATTTCTTACCCCTGAAGATGGGGGATGAGTTGGCCAATCGTGATCTCTTGCGCCACCTTCTGGTACAGGTCATGACTGTTGAGTACCATGGACTCCAGGATGGCTAAGGAGCGCTGCAGGATGGAGATGTCGATAGCAGACTTGTTCACAAAACTCGCTATCTGCAAATAAACACAGGCAGAGCATGCTTGGTTCACACGAGATGGGGAAGGAGGCGAAGGCGGTCCCTAAGGAGATGCCAAGAGCTGTAGACAGTGGGCTCCGGCAGCGTGCCCCAGTTCTTCCCCAGGAGGAGCCCACTAGCCATGCCCTCTTTTTCCAAGCTGAATTTGGTCCGGAATTCTAAATTCAGGAAAAAGGAAGCAATCCGTTAAAAACCAGACGCAGACATGGCCTCAGCATTCCGTCCATAGCCCAAAGCCATCCTGTCTGGTTTCCACGGCCACTCCTCTGAGGTTAGGTTGTTAGGGGTAAATGTTTTAAACACAACAGTGACTAAGGACAAAACTATGTCCTGAGGAGACAAGTTTCAACTCAGAATTGCCTCCATCGCCTTCCACACATCCCTCTGGCCACTTCATCTTTGATTTGGTTCCAGTCATTTCCTCAGCTCTTTAGGGAAGACAAGCCAAGGAGAATCACTCAGGCCAGCGCTGACCACTGGCAGCACAGGAGCCAGAGGTGACCCCCATTTACAGATGAGGAAGCTGAAGGCCATGGAGAAGTGACTTGTCCAAGGTCATACATAGAGGAAGTATCAGAGGCAGAATCTCAGCCCAGCCCTCTGATTAGAGTCAATACAGTCCTTTCGGCTGTGCCTAGCGGCCCTCCCTCCCTCTTTGCTGCTCAGTCCAAGAAAGCAGCATGTATTCCTGAACTTCCTAACGCACATCTTTTCCACAAATTAGTCCGATCCCCACCACTGCTCTCAGCCAGCGATGTACAAAACAGTGAAAATACCATCTCCCAAAGTTAAGATAATACTGCAAACTCTCCACTATTGTCTCCGTGGAATTCATCTTTTCGGCCCAGACCCTAACAAATCAGTGTATGAAGGGGAGTGAAATGCAGGTTAGAATCAAGGATCGCAGCATGCCAGACCCAGGGGGCTCATAAATAATGTATTTAAGGGGCCTCATTAAAGCTATTAATTCTGTTGACAAGATGATGTGGAAAAGGCCATTATAGTAACAGGAATTGCAGCTTCCTTCAAGCCTGGATAATTTGCCTCCATGGGAAATTGGAATTTTGCTCCTCTCTTCTGTCCTGCTCCATCCCCCCCCTCCATCCAGCATCACAGCTCCCTCCTCTGTTCTCCGCTGGTCTCCTCCCAATTCCCACCACAGCACTCCAACTGAGATGCAGACATTTTCAGCCACTTCCTTCTGCACTCTTGAATCAATTCTAAAGATTTCATGTGCTGTACAGGGTACAATCCTCCTGCAATAATGGTGAATTTACTGTTCACCATGTTGTATCTCTCTACTACCCTCTACAGAACCGAAACTGCTTGAGAGCAGGGACAACTGCATGTTTGTTTTTCTTTCTAACCGCAGGAGGTATTTAATAAATGCTTGTTGGATTGGATGCACTCATTAGTCCTTCCCTTCCCTTCCTCCTTAGATACATACATTAAGAATTGGGAAAGATCTCAGGGATCTTTTTTATTCCAAAACTTCCATCTTACAGATGGGTAAGCTGAGACCCAGAAAGGGGAAGGGATTTGACCAAGGTCGTGAAGGTGCAGAGTAGCAGAGTTCCCCTGATTCCAAATCAGGTTCTCATTCCCCTGCACTAACCACCAAGAGTCCATGGGGTCCAATAGATGTCCCTGACATTACTTTGACCACTGCTGAGGTCAAGGATTGTCAACTGCCTCCTTCCATCTTGTTTTCCTCTCCCTTCCCCTTCCCAACATTGCTTCCAGCTAGATCCTAACACCACTTTCTACTTCTCCACAATTTGTATGATCGTTGCAACTAGATAACGTTCCCTAGAGTCCATCTGCATGATGATTGTTTCTCATGAAATACTCTCAATCTTGAGAAAAGTATACATTTATTTTGGGAGTTCAGGTTTTTTGGGGGTGGAGTCCTGGTCCCCAACAGATGTGGGGTGCCATCTGGCTAGGTATCCAGGGCAGGAGGTACAAGGAATGTCATCTCCAAAGTCCTCCCATCTTTTAGCAGGTTAGGAAAGCAAGGACTGAAGGCCCTTCAACCATGTTGGTCTCAGTAAACTCCCAGTGCCCAAGTGTTGGGTCCTACCTCCACCAGGTAAAGTTAACATTCTGCTCCTGTTTGGGTCACAGCCTTGTCCTCAAAGGCCACCCATGATGGGGCATGCATCATTATAGCTGCTGATTATAGGCTGTAGAACTCAGCAGAAATTGCTACCATCCACCAGCATCTCCATCTTTCTCATCTCTCTCTTCTCTCTCTCTCTCTCTCTCTCTCTCTCTCTCTCTCTCTCTCTCTCTCTCTCTCTCTCTCTCTCTCTCTGTCCCTCTCTCTGTCTCTCTCTGTCTCTCTCTGTGTCTCTCTGTCTCTGTCTCTGTCTCTCTCTGTCTCTCTGTCTCTCTCTCTCTCTCTGTCTCTCTCACACACACACACACACACACACACACACACACATGCACACACACACGCTTTCTCGGCAGCTACAGCATGGCTTGTGATCTCAAAGTCCTCTCTAACAAGCAGCTTCTCTTCCTCTATCTCTAAGCCTTCACATATTCTGTCTCTCCCACCAAATATGCCCCTTCTTTGCCTCTAAAAGCTGCTCCTTTCCTCAAAACCTGGTTTCAGTTTTGTTTCCTGGGGTCTCCCCTAATCAATCCCATATTTGTCATTCCAGAAAGAAACATAAGCCTTGGCAATCCTATGGCTTGAGGGAAAGAATGCTGGACTGAAGCCGTCAAGATCCTCAGTGTCCAGTTCCTGGTTATAAAGAGAGGGAGTGCAACCACCTCACTTGGCCACTTTCCTGAGCCTCAGTTCCCTCATTTGTACAATGGGCCTAGTCCTACCTGCACTCCCTCCCTCACAAGGCTGTTTGAGGAAAATCCTTTATAAGCCGGGAAGTGCTCTGGACATAGGATCCAGACATAGGATTCGTGGTGCCACTCAGCAAGTAGCAGTACCTGAATTAGTAATTACTTGTTAATTAGGGGCCCATAAACACTTCTTTGGCCAACTATAGTATTATACTTCCATGTTTGAACCAAATTCTCCTGATGTCACTAGAGCTGACACTGCCTATCCAAGTCATGGTGCTTAGCAGGCATTTTCTCTAAAGCTTGTTTCTTTGGTTTATTACGCTTATTTTCTCCCAAGCTTGTCTGAATTTCAGGCTTGCAGCCCAGACTAGGATAGGAGTCTCCCTCAGTGTTTCTGTGTTAATACTTGGAATCCAGGCTTTAGAACAGTCAGCTTCTGCTTCTGATGCTCACCTCTTGTACAACCTTGGGTAAATCATTCCCCAGTCTGAGCCTCATTTTCTTCATCTGTAAAATCAAGAGACTAGACTATGCTGAAGTCCCTTCCTGCTCCAGATGCTTGAACCAACAAACTATTGCCCTTAACAATATATGAGCAGGAGGCTAATTCATGGGTGTCCTAAAAGATCTTCAGATCTGAAAGAGCAGAACCCACATGACTAAGAAAAGACTGAAAGTCCTGAAGATGGTAAGAGGTAGTGGAGAGGTCATCAGACCTGGAGCCAGAAGGATCTGGGTTCAAAGCCTGCCTCAGACAACTTCTGGCTGTGTGAGCCCGGAGAAACTGCTTCCCCTCTCTGGGCGACCTCAGCTTCCTTATTTGTAAAATGAAGGGGTTGGACTCAGTGGCCTCTAAAGTCCTTTCCAGCTTTAAAATTATGATCCTCCAATCCTATCTTTTGAAGTACATTCAAGTCTCAAAGGATTGAGAAGTTTCTGCATCAAACACTATTGGATGGATTGGAGAGACATTTGAGTAATGACAATGGGCAGGTTTGAGTCTGGGGTGGGGCTCAGGGGTCTCCCAGAGACCACAGTTTATTTACATGGATATTCTCAACCTGGACTGTGTCTCTAGTAGTGCCACAGGACTTCATCCTCAGAACAGTTCCATTCAACAATTTTATCTGTGATTTAGATCTGTGCTGGCTGTGAAAAACTGAGATTGAGAGAGGAAGAGACTTGCCCAAGGTCAACCCCTCCAGGCTTCCAACCAATGCTCTCCATGGACCAGTTGGCAAGAGAGTTACCCACATTCCCTCAGGGACAGAAAAATCACCAAACCTGGTCTAGCTGCCAAAGTTTATCCTTGGTAGTAGCATGAAAGCCCCGCTTTCCCCCCCCCTGGGGTGGCTGTAAAGGTGCATTCCCACACACATCAGCAAAGGAATACAAGGAGAAGCCGGGTGAGGATGGAGATAAAGAAGCCAGGAGCTTGGCTCTTAAGGCACCAAAGCACTGGATTATGTACAAAAGCATGACACACTTGAAGCAACTATTAAATAGTTATCCAAGTCTCCATTGCCTCCACAAACTCTCAGAAGCTAAATGTCCAGTCTTTGCCCAGAGCCGGCTCCAGGTCACTCTGGGTGGGGCTGAAGGGGCTGAGAGCCCCAGAGCTTATTGCCAGAGCCCCCCAGTGCCCTCTTCCTGAGAGAAGGCAGAATTATGCACCGGGGAAAAATAAACTGCTTCCTGAGCCCCAAAAAGCCTCTCTCCATCTGTCTCTTCCTGTCATCTCTTCCTGGGGCTGTGTTTTTTAAACATGTAGATCCATACTTCATGCACACATGTTTACACATGACTACATATGTGTGTTGCCCTGCACATGGTGGGGAGGTGGTGTGGGGACCGTTCCTTCTCCCCTGTGCCTGGCTCTAGCACAGGGTCAGTCCATCCTCAGCACTGTGCCCCTCTGTGGGCACCTCTCTCTGCTCATCCTCATCAGCAGGTGCACAGTCCCTGCACATAGCCAGAGCAGAGGTGGTCCAGTGGATGAAGGGAAGTGGATTTGGCCAGAGATCCCTGATCCAGAGCCCAGGCTGCAGGTTCCAGCTCCCATCCCCAAGGGGTCAGAAGGCTGGAGGGATGGGCAGCCGAGGTAAGGGTTCTTTGAGTAGCTTATGATGTCCAAATCCATTCTCTCCTTCCCGAGCCACTGCAGGAGCCCTGGTTCATGATCATGTGTGGACATCGGGAAGCAGGTAGCTGAACTGTTTCACACCTGTGAGTGTCTCCCATCCCCAGTGATGCCGTCATGAGGATCCGCCTCATTGAGAGGCCTTCTCTTCTTGGCAACAACACTGGGGTAGTTTGCCTCTTCCTTCTCCAGTACATTTCACAGATGAGAAAACTGAGATAAGCAGGGTTCAGTGACTTGCCAATGGTCACATAGCTAGGAAGTGTCTGAGTCCAGATTTGAACTCAGTCTTCCTGACTCCAGGTCTGGTGCTCTGTGCACTATGAGGACAGCCCCCAGACGCCCAGCATATCATTGGTCTTCCTCAATTTCTGTGGAAAGACCAAATTCTGCTTGGGAACCAGTTATGTACCCTTGTCAAAGAATTAGTGTTCTCTCAAAAGCACTTAATTAAGTTCCCAATCATTAGATTCTTCCCCAAACGTTAAATCAGTTGGGGCTTCAGCAAGACGCCTCTTTCTCATTTGTCCCAGAGATTGGAGGACAGGATAGTGAAGCCCCTACACATGGCCATTCCAAAGAAGCTGGGGGGGCAGGGCATCAAAATGAGCCTGAGAGCAATTCAGTGCCTCAGATATACCTAGCATTGTGCCAGGGAGAGGGGGCAAGATGGGATAAGAACCAGAGGCAGAGGTTGAGCCCTCTGGGTGCAGGATAACCGGCTGACCATGACAGCGGTGTGGAACCATGATGCAGACAGCCCCACCAGTGACTGCCCTCCCTGGGTACATGAGAAGCCCATGCAATGAAACCTCTGCTGGGAGGGAGGTCAGGAAACCACCCTGCTATGATGAGGGAGTCCTCCTCTTGGAGATGAAGTCTCCTTTCTGAATGTTCCCATCACCCGAGTGCTCTCCAGAGAAGTCAGCCTCTATATGATTGGCCCAAAGGAAAGAAGGCTGAGGATCTCAGCTAGAATCTTGACTCCAGTTCTAATAGCCTGGCTGACCTTGGACAAAATATTCCCCGTCTCTGGGCCTCCTTTTCCATAACTGTAAAAAGGCCCAGACTAGAGGACACCTCAGGGATTGAGCAGCTAGAGTTCTCTCGTCTTGGATCTTCCTGATGGCAAGAGGAGCAGAGGCTATGTAGACCCCAGGGAAAGGGAGACCCAGACCCAGGCCCTTGAGAGAGGTCAGCTCACCTTCTTGATGAATGCCACAGAGAAGGTATCCCACGACACGATGCCATGGTCCATCAGCTCCACAAAGGCAGTCAGTGTGAAGGACAACATGTCTCCAAAGCTGAAAGACACAGGGAAGAGTGACGATGACTTTGGCCAAGAAGGGAGAGGTCCCCAGGAGCAGGAAACATGGAAGTAAGGAGAGATCTGAGGCCGGAAATCTGAAGGGGGCTGAGCAGCCCTGGGGACCTCAGATGACAGCAGGGAGCAGGGGATGAGGGAAGAGGAGACATGGGGGGGGGGGGGGGACAAGGGGCAACCACGGAGCCGCAAAGCAGGAGGGCATGGAGAGAAAGTAGGTGTGTGTGTGTGTGTGTGTGTGTGTGTGTGTGTGTGTGTGTGTCCACGCTTGGACACAGAGTCCTACACAAAGCATACATTTATGTGCTGACATACATACACATGCCTCTACTTAACATTTTTTTTGCTTTCCATTTGTTTGCTAAGTGAATACACACACACACACACACACACTCACACTCATGTAAAACTCCCTAGGTTTAATTATTCATATATACATAATAGAAAAGACATGGAAGGCCTGAAGCCAAATCTAGCCCACAGAGCTCTTTTCCTCTTAAGAAGTGTTTCAGTGCCATTGTCTTTCCCACTGTCCCATAAATAATCAGAATGCCAAAAACATTTTTTTCGTTTGTGTTAGAAGAACCCCCAGGATTTGACTCATATGCTTTCTCTCTAGAGGCAATCTAGCAAGGCCGAGGTCAGGGCTGTGTCCAGGACTCCAGGGGGAGAATTCAGGCGTCCATGAAGTCAGCTCTTTCATATTTGGAGAACTGCCTTTCAATAGTAATTAGCTTCTTTCATAAAATTGTGCATTTTACTTTATTCACTTAAAAACCCTATTCTGAAAAGGGGCCCCTGCCTGCCCAAGAGGGTCCAGAACACAAAACCTTGATCTGAGAGAAGAATTGACACATGGAAGTTACCCTAAAAATCCATGTACATTCAACTCATTTTAGTGCAAATATTTCTATTTAAGAATGTTCATGAAGGGAATCAGGTGCTTGTCCCCCCTAAACTCCATTAGGGCAGGGAGGTTTCATTTCTGGATATGCCTGGTACAGAGCAGACATTAAACAAAAAGAAAGAAAAGGCCTGTTGCACTAAATTAAATTGTATGTGGCAGAGTAGGAGACAGCAGGCTGCTATGTAATGCAGTGGACAGTGTTGGGCTTACAGTCAGGAAGACCTGAGTTCAAATTCAGCCCCAGACACTGACTAAAGCTGAGTGACCCTGGGCAGATCACTTTGTCTCTTGGCCTAGGGAGCAGGTAGGTAGCTCAGTGGATAGAGCCCTTGGTTGGTTTCTTGGTGCTGAGGGTCCCTGGGGCACTGTAAGCATCCCCCTTCCCATGATGTTCCATGAAGTGAATGTTACCCCAAGCTTTTGAGGGTCCAGATGTTTCCTGAGGGGCCCTCTTTCCAGGACCTGACCTTGGGCACCAGACCTTTTGGGGGGACTTGTGGGGAAGGACAGACAGGAGGGAGGCTTGGTTTGGGGGAACAGCCCCCGGGGTAGCATAGGAGGGAGCCAAAGCCCTTTTCTGCCACTCCAGGCTGGGAGTCTCTAGGAGGGGCTAAGGGATCTCCCCCAACATGCTCTGAGTGAGGGGGACACAGCCATGCTGGGGATGCCTAATGGGGAGCTCTTCTCCCTGATGCCCTCTAGGTGTCGCCAGAGGACCAGGTCACCGCCTCCCTGGCAGTCAGGAGTAAAAGGGTGGAATGTTCATTAACCAAAGAGCAGGGAAAGATTGGAGTCATCCTGCAAGGATTGACTACCTGCTGTATACAGGGGACAGTGGAGGGAAGAAGGATAATGAGAGGAGGACCAGGAGTCAGGAGGGCTGGGCTTTTCAGCCGAGAGCCAGTGTGGGACAGTGAGACCGCCGCGCAAAGTGAGGATTAACCAGCCACTCGCTTGGGGAATTAACTGCCGGTTCATCTGTGTCTGCTTCACAAAGGGCCCACGGTTTTGGAGCAGGGACACCTAGCCAACAGCCAAACCCCGGGCTGCCCCACCTTTCTGGGCATCAGTTTCCCCACCTGTGCAAATGAAAGGGTCAGACCAGCTGACCTGTGGGGCCCTCATGGCCCGAGGCAGGGGAGGGCTCCTCCTGTCAGCCGGGACCCCAAGGTCCCCGGCCCAGCTCCTGAACCTCCCCCTCCATCCCCAGCTGTTGTGGAGGCTCCAGCCCTGGCCCAGCCAAGGCTCCACGTCAGCTGTCCAGCGGCTGGCCCAGCTCCTTAGGGGAGAGCTCCACGTGTCCTGGGCTGGCAGAGGCCCTGGCTCCCACGCCCACTGGCAAGCCTTCATGGGGGGGCTTCCACTTCTACACTCCCATTTCTGGAGCGGGGGGTGGGGTGGGGAATTGAGCTGTCTGGGGTTCACCATGAGGCCCTGGTCACAGATTACGTGAGCATGCACTGAGGCTAGTGAGTGCTCCAGGGAGAGAAGAGAACATTTCTGAGGTTCGGTGCTGCTTAGAGAAAACCCAGCCAGTCCAAGCCCAGCCACCCAATACTGCATTTAGCACTGCTGGGGAGAAGGGGGTGCTGGGGTGTGTGTGTGAAGGACCAAGCGGGGAGGGGCTAGGGGCTTTTAAATGCATGCACATAAAAGTGATCTCAGACCACAAAGGAGCTGCCTGCAAACTTTCGGTCCTGGCCCAAGGCCAAGGTCATGGCCAAAACACTGCGTCTTTCATAATACTCTAAATCACTTTTCCTCCCTGACTCAGCTGGTGCGATCTCCAGTCCAGCATGAGCTCCCTCTGACTCGGAGCTGCCTGGAAAGAATGAATTCCCCCATCTGTGCTTTTGCATGAAGCTGGTTTGGGGTGTCCTCTGACCCCTCCCCCAGGCCTGGAGAAAAAGAGAAGGGAGGGGTCAGAGGTAGGGAGCACTGGGCATGAGTGGGAAGGGACCTCAGAAACCACCAAGGAGGAAACCCCGCCCCTATTTAACAGGTGGGGAGACTGTGGTCTGAGAGGTTTCAAACTCAGGTCTTCTGCCTCTTCCCACTGTGCTAAGTCCTCTTAAAAGGATTCAAACTCAGGTCCTCTGCCTCTTCCCACTGTGCTAAGTCCTCTTAAAAGGATTCAAACTCAGGTCCTCTGCCTCTTCCCACTCTGCCAAGTACCCCTAAAAGGTCACCACTGCTGGAGGGGGTTTGGCTCTGCTCCATCTTGTGCCCCTCAGACACACGTGTGCTGAGTGTGCATGAATCCGCCTCTGACACCCTGCACAGTCACCCCTGCCTCAGGGTCCAGCAACCACACCATCCCCTGCCAGAGTGGGCATGGAGCTCCATGGAGATGATGGAGCTCCATGGAGATGATGGAGCTCCATGGAGATGATGGAGCTGGCACTGTCCACACAAGCACTACGCCAACAAAGAGTCGTGGTTGGTCTTCTCCTCTTGATAACAGTGATGCCTACTGCTGGCAGTTCTTTGTGGGTGGGTTGTCATCTCCCTACCAGGAGGACCCCCTCAGTGAATGTGATCACAGGCTCATGACCGAGCTGCCTTGCAAGCCCCTGACAGAGCCGAGCAGCCACTGTGATCTCTGAAATGAGCATTTCAGCTCTAAGGCTGGTGGCTCCAGGGTTGGCTGGACACCAACAGGGGTCAGGGACGGTCACTAATGGAGTTTCACCTTGAAGAGTCTACTTCAGGCTCTCCCTGTGTCACTAAACCCTTCATTTCTGGTCTAGCATATGAGCTACTCAGTCGACAGGGTAACAAGTGCCTGAGACCAGAGGCAGCCACCGCCTTCTTCAGGATGGTCACCCTGGAGGAGGGGGTAGCAGTGACCTGTGCCCCTGTGTGATTCTGCCCCATAGCCTGGCCGCACTGTACGCTTTCCCAAGCTGCCTTGCAGAGATAGCAGGTCAACTTTGGTGGGAACAGTGGGGGCTGAAAGGAGGTGTGAAGTCAGGGGCCCTTAGCACCGAGCGTACAATAATTACTTAACGGTGCCCAGTCCGGGATTTAGAATCAGCTGCTTCCAAATTTAGAGGGAGGGAACAAGCATTTATTAAGCACTTAGTGCATGCAACACGCACATACAAATATCATCACTTGAAGTTATAAAGAATCCCCCCAAACTTCAAGCTAGCTTCTAGAAGCTAGAGTTTTGCTCCTGAGGACAGTGAACAGGGATCACGGTCACCCATGGGCCACATACAAGGCCCTGGCTCTAAGGCGAGCCTTTCTGCACATGTATGATCTATAGCAGATGGCACAGGTGTGATCCATGTCAGATTGTACAGTATGACCTGCATAGATCGCACACGTATGATCTATATTAGATTGCTTACCTTCTCTAGGAGGGGGAGGAAGGGAGGGAGAGAATTTGGAACTGGAAACTTTTTAAAACAAATGCTAAGCATTTGTGTTCACATATAATTGAGTAAAAAACCAAAGGAAAGTCTATCCCCAGCAGCGCTCCCTACCATGTGGTCCCTGAACTTTGGGGCAGGACCCTGGGGGCTAGCATGGGCACTCACAAGCACCCAGGCCACAAGCAAAGGAAGAAGATGAGGGAGAAGAAGCCAGCTCTGGAGCAAGGTCTGATGGGCTGGATGCAGGGCAGCGCACCAGGTGGGACCTGAGGGGACCCTCTGAGAGGTGGCCAAGACTGGGCCTGTGACCATGATGGGGAAAGCCGGGGGTCAACCATGCAAAAGCAGTGGTGGGCACATCCTTACCAGGGCTTCATGATCTTCTGTAGCTTCTGATATCGCCTGAAAAACAAAAATGCATAAATGAATGGATAAAATGTTAGATCCTCCCCTGGGGGCAGGAGAGACACACAATGGCACCGACCTATGGAAAGGAAGCCCATTGAAGCTGTGTTGGGCACTGGCCCAAGGCAGGACCACAGTCACTCGAGACTGCTCAGAAAGTCAGCACAAGTCAACTCCCCCAACACAGCGTTTGGTACCAACAGTGCCTGCAGCACCGGCCTAGGTTCATAGGGACTGGGGATGCAGACAAAAAGACTTAGTGACCAGGGCTGGTGAGGGGGGTTGTGGAGCCAACTGCAGAGCATGGGGTTCAGGAGTCAGAGTGAATACCTGGGTTCAGATTCTGCCCTGATGTGTGTTAGCTGTGGGGCCCTGGGCAAGCCAATTCCCAGTTTGGATCTTGGTTTTCTCATCTGTAAGGTAAGTCTCAATGCCTGTCATACCCACCCAGCAGGACTATTGCCAGAATGCAGGGAGGTAACGGATAAATACTGATGAAGATCAATGGCTGCTAGGCAGCTAGGGGGCGCCATAGTGCACAGAACACCAGGTCTGGATTCCTGAAGACCTGGGTGCAAATCTAACCTCAGACACTCACTAGATGGGTGTTCTTGGGCAAGTCACTTCACCCTGTTTGCCTCAGTTTCCTCATCTGCAAAATGAGCCAGAGGAGGAAATGGAAAACCACTCTAGTATCTTTGCCAAGAAAACCCTAAATGGGTCACAGAGTCAGATAGGAATGAAACAAGTGAACAACCACAAATGAAGGGGAAGCCACATTTTGGCCCCATGGATAAACTCATCCTTTGGTTCTGACGTATAAAAGCAAAGACCAGAGCAGAAGACTGACCTAGAAAGCAATTCATGTGGAAGACTTCAAGGATCCCTCCTAATGGAGAATACAGTTGACATGAATCAATGATTCATCCATGGAAATTACAAACTTCAGTGGGATATTAGGTTCCAGTTACCAGAAGCAGGAAGCCCGGGTGATCCTCACTCTACATGCTGTCTGGATCCCACCACACCTACTGTACTGCAAACCTCTGAGGGTGTCATATTTTGTGAGGGACATTGGCAAGTTCAGAAGAAGACTACCAGGAATGGTCACAGGTCTTAGATCATAGCCTCTAAGGCCAGCTGAAGATTCCAGGGATGCTTAGTGCCTTTACCTCATTCCTTCCCATAATCCGCCTCTTCCCTGGTCCTATGAACCACTCCCTCCCAACCTTCTCTCACCCCAACTCCCCAGGCCTTGGATCATTCACAATATTTGGATGAGATGGGAATTAGTCACTCTGCTCCTGGTCAGACGGCGTGTTGCCATCTGCCCCATCTCTATGTCCTCCAGACCTTCAAGCACAGTTAGCTGACCTCTGGAGCCAACCTAAGGACCCTGGGCCTTGCCATCAGCCCAGCAAGTGAACTTTCTTTTATTTTCTCTTCACCTCAGTTACAGAGAAAACTCCTTGAGAAAGGCACTGTCTGTTTTTCTATCGGTATCCTCAGTGCTTGGCACAGGGATAGGCACATAGTAAGTTCTTCATAAATGCATTTTCATCCATTCACTCATGATAGATACTTGAGAAATGCTTGTTGAATGGAATTGGAGTAAACTGAAGCGAATGAATGGCCTGCCTCCCAGCTCAGACAGACTTAGTCAAGCTCACCTGGTGTGACTGGCTCCCTCCACATTCCCAAGGGCCCCTGCTGCTCATGCCTCAGGAGGGTCTTCCTCAAATGCTGGGTAGAGGGAACAGGCAAAGCCACACATAGGTCACTCTCCAGATGGGAGATGCTGTTCATTGTCCAGCAGGGACCGGGCACCTTGCTGCCTGAGTGCTTCTGGGGAATCATGGCGCCATAACATGACAAACCATGATGTGACCTGGAGCTCATTAGAGCTTTGTTGCCTTTTCTGGCAGCGAATGAGGACCCCATGGAGATGCCACATTCCCAGAACAGCCCCCCACTAGGAAAGGATAAGCTCCAGAACCTTTTGCAGTCTGTCCTGGCCTGTGGGGCCCAGAGTGGAGCAGGTGGCCCCCAGATATGGTGCTCAACAGGCAGTGGTAGCTTTCTTAACCACTAAAGGTTATTGAGTTTGACCGGGCAGCCCCTCATCTAGACCCAAACCTCATCAACCTCTCATTCTGAACAATCCTGGTAATGAGCCACCAGAGATCACACTTTGTAAAATGGCATTTGCCAACATCCCCAGAGTGACTCAGAGAGGGGAAAAGCCTAATCACCTCATGACTCCCTCCAACACGCTTCAAACAAATTTTTATTGTTAATAGCACCCAAGGAAATCAGCCAACATGTGCAAATGACACCTGCCATGGAATGCCTCAAGCCAGGCCTCATCTTGTGGAAAATAAATGTTGGAAAACCATGCTCATAAACAAGTGAGACAGAGACAGAGACAGAGACAGAGAGATAGAGAGACAGAGAGACAGACAGAGACAGAGACCTCACATAAAGAGAGATCCAGAAACAAAGCAGGGCATAGTCATGAACAAAAGCAAGTTTGGGGCTTTATAAATTAATAGATTTCGTTTTTCCCTCTGCTGATAATATGTCTTTCCAGGGTGGATGCTGTGACTTACTCATTCCCTAAGAACAGAATTTTCCTATTCCTCTGCCCAGGTTGGACAGAGAACAGCCTCTCCCTGCCCTTCATATTTGGATCAGGGCTCAGAGCATCACAAGGTTTACAGTTAACGTGTTCTTAGGGTTCCTTGAGGCCAGGGGCTCTTGACCCTTTGGTTGTCCTGCACCCCTCTGGTATCTCATGAATGCTCCTCTCTGGCCTCGTCCCTTAACAGATGAGGAAAACAAGGCAGAGAGCAGAGGACTGGCCACAGGTTACCCAGAAGGAAGCTAAGGCAGAGGTGGAGCCCAGGCAGATTCCACCCTTTGCCACTTTTCCCCTAGTGCTAGAGGCTGCTGTAGCCAGGGTAGGCAGGGCATATTATATACATCTATGAGACAAGTTGTATTACATAACGGATTGAGAAGAGGTCATTGAGGCTAACCAAATTTTTTCCATTAACCTCCAGCAAGATTTCTTTTCACTGACCCCATTTTTGAGAAAGGGTCACTAGGGGGCACTATAGTGCATAAAGGGCAGACCTGGAGTCAGGATGACTTATCTTCCTGAGTCCAAATCTGACCTCAGACACTTCCTCATTGTGTGACCGTGGGCAAGTCACTTAACCTTATTTGCCTCCGTTTCCTCATCTGTCAAATGAGCTGGAGAAGGACATGGCCAAGCACTCCAGTATCTCTGACAAGAAAACCCCAAATGGGGTCATGGAGAGTCAGCCATGACTGAAATGACTCAACAACAACTGACCTATGGCCAGTAATTTTTCCCCATTGCCAGGTGCTTCTTCCACATGTCTGCTTCAATAATAGTCACCATGAATTCCACTAAATTCCTTTTATGTGGCCACATGGCAGTGTGGAAGTGACCTCATGCACTCCAAGCCTACATACCAGCTGAGTAGAAGCTTGGAGGAGTTTAATAGAAATTATAACTCACATACACATACACTTAGAGTTTTTCAAAGCACTTTACATACAGCACTGGGGTGTAGAGGAACTTGGCCCATGATCTAGCACAATTCTAGCCCCTAAACACCCCCAATCGATGAAATCACAGGAGATAAAGTATTAATAAAGGTGTTCAACAAAATCCAAAGATGCGTCTACATACAATGATCACTTTACAAAGTAAGAATCAATTCTTCCTGATGGAATTAGACAGGTAACTTGTCATCAGCTAGCAAAAGAATGACCATATACTTGGCGGCCCATAAAAATTGGGCTTCTTAGATCTGAAAGACGGGTCAGGGACTAGTCTGTGCAGCAGGACTCCTCTATCATGACCAGGGGGCAGGAGGGAGAAGAGACTTTTTCTCCTCACCTTCCCCACAGTGGCCATGGACCCTTGTAACTGAATCACTGGCCCAACTGGAAACATTACATTCATAAGGAAGTACAAAAAGTCAGTAAGTCAGTAGAGATACCTCTGAGGCATGTGACCCCTGGCAGCAGAAAAGAGAGCTAGCTACAGATTCACAAGAGGGGAAGCCTCGGCTGTTCAGAATAGAGCAGAAGAGGGAAGTGGACTTAAAGAACCAGGCTGAACTAGCCACATAAAAGAGACAACACCCAGAGGGGAGCAGCAGGAGGACATTCCAAGAAGAAGAAATCTCCTGAGGCCCTGCAGGATATGAGTTCCCTTGGGTCCAGTGTGCTCCCAATCTCACAAGACTCACTACCAGTACATTTGAAGTTTGTATCCAGTCCTCCTATTGATTCTGTGTGTATTTGGGAGAAGGTGCATTCCAGGTCTATGTCTTTTATTTACTGCTTGTAGTATATGATCTTAATGAATGCCTTGGCTTTGAGTCCCTTCCCACCTTTCCAGTTTTCTGACACTTTCCCCTGCATCCCAGTGCACCCACCCATCATTTCTTCTTTGATCCAGTGACAGGGAAGCTAGCCTCCTGGCTGTTCCTCACACAAGATCCCCCATCTCCTGACTCCAGGCATTTTCTCTGGCTAGCCCCACTGCCTGGAATGTTCTCTCTCCTTATCTCTTGTCCTGGCTTTGTAAAACTTAAAGTCTAGAGAAATGTGGTTTATTATTATTTTTGTTGTTATTTAGATGGAAAGAAGGCTCCCAAGTTCTCCTCAGAGATATGAATATGGAAGCGACAAGAGGTGCTTTCATCATGTGAAAAAAAAGAGAAGAAAAGACAGCACGTGCACCATCAGCTGCAGGGGACGAAGGGGACAACCTTGAGAGGTCCAAGCTAAGCTGATCTCCCATTGCTGGGGCAGGTATTCAGTGAGATAACAGCCTTCATAACGCTTACGATACTATAGAAGAGCGAGGTATTAAGTAAGCTCTATCTCCCTTCACTCCCGTGGGCTTCAAGGCCAGGGTAGGCACAGGGAGATACAAGCTGGTGCAGAAAGTAACTTTCCAAAGCAAAGCACCTGAGACCTGAGGCTACTGAGAAGCTGTGCATTCACCTGTGTAGCCTACCTGTCTTCTGTAAAAAAGGCACCGGAGACCCCAACTAGGAATGAATGACAGGAAGGATGAAATGGATCATAACATCATTAACAGAAGATGGTGGGCTCTAGAAGTAGCTCCCCACTCAGAGTCGTCTGACATGGCCTGAGCCAGGCTTGGCTACTTAGAGCAAAGATCAAAATAAGTGCGAAAATAGAGGAAAAGATGAAGATAAGCAGACATCGTGTAATGCTAACAATGTCCAAACAAGTCAGACTCCAAAAAATGGGAACTAAACAAATGTTCAGACACAGACTCTAACACCTTTGCTTAGAGAAGTTTAATGGATGTGAAACTGTGACCACAATGAGGAAATTCAGAACTGCCTTAGAGCACAGACACAACAGAGAGACGCTGTATCATTTACCAAAGACTGGAGGCAGAGAAAGGCTTATGGCTTTGGTGCTGGAAGACAGCGCTTTGAGCAACGTCCCCTTAACCCTCACCAAGGAGGGAGTTAAAGTTGCGTACCGCAAACTTGCCCTGAGTCCTAGCTGAGCCGAACCATCTTTAAAACATCGCTAATGAAGCCAAGAAGACACAAACAAAGCCAAGGAAGCAGCCCTACCGGAGGGGTGTCCTAGCAAGACCAATGACTGAGAGACAGAGAGAACATGAGATACAACGTTGCTCATTTTTGAAGCATTTCCCTCTGCATATGACAACTCAGCCTTGGAGGCTCCCTTCCAACAAGTGGTGTCCCACATGGTTAAAATGGTAGATGGTTTTGTGATTGAGGCAACCGCAGAGATAATTCTGTCCCATGGTTTGCTGACGTAAACACTATGCAGCACATCAGCAGGGTCACACAGAAGTCCAAATCAGAGGAGGGGAGCCCCCCATTAAAACCAATGTTCCTATTTACAAATGACATTTTACTAACTGTGTGGAGGCTCTGAACACTTCAGAGCTTCATTAGTGAAATCTGCAGAAATAGGAACTTAGCTTTACTATCCACAGTGGAAAAGCAAAGTGGATGAAAAATACAAATTGCCCAAACTCTAACGTGTTGTGAGGCAGAACAGGCTGCTTGTTGAGTGAATAACTGTGATTTGGACAGACACAGCACACGGACAACAAGCTGAGCCCAGAGCTGAGGAGGGGAGATGAGGTTGAATGAATCAGCATCCTCATCATCATCATTAATGATGATGATTATTCTATGTATCCATTGGATGACATTTGATGTTTTCAATGAGTCTCAACTCATTGCTGCTCTTAATTCCACCTTGGGAAGACCAGTGATGCTCCTGATGGCTCATTCACAAAAGGGAAATGGAGAAATGCAAGGTGGTTAAGGGGGCTGCCACAGACAACCATGCAACCCTGCACAGGAAGCGATGAAAACAAATTCTCAAGGACATGTGTGCCTGGAAATGGAAGTAGGCTGGTCATACAAAGGCAATGAGAGACAAAGAGTGGGCAGAGCATTTTTACTAGAACCCCAAATATGTAAAAACAAAAGGATGGCCTCTAATGTATTAGTCCATAAAGCCTCTATTTACAGAAATCACAGAAGACAAAAGACTAATTGTGATTAAAGACTAAAAGTTAGAAAGACTAGTGGTAATTTCTCTGCACCAACAGGGGGAGAATCCACTGTCAAGCACTCATACATTCATCAAAATATCTAAATTAACCTTGAAAAAGAGTCTCACAAGTCCTGAGAGAGTAAATTGGTTCACAAACTAAGGTTTTGGTTTTGCAACCTCCTGAAACCCATGTATTGGGTTTTCTTGGGGGCCCAGACTGGACTAGATAGGGGCTGGATTCTTTCTAACTCTCAAGTTCTTTCAGTCTATGATTCTATGTCAAGGCAAGAAACATCAACAAGCACTGATGCTAGCCAGGCCCTGTGTTATGTACTGGAGATACAAAGAAAGGCAAAAAACTGTTCCTACCTCCAAGGAGCTTACACTCTAATGGAGGAAGCCAACATTCAATTAGAAACAAGTGAGATATGCACAGGATAAATAGAAATCCTCTCAGAGGGAAGGTACCAGCATTAAGGGGATCAAGAAAGACCCCTGACTTTGGCATGGAGGGGGAGGGTCATGAGAGGGAAACAATCCTTGAATCTCAGCCTTTCAGCAACCCTCCAGGCCAACTCAGACAATACAAGAAGCCCTCTACAATGTTCTCAGGGTCTGGCTGCCACCTGACAATCTCTAGTGAAGAAGAATGAGGATGGGAACTGCTCTTCATATAAAGTTTCAAATTCTCTCCCTCCCACAGCAAGCCGGGCCACAAGCTTGGCACAGTAGGTAGTGAATCAATTGAAACTACCACATGAATAAATGAATTAAGGAAACAAGTGAATAGGTGAAGAGCCAGCGAACTGCATTATAGCTCAGCTTAGGGGAAGCTCTCCCGCCAGATCCCTTCAAAACCAGCCCCCATTTTTCACAGGACTTATAAAGAAAAGAATCCAAAAGGGAGGGCCACGGCTGGAATCCTGCCCAGGATTTACAACGAACAGTCTTTTGACTAGCGCTCCTCCATTCATGTGGCTTTATATTTCAATGGTTTCCCAGGACATAAGAGCACATCTTACTGTCTTTTGTAAGAAGCTTGAATAGCCCATATGAAAACCCCCTTTCTTCCTTGTTTTAGTTGGAGAAAATCATTTGAACTAGTCCAACCATTCTGGAAAAACAATTTGAAAATAGTTGGGAGAAGTCACTAACCTGTTCATACCCTCTGATCCTGGACAATGGGGCACATGCCTCAGCAAGGTCAAAGACAGAAAAGAAGGTCCCATAGATACCAAAATATTCATTATCACACTCTTGGTAAGCAAAGACCTGAAAATCAGAGGGGTGCCCAGTCATTAGGAGATGGCTGTGGCAGATGAAAGTAAGGGAAGATTAGGACACTGTAAGAATCAATAGACATAGAAGAATCCAGAGAAAAGTGTAAAGACTTGCAGAAACTGATGCAGACAAAGAGAATGAAACTATTGGACAATATCTATAGCTAGAATACTGAAAAATGAAGGGATGCTAAGATGCTGCCATTTTGCATTGGTCAATTATTCTCAGAGAAAGGCAAAAGAAGCATCCCACTGTGGTCCAAGAGAAAGGTGGGAGTCTGCTGGCATGAAAATGCTGCCTCTTTCAGGCACGGTCACTTTGTCAGCTGGGTTTTGCTCAAATTTTTGTTGCAAGGGAGGATTTTTAAAACAACCGTATTTAGATAAAAATGATTTTCTGAGACACAATACCCCACAGAAGGAAGTCAGTACACATGCTTCTTCTAACGATGAATCAGTAGAACATCTTCCTTCCTTTTCTTTCTCTATGAGCAACTGAAATCTATGCCTAAAAATACCACTTAGCACTGATTTAGAACCGACCGTCACAGGGACTGCCAGAGTGTGATACTGACATCACCTCATCCATCCCACACAGTGTCCCAGGGAGAAGGGAAGTCTTCAGAGAAATCCCAAGAGAATCCACCTGAATGTCAGGCCAGCATACTCACTACGTGTCTGCAACCTCAAGCTATGACAGGGTAGTAATGCAGATGATGTAATGACATAACAGCAACTGGGACTTTTATAATCTTCTAAGGTTTGCAAGACTCTTAAGCTATCTTATCTCACCCAAGCCTCACAACACCCCTGTGAGGCCAAAGCTACAAGTCTTATTAACTGCATTGTATGGATGCAAGGACTGAGGCTCAGTGGGGCTAAGCGACTTAGCCTTGGTTACACAGCTAATAAATGGCAGAGGCAGATCTCCTGGGCTCTGAATCCGGGGTTTTCTACCCTATGGCAGCACGGCCCATAGGAAAGATACTGGTGGCCAATCCAACATGCAGGAGAAACAATAATTCCTCCACACCTAGAAAGTCATGCAAAATGCCCCCGCACTAGGCTTTTTTTTTTTTTGAATGCTTATATTTCAGAGTTCTTGAATGAGTAACTAGTTCCGTACACCTTCAGTTCCTCGTTATCCACACCCTGTTTAACCCTTTCTGTCTATACCGATTATAGACTAGTTGCTTTTCCCATCTTGGCCATCTTGAGTTCCATTTCTACTTCTTCATGCAGTACTCAATCCAAGAACAAGTGTTTACTAAGCACCTACTATGTGCCAGGTGCTAAGCAAAGCCTAGGGGATAAAAAATGAGTAAACACAGTCCCTGCCCTCAAAAGAGTTTGCATGCTAATGGCGCTAACTGGGACCTAAGGCAGTGATTCTGCTGAAACTGATGGTGAAATGTTTTTTGTCAACATCTTTGCAGATCTTTTCCAGTTTTATTCTCTTTGTTGTCTCCCTTCTCATGTCATCCTTTAATACCCTTGGTTTAGCCTCTCCTACTTCTGCCTTCTGGGACCAAGCTGAGCAATTCTAGCCTTTCTCTCCCATGGCAGGTCTTCAAGAGCTTGAAGACAACTCGGCTGGCATCTGAAGCCTGAATCTGCTCCACTTAATTTAACTGATCTTCATATGGCATGAGCTCTGAATCAGGACTTTTGTTCTAACAAGTGAGTGGTAAGGCTATGCTCAGAGAGCTAATTTAGGAAGGAATCTCACATCAGTCACTTGTGATCCTCTAAAATAAGAACAGTTTTGTTTTTTGTTATGTTCTGTGGTGCATGCTAACTTCACCACACCTGATTCTTTTCTTGAAGAAAGTATTTATGTTGTAATGGCACATGACTTCTGTATAACCTACATGGCTTCAATTTCTGTCACTTCTTACATTTTTGATGTATTAATATCTAGTTTATAGCCTTCATACATTAAATAAGAATAATAAAATATTAGTTATGTATTTATAATTCATTTATAATTGTATTAAAATTAAACAAATTTAAAACATACATGTTTAAAAATGTGCTATACTTTAACATGTTATATATTATATCTGAATTCTATTTTTCTCCATCCTTTCCTATGCTCACCTTTGCAATGTAGTCACTGAGTATCAAAGAGTAGTCACTGATTGACAAGTTCTTGAATTAATTTTTCTGCCTTATAATCTGCAGGGTCAGCATGTTGTCACTCAGTATTTTCAGTCATGTCCTACTCTTCATGACCCCACTTGGAGATTCTTGGCAAAGATTCTGGAGCAATTGGTCATTTCCTTCTCCAGTTCACTCTACAGATGAAGAAACTGAGGCAGAGTCAAGTGACAGGGTCACACAGCTACCAAGTACTTGAGGCTGGGTTTGAACTCAGGTCCTCTGATTCCAGGCT